>NC_091012.1:10030799-10344092 GCF_041146395.1 Eulemur rufifrons | reverse complement strand
AGATGGCTGGAGGGACAAACGTGTGCTCAGGCCTAGGTCACTTGCTGTTGCCAATAGTTGGTATGGGAATCTGGCAATAAGCCAGTCTTTTAGGTATAATTCCACCATCCTATCTCCATTATTTTAAAAGGCAGAGGACCTTTCACCAGATAGCATAAGGATGAGTCGCTGGAGGGGACGATTTTGTGTGCGGTGGTGGGGGGCGGGGGCAGGCCATCTGACAATCCGATGGGTTGTTTTTTTTATCCCTAGAGAGGAGAGTGGGCATGTGTGTTGCAGGCAAAAAGTGCATATACTGTTTCAGTCTTAGACTGAAACAGGATCCGTACTTTCCAGCCTGCTCCTTTAAGAATCCTTTAATTCATCACCTGGGAATCTACTATGTTTCTCTAGACCGCTCTATGCGTGGGCCGAGAAAACTGCCTGGTTCCAAGAAGTATTCCACAGAGCTTTTGAAATAACCACGACGTTGAGAATTATTTGCCAGTTTTTGTAGCACCTTTCACCATAATTGTCATAAGGTTCGTCTCTTCCTCCTTAATCTCGAGATACCTGCCATGGACAAAACTATGCTGAGGCCTAGCTCACTTGGTGTTGCCTATACTTGGTACTGGAGAATGGCAGCATTACATTTTTTTAAGTATCATTCCACCATCCTCTCTCTACTATTTTAAAAGCCAGAGCACGTTTCTGCAGTTAGAATAACAAGAAGTCGCTGGAGTGGAAGTTTTTATGTGGGGTCTGGGTGGCTGGTGCAGCAAGCCCTCTGTCAGTTCTGTGATTTCTTTTTTTTTTTTTTTTTTTTTTGAGACAGAGTCTCACTCTGTTGCCCAGGCTAGAGTAAGTGCCGTGGCGTCAGCCTAGCACAGAGCAACCTGAAACTCCTGAGCTGAAGCAATCCTCCTGTCTCAGCATCCCGAGTAGCTGGGACTACAGGCATGCACCACCATGCCCGGCTAATTTTTTCTATATATATTTTTAGCTGTCCATATAATTTCTTTTTATTTTTAGTAGAGATGGAGTCTCGCTCTTGCTCAGGCTGGTCTTGAACTCCTGAGCTCAAACGATACGCCCACCTCAGCCTCCCAGAGTGCTAGGATTACAGGCGTGAGCCACCACGCCTGGCCTGTGATTTCTTTTTACTATCCCCAGAGAGAAGAAGTGGGCATGTGTGTGGCAGGTGAAAAGTGTGGATCCTGTTTCAGAGACTGAAACAGGATCCGCACTTTTCATCCTGTTCCTTTAGAATCCTTTGCTTCATCAGCTGGGAATCCACCATGGTTCTCTACACCCCACTATGCGTGGGCCCAGTTAACTGCCTAGTTCAAAGAAGTATGCCACATAGCTTTTGAAATAACCAGTACCATGGAAATTATTTGCCAGCATTTCCAGTACTTTTACCATAATTTTGATAAGGTTCATCTGTACTTCCTTAAACCCAGGATGGCTGCCACGGACAAACCTATATGGAGGGCTACTCGCTTGGTGTTGCCAATACTTGGTACGGGAGTCTGACAAGAATCCAGTCTTTCAATTATCATTGCACCATCCTTTCTCCCTTATATTAAAAGGCAGAGCAACTTTCGTAAGTTAGCATAAGGATGAGTCACTGGAGGGGACGTTTTTGTGTGGGGTCGCGGTGGGTTGGGAGACAGGCCCTCTGTCAGTCTGGGGCGGTTTTTTTTTTATTATGCCCAGACAGGGGAAGTGGATATGTGTGTGGCAGGTGTCAAGGGCAGATCCTGTTTCAGTCTTACTGAAACAGAATCCGCACTTTTCAGCCTGTTCCTTTAAAATCCTTTGATTCATCAGCTGGGAATCCACCATGGTTCCCTAGACCCCTCTATGCATCAGCCCAGGTAACTGGCCAGTACCAAGATGTATGCCGCAGAGCTTTTGAAATAAACACTACGTTTAGAATTATTTGCCAGTTCTTGAAGCACATATCACCATAATTGTGATAAGGTTGATCTGTGCCTCCATAAACATAAGATGGCTGCCTCGGAGAAAACTATGCTGAGGCCTAGCTGACTTGGATTTCAGGACACTTGTTACTGGATCCTGGAAGGAGGCCATTCTTTTAAGTATCATTCCTCCATTCTTACTCCATTATTTTAAAATGCAGGGAACCTTTTGCAAGTTCACATAATAATTAGTAGCTGGAGGGGACTTTTTTATTGTGCGGTCAGGGTGGGTGGGGGACACAGGCTCTCTGTCAGTTCGCTCGTTTGTGTTTATTTTCCTTAGAGAGGAGAAGTGGGCAAGTGTGTGGCAGGTGAAAAGTGTGGATCCTGTTTCTGTCTTAGACTGAAACAGGATCCGCACTTTTCAGCCTGTTCCTTTAAGAATGCTTTGATTCATCACCTGGGAATTCACCATCATTCTCTAAACCCCACTATGCGTGGTCAAAGGTAACTGGCTTGTTCCATGAAGTATGTCGCAGAGTTTTTGAATTAACCAGTACGTTGAGAATTATTTGCCAGGTTTTCAGCACGTTTCACCGTAATTTGATAACATTTAGATGTGCCTCCTTAAACCCAAGATGGCTGCCACGGATATAACTATGCTGAGGCATGGCTGACTTGTTGTTGCCTGTTTTTGTTAGTGGAGACTGACAAGAAGCCATTCTTCTAAGTATCATTCCACCATCCTTTCTCCATTATTTAAAAATGCAGGTAAATTTTGCAAGTAAGCATAATAATTATTATCTGGAGGGTACCTTTTTTCTGTGGGGTCGCTGTGGGGGAGGGGCAGGCCCTCTGTCAGTTCGCTGGTTTGTTTTTATTATCCCGAGATAGGAGAAGAGGGCATGTGTGTGGCAGGTCAGAAGTGCGGATCTTGTTTAACTCTTAGACAGAAACAGGATCCGCACTTTTCACCCCGTTCCATAAAGAATCCTTTGCTTCATCAGCTGGGAATCCACCATGGGTCTCTAGACCCCTCTATGAGTGGGCCCAGAAAACTGCCTGGTTCCAGAAAGTATTCCACAGAGCTTTTGAAATAACCACTACGTTGAGAATTATTTGCCAGTTTTTGGAGCACCTTTCACCATAATTGTCATAAGGTTCCTCTCTTCCTCCTTAATCTCGAGATGGCTGCCATGGACAAAACTATGATGAGGCCTAGCTAACTTAGTGTGTCCGATACTTGGTACTGGAGACTGGCAAGAATACATTCTGTTAAGTATCATTCCACCATCCTTTCTCCACTATTTTAAAAGTCATAGCACCTTTCTTCAGTTAGAATAACAAGAAGTCACTGGAGGGGAAGTTTTTACGTGGGGTCTGGGTGGCTGCTAGGGCAAGCCCTCTGTCAGTTCTGTGGTTTGTTTTTATTATCCCCAGAGAGGAGAAGTGGGCATGTGTTTGGAAGGTGAATAGTGCAGATTCCGTTTCTGTCTTAGACTGAAACATGACCCGCACTTATCACCCCGTTCCTTTAAGAATCCTTTGCTTCATCAGCTGGGAATCCACCATGGGTCTCTAGTCCGCTCTATGCGTGGGCTCAGTTACCTGGCTTGTTCAAAGTATTATGCAGCAGAGCTTTTGAAATAACCACTACGATGAGAATTATTTGACACCTTTGGCAGCACCTATCACCATAATTGTTATAAGGTTCATCTGTGCCTCCTTAAACCCAAGATGGCTGCCAAGGACAAACGTGTGCTGAGGCCTAGGTCACTTGCTATTGCCAATAATTAGTGTTGGTGTCTGGCAATAAGCCAGTCTTTTAGGTATAATTCCACCATCCTATCTCCATTATTTTAAAAGGCAGAGGACCTTTCGCCAGATAGCATAAGGATGAGTGGCTGGAGGGGACGTTTTTGTGTGCGGTGGTGGGGGGTGGGTTCAGGCCATCTGTCTATCCGATGGGTTGTTATTGTTATCCCTAGAGAGGAGAAGCGGGCATGTGTGTTGCAGGCAAAATGTGCGGATCCTGTTTCAGTCTTAGACTGAAACAGGATCCGCACTGTTCAGCCTGTTCCTTTAAGAATACTTTGATTCGGCCGGGCGCGGTGGCTCACGCCTGTAATCCTAGCACTCTGGGAGGCCGAGGTGGGCGGATCGTTTGAGCTCAGGAGTTCGAGACCAGCCTGAGCAAGAGCGAGACCCCACCTCTACCAAAAATAGAAAGAAATTATATGGACAGCTAAAAATATATATAGAAAAAATTAGCCGGGCATGGTGGTGCATGCCTGTAGTCCCAGCTACTCGGGAGGCTGAGACAGGAGGATCGCTTGAGCTCAGGAGTTTGAGGTTGCTGTGAGCTAGGCTGACGCCACGGCACTCACTCTAGCCTGGGCAGCAGAGTGAGACTCTGTCTCAAAAAAAAAAAAAAAAAGAATACTTTGATTCATCAGCTGGGAATCCACCACGGTTCTCTAGACCCCTCTATGCATGGGCACAGAAAACGGCCTGGTTCCAAGAAGTATTCCACAGAGCTTTTGAAATAACCACTAC
The DNA here is from genome assembly GCF_041146395.1 of Eulemur rufifrons. NCBI lineage: Eukaryota > Metazoa > Chordata > Mammalia > Primates > Lemuridae > Eulemur > Eulemur rufifrons. The sequence goes on along the minus strand of NC_091012.1, from coordinate 10,339,632 downwards.
GTTGAGAATTATTTGCTAGTTTTTGCAGCACCTTTCACCATAATTGTCATAAGGTTCCTCTCTTCCTCCTTAATCTCGAGATGGCTGCCATGGACAAAACTATGCTGAGGCCTAGCTGACATGGATTCACTACACTGGATACTGGAGCATGGAAGAAGGGCATTCTTTTAAGTAACATTCCACCATTCTTACTCCATTATTTTAAAATGCAGGGAACATTTTGCAAGTTAGCATCATAATTAGTAGCTGGAGGGTACATTTTTTTTGTGGGGTTGGTGTGTGTGGGGGGCGCAGGCCCTCTGTCAGTTCGCTAGTGTGTGTTTATTTTCCTTAGAGAGGAGAAGTGGGCATGTGTGTGGCAGGTGAAAGGTGCGGATTCCGTTTCTGTCTTAGACTCAAACAGGACCTGCACTTTTCACCTCATTCCTTTAAGAATCCTTTGCTTCATCAGCTGGGAATCCACCATGGGTCTCTGGACAGCTCTATTGGTGGGCCCAGTTAACAGCCTAGTTCAAAGAATTATGCCGAAGAGCTTTTGAAATAACTTCTACCAAGAGAATTATTTGACAGCTTTTGCAGCACCTTTCACAATAATTGTCATAAGGTTCATCTGTGCCTCATTAAACCCAAGATGGCCACCAGGGACAAACGTGTGCTGAGGCCTTGGTCACTTGCTGTTACCAATACTTGGTATGGGTGTCTGGCTATAAGCTAGTCTTTTACGTATAATTCCACCATCCTATCTTCATTACTTTAAAAGGCAGAGGACCTTTCGCCAGATAGCATAAGGATGAGTGGCTGGAGGGGATGTTTTTGTGTGCAGTGATGGGGGGCGTTGGCAGGCCACCTGTCAATCCGATGGGTTGTTTTTGCTATCCCTAGAGAAGAGAAGTGGGCATGTATGTTGCAGGGAAAAAGTGCGGATCCTGTTTCAGTCGTACACTGAAACAGCATCCGCACTTTTCAGCCTGTTCCTTTAAGAATCCTTTGATTCATCACCTGGGAATCCACAATGGTTTTCTAGACCCCTCTCTTCGTGGGCACAAGTAACTGGCTTGTTCCAAGAAGTATGCCGCAGAGCTTTTGAATTAACCAGTACGTTGAGAATTCTTTGCCAATTTTTCAGCACGTTTCACCATAATTGTGATAACGTTTGTATGTGCCTCCTTAAACCCAAGATGGCTGTCACGAACATAACTATGCTGAGGCGTAGCTGACTTCGTGTTGCCTATTTTTGTTAGTGGAGACTGACAAGAAGCCATTCTTCTAAGTATCATTCCACCATCCTTTCTCCAGTGTTTAAAAATGCAGGGAAATATTGCAAGTTAGCATAATAATTAGTAGCTGGAGGGGACGTTTTTTTTGGTGGGGTCGGTGTGGGTGGGGGTGTCAGGCCCTCTGTCATATTGCAGGTTTGTTTTTATTATCCCCAGAGAGGAGAAGTGGGCATGTGTGTGGCAGGTAAAATGTGCGGATCCTGTTTCAAAAACTGAAACAGGATCCGCACATTTCACCCCATTCCATTAAGAATCCTTTACTTCAACAGCTGGGAATACACCATGGTTCTCTAGGTGACTATATGCCTGGGCCCAGAAAACTGCCTGGTTCCATGAAGTATTCCACAGAGCTTTTCAAATAACCACTATGTTGAGAAATATTTGCCAGTTTTTGCAGCACCTTTCACCATAATTGTCATAAGGTTCGTCTCTTCCTCCTTAATCTCGAGATGGCAGCCATGGACAAAACTATGCTGAGGCCTGGCTCACCTGGTGTGGCCGATACTTGGTACTGGAGACTGGCAGGATTACATTCTTTTAAGTATCATTCCACCATCCTTTCTCCACTATTTTAAAAGCCAAAGCAGGTTTCTTCAGTAAGAATAACAAGGGGTTGCTGGAGGGGAAGTTTTAAGTGGGGTCTGGGTAGCTGGTGCGGCAAGCCCTCTGTTAGTTCTGTGGTTTCTTTTTATTATCCCCAGAGAGGAGAAGTGGGCATGTGTGTGGCAGGTGAAAAGTGCGGATCCTGTTTCAGAGAATGAAACAGGATCCGCATGTTCATCCCGTTCCTTTAAGAATCCTTTGCTTCATCAGCTGGGATCCACCATGGTTCTCTACACCCCACTATGCGAAGACCCAGATAACTGGCTAGTTCAAAGAAGTATGCCGCAGAGCTTTTGAAATAACCACTACAATGGAAATTATTTGCCAGCTTTTCCAGCACATTTACCATAATTTTGATACGGTTCATCTGTGCTTCCTTAAACCCTAGATGGCTGCCACGGACAAACCTATACTGAGGGCTCTCTCGCTTGGTGTTGCCAATAGTTGGTACGGGAGTCTGACAAGAATGCAGTCTTTTAATTATCATTTCACCATCCTTTCTCCCTTATATTAAAAGGCAGAGCAACTTTCGGCAGTTAGCATAAGGATGAGTCAAGGGAGGGGAAGTATTTGTGTGGGGTCGGGGTGGGTTGGGGAACAGTCCCTCTGTCAGTCCGGTGGTTTGTATTCATAATGCCCAGACAGGGAAGTGGATATTTGTGTGGCAGGTGAAAAGTGCAGATGTTGTTTCAGTCTTAGACTGAAACAGGATCCGCACTTTTGAGCCTGTTCCTTTAAAAATCCTTTGATTCATCAGCTGGGAATCCACCATGGTACCCTAGACCCCTCCATGCATGGGCCCATGTAACTGGCCAGTACCAAGATGTATGCCGCACAGCTTTTGAGATAAACAGTATGTGTAGAATAATTTGCCAGTTTTTGCAGCACATATCACCATAATGGTGATAAGGTTCGTCTGTGCCTCCTTAAACACAAGTAGGCTGCCACGGAGAAAATTATTTTGAGGCCTAGCTCAGTTGGTTTTCACGACACTTGTTACTGGAGCCTGGAAGGAGGCCATTCTTTTAAGTATCATTCCACCATCCTTTCTCCATTATTTTAAAATGCAGGGTACCTTTTGCAAGTTAGCATAATAATTAGTAGCTGGAGGGGACGTTTTTTTTGTGGGGTCGGTGTGGGTGGGGGGCGCAGTCCCTCTGTCATTTCGCTGGTTTGTTTTTCATTTCCCCAGAGAGGAGAAGTGGGCATGTGTGTGGCAGGTGAAAAGGGCAGATCCTGTTTCAGAGACTGAAACAGGATCCCCACTTTTCATCCCGTTCTTTAAGAATCCTTCGCTTCATCAGCTGGGAATCCACCATGGTTCTTTACAACCCACTATGCGTGGGCCCAGTTAACTGGCTAGTTCAAAGAAGTATGCCGCAGAGGTTTTGAAATAACCACTACTATGGAAATTATTTGCCACCTTTTCCAGCACTTTTACCATAATTTTGATAAGGTTCATCTGTGCTGCCTTAAACCCTAGATGGCTGCCACGACAAACCTATGCTGAGCCCTAGGTCACTTCCTGTTGCAAATAATTGGTATGAGAGTCTGCCAAAAGGTCAGTCTTTTAGGTATAATTCCACCATCCTATCTCCATTATTTTAAAAGGCAGATGAACTTCCACCAGATAGCATAAGGATGAGTCGCTGGAGGGAACGTTTTTGTGTGCGGTGGTGGGGGCCGGGGGCAGGCCATCTGTCCATATGATGGGTTGTTTTTGTTATCCCTAGAGAGGAGAAGTGGGCATGTGTGTTACAGGCAAAAAGTGCATATACTGTTTCAGTCTTAGACTGAAACAGGATGCGCACTTTTCAGCCAGTTCCTTTAAGAGTCCTTTGATTTATCACCTGGGAATCCACCATGGTTCTCTAGACCCATCTTTTCGTGGGCCCAGAAAACTGCCTGGTTCCAAGAAGTATTCCACAGAGCTTTTGAAATAACCACTACGTTGAGAATTATTTGCCAGTTTTTGCAGCACATTTCACCATAATTGTCATAAGTTTCGTCTCTTCCTCCTTAATCTCGAGATGGCTGCCATGGACAAAACTATGCTGAGGCCTAGCTCAGTTGGTGTGGCCGATACTTGGTACTGGAGACTAGCAGGATTACATTCTTTTAAGTATTATTCCACCATCCTTTCTCCACTATTTTAAAAGCCAGAGCACCTTTCGGCAGTTAGAATAAGAAGGAGTGGCTGGAGGCGAAGTTTTATGTGGGGTCTGGGGGCTGGTGGGGCAAGCCCTCTGTCAGCTCTGTGGTTTCTTTTTATTATCCCCAGAGAGGAGAAGTGGGCATGTGTTTAGCAGGTGAAAAGTGCGGATCCTGTTTCAGAGAATGGAACAAGATCCGCATGTTTATCTCGTTCCTTTAAGAATTCTTTGCTTTGCTTCATCAGCTGGGAATCCACCATGGTTCTCTACACCCCACTATGCGTGGGCCCAGTTAACTGGCTAGTTCAAAGAAGTATGCCGCAGAACTTTTGAAATAACCACTACCATGGAAATTATTTGCAAGCTTTTCCAGCACTTTTACCATAATTTTGATAAGGTCTCTCTGTGCTTCCTTAAACCCTAGATGGCTGCCACGGACAAACCTATACTGACGGTTCTCTCACTTGGTGTTGCCAATACTTGGTACGGGAGTCTGACAAGAATCCAGTCTTTTAATTATTATTGCACCCTCCTTTCTCCCTTATATGAAAAGGCAGAGCAACTTTCGGCAGTTAGCATAAGGATGAGTCAACGGAGGGGACGTTTCTGTGTGGGGTCGGGGTGGGTTGAGGGACAGTCCCTCTGTCAGTCTGCTGGCTTGTATTTATTATGCCCAGACAGGGAAGTGGATATGTGTGTGGCAGGTGAAAAATGTGGAACCTGTTTCTGTCTTAGACTGAAAGAAGTTCCGCACTTTGGAGCCTGTTCCTTTAAAAATCCTATGATTCATCAGCTGGGAATCCACCATGGTTCCCTAGACCTCTCTATACATGGGCCCAGGTACCTGGCCAGTACCAAGATGTATGTCGCAGAGCTTTTGAAGTAAACACTACGTGTAGAATTATTTGCCAGTTTTTGCAGCACATATCACTATAATTGTGATAAGGTTCGTCTGCCTCCTTAAACCCAAGATGGCTGCCACGGATAAAACTATGCTGAGGCCTAGGTCACTTGGATTCCACTTGTTACTGGAGCCTGCAAGGAGGCCATTCTTTTAAGTAGCATTCCACCATCGTTTCTCTGTTATTTTAAAATGCAGGGAACCTTTTGCAAGTTAGCATAATAATTAGTAGCTGGAGGGTATGTTTTTTTTGTGGTGTCGGTGTGTGTGGAAGGTGCAGGCCCTCCGTCAGTTTGCTAGTTTGTGTTTATTTTCCTTAGAGAGGAGAAGTGGGCATGTGTATGGCAGGTGAAAAGTGCCGATCCCATTTCCATCTTAGACTGAAACAGGATCCGCATTTTTCACCCTGTTCCTTTAAGAATCCTTTGATTCATCAGTTGGGAATCCACCATGGTTCTCTACACCCCACAATGCGTGGGCCCAGTTAACTGGCTAGTTAAAAGAAGTATGCCACAGACCCTTTGAAATAACCACTACCATGGAAATTATTTGCCAGCTTTTCCAGCACTTTTACCGTAATTTTGATAAGGTTGATCTGTGCTTCCTTAAACCCTAGATGGCAGCCACGGACAAACCTATACTGAGGCCTATCTGGCTTGGTGTTGCTAATACTTGGTACGGGAGTCTGACAAGAATTGAGGCATTTAATTATCATTCCACCATCCTTTCTCCCTTATATTAAAAGGCAGGGCAACTTTCCGGAGTTAGCATAAGGATGAGTCACTGGAGGGGACGTTTTTGTGTGGGATCAGGGTGGGTTGGGTGACAGACCCTCTGTCAGTCTGGCGGTTTGTATTTATTATGCCCAGACAGGGGAAGTGGATGTGTGTGGCAGGTGAAAAGTGCGGATCCCGTTTCAGCCTTAGACTGAAACAGGATCCGCACTTTTCAGCCTGTTCCTTTAAGAATCCTTTACTTCTTAAGCTGGGAATCCACCATGGGTCTCTAGACCGCTCTATGCGTGGGCACACTTAACTGGCTAGTTCAAAGAATTATGCCGTATAGCTTCTGAAATAACCACTACCATGAGAATTATTTGACTGATTTTGCAGCACCTATCACCAAAATTGTTATAAGGTTCATCTGTGCCTCCTTAAACTCAAGATGGCTGCCATGGACATAACTATGCTGAGGCGTAGCTGACTTGGTGTTGCCTATTTTTGTTAGAGGAGACTGACAAGAAGCCATTCTTCTAAGTATCATTCCACCATCCTTTCTCCATTATATAAAAATGCAGAGACCATTTTGCAAGTTAACATAATAATTAGTAGTTGGAGGGGACTTTTTTTTTTCTGGGGTCAGTGTGGGTGTGGGAGGTCAGGCCCTCTGTCAGTTCGCTGGTTTTTTTTATTATCCCCAGAGAGGAGAAGTGGGCATGTGTGTGGCAGGTGAAAAGTGCGGATGCTGTTTCAGTCTTAGACAGAAACAGGATCCGCACATTTCACCCCGTTCCATTAAGAATCCTTTACTTCAACAGCTGGGAATACACCATGGTTCTCTAGGCCACTCTATGCTTGGGCCCAGAAAACTGCCTGTTTCCATGAAGTATTCTGAAGAGATTTTGAAATAACCACTATGTTGAGAATTATTTGCCAGTTTTTGCAGCACCTTTCACCATAAATGTCATAAGGTTAGTTCTTCCTCCTTAATCTCGAGATGGCTGCCATTGACAAAACTATGCTGACACCTAGCTCACTTGGTGAGGCCGATACTTGTTACTGGAGACTGGCAGGATTACATTCTTTTAAGTATCATTCCACCATCCTTTCTCCACTATTTTAAAAGCCAAAGCACGTTTCTGCAGTTAGAATAACAAGGAGTCGCTGGAGGGGAAGTTTTTATGTGGGGTCTGGGGGACTGGTGCGGCAAGCCCTCTGTCAGTTCTGTGGTTTCTTTTTATTATCCTCAGAGAGGAGAAGTGGGCATGTGTGTGGCAGGTGAAAAGTAAGCATCCTGTTTCAGAGACTGAAACGGGATCCGCACTTTTCATGCTGTCCCTTAAGAATCCTTTGCTTCATCAGCTGGGAATCCACCATGGTTCTCTACACCCCACTATGCGTGGGCCCCTTTAACTGGCTAGTTAAAAGAAGTTTGCCACAAAGCTTTTGAAATAACCACTACCATGGAAATTATTTGCCAGCTTTTCCAGCACTTTTACCATAATTTTCATAAGGTTCATCTGAGCTTCCTTAAACCCTAGATGGCTACCACGGACAAACCTATACGGAGTGCTACTCACTTGGTGTTGCCAATATTTGCTACGGGAGTCTGACAAGTATCCAGTCTTTTAATTATCATTGCACAATCCTTTCTCCCTTATATTAAAAGGCAGAGCAACTTTCGGCACTTAGCATAAGGATGAGTCACTGGAGGGGACGTTTTTGTGTGGGGTCGGGGTGGGTTGGGGGACAGGACCTCTGTCAGTCTGGCCATTTGTATTTATTATGCCCAGACAGGGGAAGTGGATATGTGTTTGGCAGGTGAAAAGTGCGGATCCTGTTTCAGTCTTACTGTAATAGGATCCGCACTTTTCAGCCTGTTCCTTTAAAATCCTTTGAATCATCAGCTGGGAATCCACCATGGTTCCCTAGACCCCTCTATCCATGGGCCCAGGTAACTGGCCAATACCAAGATGTATGCCACAGAGCTTTTGAAATAAACACTACGTGTAGAATTATTTGCCAGTTTTTGCAGCACATATCACCATAATTGTGAAAAGTTTCATCTGGGCCTCCTTAAACACACGATGGCTGCCACGGATAAAACTATGCTGAGGCCTAGGTCACTTGGATTTTAGGACACTTGTTACTGTAGCCTGGAAGGGGGCCATTCTTTTAACTATCATTCCACCATGGTTTCTGCATTATTTTAAAATGCAGGGAACCTTTTGCAAGTTAGCAGAATAATTATTGGCAGGAGGGGACTTTTTGTTGTGGGGTCGGTGTGGGTGGGGGGCGCAGGCCCTCTGTCAGTTCGCTGGTTTGTTTTTATTTTCCCCTGAGAGGAGAAGTGGGCATGTGAGTGCAAGGTGAAAAGTGCGGATCCCCTTTCTGTCTTAGACTGAAACAGGACCTGCACTTTTCACCCTGTTCCTTTAAGAATGTTTTGCTTCATCAGCTGGGAATCCACCATGGGTCTCTAGACCGCTCTATGCGTGGGCTCAGTTAACTGGCTAGTTCAAAGAGTTATGCCGCAGAGCTTTTGAAATGACCACTGGCATGAGAATTATGTGACAGCTTTTGCAGCACCTTTCACCATAATTGCGACAAAGTTCATCTGTGCCTCCTTAAACCCAAGATTGCTGCCACGGAGAAACGTGTGCTGAGGCCTAGGTCACTTGCTGTTGCCAATACTTGGTATGGCAGTCTGGCAATAAGCCCGTCTGTTAGGTATAATTACACAATCCTATCTCCATTATTTTAAAAGGCAGAGGACCTTTCGCCAGATAGCATAAGGATGAGTCGCTGGAGGGGACGTTTTCTGTGGGGAGGCGGGGGCGAGGGCAGGCCATCTGTCAATCTGATGGGTTATTTTTGTTATCCCTGGAGAGGAGAAGTGGGCATGTGTGTTGCAGACAAAAAGTGCGGATGCCGTTTCAGTCTTAGACAGAAACAGGTCCGCACTTTTCAGCCTGTTCCTTTAAGAATCCATTGATTCATCACCTGGGAATCCACCATTGTTCTCTAGATCCCTCTCTGCGTGGGCACAGATAACTGGCTTGTTCCAAGAAGAATGCTGCAGAGCTTTTAAATTAACCAGTTCGTTGAGAATTATTTGCCAGGTTTTCACCACGTTTCACCATAACTGTAATAACGTTTGTATGTGCCTCCATAAACCCAATATGGCTGCCACGGACATTACTATGCTGAGGCGTAGCTGACTTGGTGTTGCCTATTTTTGTTAGTGGAGACTGACAAGAAGGCATTCTTCTAAGTATCATTACACCATCCTTTCTCCATTGTTTAAAAATGCAGGGAAATTTTGCAAGTTAGCATAATATTTAATATCTGGAGGGGACTTTTTTTTGGTGGGGTCGTTGTGGGTGGCAGGGTTGGGCCCTTTGTCAGTTTGCAGGTTTGTTTTTATTATCCCCAGAGAGGAGAAGTGGGTATGTGTGTGGCAGAGAAAAATTGCGAATCCTCTTTCAGGTACTGAAACAGGATCCCCACTTTTCACCCCGTTCCTTTAAGAATCCTTTGCTTCATCAGCTGAGAATCCACCATGGTTGTCTAGACCCCTCTTTGCATGAGCCCAGAAAACTGCCTGGTTCCAAGAACTATTTCACAGAACTTTTGAAATAACCACTACGTTGAGAATTATTTGCCAGTTTTTGCAGCACCTATCACCATAATTGTTATAAGGTTCACCTATGCCTCCTTAAACCCAAGATGGCTGCTACGGAAATAACTATGCTGAGGCGTAGCTGACTTGGTGTTCCCTATTTTTGTTAGTGGAGACGGACAAGAAGCTATTCTTCTAAGTATCATTCCACCATCCTTTCTCCATTATTTAAAAATGCAGAGAACATTTTGAAAGTTAACATAATAATTAGTAGCTGGAGGGGACATTTTTTTTTTTTTTGGTGGGTTCGGTGTGGGTTGGGGAGGGCAGGCCCTCTGTCAGTTCGCTGGTTTGTTTTTATTATCCCCAGAGAGGAGAAGTGGGCATGTGTGTGGCACGTGAAATGTGCGGATCCTGTTTCAGTCTTAGACAGAAACAGGATCCGCACATTTCACCCCATTCCATTAAGAATCCTTTACTTCAACAGCTGGGAATACACCATGGTTTTGTAGGCCACTCTATGCTTAGGCCCAGAAAACTGCGTGTTTCCATGAAGTATTCCACAGAAATTTTGAAATAACCACTATATTGAGAATTATTTGCCAGTTTTTGCAGCACCTTTCACTATAACTGTCATAAGATTCGACTCTTCCTCCTTAATCTCGAGATGGCTGCCATGGACAAAACTATGCTGAAGCCTGGCTCATTTGGTGTGGCCGATTCTTGGTACTGGAGACTGGCAGGATTACATTCTTTTAAGTATTATTCCACCATCATTTCTCCACTATTTTAAAAGCCAAAGCACGTTTCTGCAGTTAGAATAACAAGGAGTCACTGGAGGGGAAATTTTTATGTAGGGTCTGGGGGGCTGGTGGGGCAAGCCCTCTGTCAGTTCTGTGGTTTGTTTTTATTATCCCCAGAGAGGAGAAGTGTGCATGTGTGTGGCATGTGAAAAGTGCGGATCCTGTTTCAGAGACTGAAAAAGGATCCGCCCTTTTCATCCTGTTCCTTTAAGATTCCTTTGCTTCATCAGCTGGGAATCCACCATGGTTCTCTACACCCCACTATGCGTGGGCCCACTTAACTCGCTAGTTCCAAGAAGTATGTCACAGCGCTTTTGAAATAACCACTACCATGGAAATTATTTGCCACCTTTTCTAGCACTTTTACCATAATTTTGATAAGGTTCATCTGTGCTTCCTTAAACCATAGATGCCTGCCACGGACAAACCTATACTGAGGGCTATCTCGCTTGGTGTTGCCAATACTTGCTATGGGAGTCTGACAAGAATCCAGGCTTTAAATTATCATTGCACCATCCTTTCTCCCTTATATTAAAAGGCAGAGCAACTTTCGGCAGTTAACATAAGGATGAGTCACTGGAGGAGACGTTTTTGTGTGGGGTCGGGGTGGTTTGGGGGACAGGCCCTCTGTCAGTCCGGCGGTTTGTATTTATTATGCCCAGACAGGGGAAGTCGATATGTGTGTGGCAGGTGAAAAGTGCGGAACCTGTTTCAGTCTTACTGAAACAGGATCCGCACTTTTCAGCCTATTCCTTTAAAATCCATTGATTGATCAGCTAGGAATCCACCATGGTTCCATAGACCCCTCTATGCGTGGGCACAGGTACCTGGCCAGTACCAAGATGTATGCTGCAGAGCTTTTGAAATAAACACTACGTGTAGCATTATTTGCCAGTTTTTCAGCACAAATCACCATAATTGTCATAACGTTCGTCTGTGCCTCCTTAAACACAAGATGGCTGCCACGGATAAAACTATGCTGAGGCCTAGGTCACTTCGATTTCACGACACTTGTTACTGGAGCCTGCAAGAAGGCCATTCTTTTAAGTATCATTCCACCATTCTTACTCCATTATTTTAAAATGCAGGGGACTTTTGCAAGTTAGCATAATAATTAGTAGCTGGAGGGTACGTTTTTTTTGTGGTGTTGGTGTGTGTGGAAGGTGCAGGCCATCCGTCAGTTCGCTAGTTTGTGTTTATTTTCCTTAGAGAGGAGAAGTGGGCATGTGTCTGGCAGGTCAAAAGTGCTGACCCCGTTTCTGTCTCACACAGAAATGGGACCTGCACTTTTCACCCCGTTCCTTTAAGAATCATTTGCTTCATCAGCTGGGAATCCACCATGGGTCTCTAGAACGCTCTATGCTTTGGCCCAGTGAAGAGGCTGGTTCAAAGAATTATGTCCCAGAGCGCTTGAAATAACCACCACCATGAGAATTATTTGACAGCTTTTGTAGCACCTTTCACAATAATTGTGATAAGGTTCATCTGTGCCTCCTTAAACCCAATGGCCGCCACGGACAAACATGTGCTGAGGCCTAGGTCACTTGCTGTTGCTAATACTTGGTATGGGTGTCTGGCAATAAACCATTTTTTAGGTATAAGTTGACCATCCTATCTCCATTACTTTAAAAGCCAGAGGACCTTTACCTAGATAGCATAAGGATGAGTCCCTGGAGGGCACGTTTTTGTGTGGGGTGATGGGGGGCGGGGGCAGGCCATCTGTCAATCCAATAGGTTGTTTTTGTTATCCCTAGAGAGGAGAAGTGTGCCTGTGTGTTGCAGGCAAAAAGTGCATATACTGTTTCAGTCTCGATCCGCACTTTTCAGCCTTTTCCATTAAGAATCCTTTAATTCATCATCTGGGAATCCACCATGGTTCTCTAGAACCATCTATGCGTGGGACGAGGTAACTGGCTCGTTCCAAGAAGTATGCCGCAGAGCTTTTAAATTAACCAGTACGTTGAAAATTATTTGCCAGGTTTTCAGCACGTTTCACCATAATTCTGATAACGTTTGTATGTGCCTCCTTAAACCCAAGATGGCTGCCACGGACATAACTATGCTGACGCAGAGCTGACTTGGTGGTGCCTATTTTTGTTAGTGGAGACTGGCAAGAATCCATTCTTGTAAGTATCATTCACCCTTCCTTTCTCCATTATTTAAAAATGCAAGGAAATTTTGCAAGTTAGCATAATAATTAGTAGCTGGAGGAGACTTTTTTTTTGTGGGGTCGGGGTGGTTTGGGGGACAGGCCCTCTGTCAGTCCGGCGGTTTGTATTTATTATGCCCAAACAGGGGAAGTGAATATGTGTGTGGCAGGTGAAAATTGCGGATCCTGTTTCAGTCTTAGAATGAAACAGGATCTGCACTTTTCAGCCTGTTTCTTTAAAAATCCTTTGATTTATCACCTGGGTATCCACCATGGTTCCCTAGTCCCCTCTATCCATGGGCCCAGTAAACTCACCAGTACCAAGTTATATGCCGTAGAGCTTTTGAATTAAATACTACGGATAGACTTATTTGCCAGTTTTTGCAGCACATATCACCATAATTGTGATAAGGTTCGTCTGTGCCTCCTTAATTCCAAGATGGCTGCCGCGGAAAAACGTGTGCTAAGGCCTAGGTCACTTGCTGTTGCCAATACTTTGTATGGGAGTCTGGCAATATGCCAGTCTTTTAGGTACAATTTCACCATCCTATCGCAATTATTTTAAAAGGCAGAGGATATTTCGCCAGATAGCATAAGGATGAGTCGCTGGCATAAGGATCGACGTTTGTGTGTGGGGTGGCCGGGGGCGTGGGCAGACCATCTGTCAATCCGATGCATTGTTTTTCTTATCCCCTGAGAGGAGAATTTGGCCTGTGTGTTGCACTCAAAAAGTGCAGATCCTATTTCCGTCTTAGACTGAAACAGGATCCGCACTTTTCAGCCTGTTCCTTTAAGAATCCTTTGATTCATCACCTGGGAATCCACCATGGTTCTCGAGACCCCTCTATGCGTGGGCACAGGTAACTGGCTTGTTCCAAGAAGTATGCCGCAGAGCTTTTGAATTAACCAGAACGTTTAGAATTATTTGCCAGCTTTTCAGCAGGTTTCACCCTAATTTTGATAACGTTTGTATGTCCCTCCTTAAAATCAAGTTGGCTGCCACGGACATAACTATGCTGAAGCGTAGCTGACTTGGTGTGGCCTATTTTTGTTAGTGGAGACTGACAAGAAGCCATTCTTCTAAGTATCATTCCACCATCCTTTCTCCATTATTTAAAAATCCAGGGAAATTTTGCAAGTTAGCATAATAATTAGTAGCTGGAGGGGACTTTTTTTTTTGTGGGGTCAGTGTGGGTGGGGGTGGCATGCCCTCTGTGAGTTCGCTGGTTTCTTTTTATTATCCCCAGAGAGGAGAAGTGGACATGTGTGTGGCAGGTGAAAAGTGCGGATCCTGTTTCAGTCTTAGACAGAAACAAGATCCGCACTTTTCACCCCGTTCCATTGAGAATCCTTTGCTTCATCAGCTGGGAATCCACCATGGTTCTCTAGACCCCTCTATGCGTGGGCCCAGAAAACTGCCTGGTTCTAAGACGTATTCCACAGACCTTTTCAAATAACCACTAAGTAGAGAATTATTTGCCAGTTTTAGCAGCACCTTTCACCATAATTGTCATAATGTTCGTGTCTTCCCCCTTTATCTCGAGATGACTGCCACGGACAGAAATATGCTGAGGCTCAGCTCACTTGGTGTGGCCGATACTTGGTACTGGAGACTGGCAAGAATACATTCTTTGAAGAATCATTCCACCATCCTTTCTCCACTATTTTACAAGCCAGAGCACCATTTGGCAGTGAGAATAACAAGGAGTCGCTGGAGGGGAAGTTATTATGTGGGGTCTGGGGGGCTGGGGGTCAAGCCCTCTGTCAGTTCTGTGGTTTGTTTTTATTATTCCTAGAGAGGACAAGTGCACATGTGTGTGGCAGGTGAAAAGTGCGGATCCTGTTTCAGTAACTGAAACAGGATCCGCACTTTTCATCCTGTTCCTTTAAGAATACTTTGCTTCATCAGCTGGGAATCCAGCATGGTTCCCTAGACCCCTTAAGACATAGGCCCAGGTAACTGGCCAGTACCAAGATGTATGCCACAGAGCTTTTCAAATAAACACTACGTGTAGAATTATTTGCCAGTTTTTGTAGCACATATCACCAAAATTGTGATAAGGTTCGTCTGTGCCTCCTTAAACATATGATGGCGGCCAGGGAGAAAACCATGCTGAGGCCTAGCTTACCTGGATTTCACGACACTTGTTACTGGAGCCTGGAAGTAGGCCATTCTTTTAAGTAGCATTCCACCATCTTTTCTCCATTATTTTAAAATGCAGGGAAAATTTTGCAAGTTAGCATAATAATTAGAAGCTGGAGGGGACTCTTTTATTTTTGTGGGGTTGGTGTGGGTGGGGGGCACTGGCCCTCTGTCTGTCGCTGCTTTGTGATTATTTTCCCCAGAGAGGAGAAGTGGGCATGTGTGTGACAGGTGAAAAGTGCGGATCCCGTTTCTGTCTTAGATTGAAACAGGACCTGCACTTTTCACCCCGTTCCTTTAAGAATCCTTTGATTCATCAGCTGAGAATCCACCATGGGTCTCTAGAGTGATCTATGCGTGGGCCCAGTTAACTGGCTAGTTGAAACAATTATGCCGTAGATCTTTTGAAATAACCACTACCATGAGAATTGTTTGACAGCTATAGCAGCACCTTTCACCATAATTGTGATAAGGTTCATCTGTCCCTCCTTAAACCCAAGATGGCTTCCACGGACAAAGCTATGCTGAGGCCTATGTCACTTGCTGTTACGAATACTTGGTATGGGAGTCTGGCAATAAGCCAGTCTTTTAGGTATAATTCCACCATCCTATCTCCATTATTTTAGAAGGCAGAGGACTTTTCGCCAGATAGCATAAGGATGAGTCGCTGGAGGGAATTTTTTTGTGTGGAGTGGTGGGGGCCGTGGTCAGGCCATCAGTCAATCTGACGGGTTGTTTTTGTTATCCCTAGAGACGAGAAGAGGGCATGTGTTTTACACGCAAAAAGTGCGGAACCTCTTTCAGTCTTAGACAGAAACAGGATCCGCACTTCCCCCCCACCCCGTTCCATTAAGAATACTTTGCTTCATAAGCTGGGAATCCACCATGGTATTCTAGACCCCACTATGCGTGGGCCCAGAAAACTGCCTGGTTCCAAGAAGTATTCCACAGAGCTTTTGAAATAACCACTACGTTGAGAATTATTTGCCAGTTTTTGCAGCACCTTTCACCATAATTGTCATAATGTTCGCCTCTTCCTCCTTAATCTCGAGATCGCTGCCATGGACAAAACTATGCTGAGGCCTAGCTCACTTCGTGTGGTCGATGGTTTGCACTGGAGACTGGGAAGAATACATTTTTTTAAGTATCATTCCACCATCCTTTCTCCACTATTTTAAAAGCCAGAGCACCTTTCGGGAGTTAGAATAACAAGGAGTCGCTGGAGGGGAATTTTTTATTAGGGGTCTGGGGGGCTGGTGGGGCCAGCCCTCTCTCAGATCTGTGGTTTATTTTTATTATCCTCAGAGAGGAGAAGTGAGCATGTGTGTGGCAGGTGAAAAGTGCTGATCCTGTTTCAGAGACTGAAACAGGATCCCCACTTTTCATCCCATTCCTTTAAGAATCCTTTGCTTCATCAGCTAGGAATCCACCATGGTTCTCCACACTCCACTATGCGTGGGCCCTGTTAACTAGCTAGTTGAAAGAAGTATGCCGCAGAGCTTTTGAAATAACCACTACCATGTTAATTATTTGCCAGCTTTTCCAGCACATTTACCATAATTTTGATAACGTTCATCTGTGCTTCCTTAAACCCTAGATGGCTGCCACGGACAAACCTATACTGAGGGCTACCTCGCTTGGTGTTGCCAATACTGGGTACGGGAGTCTGACAAGAATCCAGTCTTTTAATTATCATTGCACCATCCTTTCTCCCTTATATTAAAAGGCAAAGCAACTTTCGGCACTTAGCATAAGGATGAGTCACTAGAGGGTACGTTTTTGTGTGGGGTCGGGGTGGGTGGGGGACAGGCCCTCTGTCAGTCCGGCGGTTTGTATTTACTATGCCCAGACAAGGGAAGTGGATATGTGTGTGGCAGGTGAAAAGTGCGGAACCTGTTTCAGTCTTAGACTGAAACACGATCCGCACTTTTGAGCCTGTTCCTTTAAAAATCCTTTGAATCATCAGCTGGGAATCCACCATGGTTCCATAGACCCCTCTATGCATGGGCCCAGGTATCTTGCCAGTACCAAGATGTATGCAGCAGAGCTCTGGAAATAAACACTACGTGTAGAATTATTTGCCAGTATTTTCAGCACATATCACCATAATTGTGACAAGGGTCGTGTGTGCCTCCTTAAACACAAGATGGCTGCCACGTAGAAAACTATGCTGAGGCCTAGCTCACTTGGATTTCACGACACTTGATACTGGAGCCTGGAAGGAGGCCATTCTTTTAAGTATCATTCCATCATCCTTTCTCCTTTATTTTAAAATGCAGGGAAACTTTTGCAAGTTAGCATAATAATTAGTAGCTGGAGGGGACTTTTTTTGTTGTTGTTTCGGTGTGGGTGGGGGTGCAGGCCCTCTGGCAGTTCGCTCGTTTGTTTTTATTTTCCCCAGAGAGGACAAGTGGGCATGTGTGTGGCAGGTGAAAAGTGCAGATCCCGTTTCAGTCTTACACTGAAAGAGGACCCTCACTTTTCACCCCATTCCTTTAAGAATCCTTTGCTTCATCAGCTGGTAATCCACCATGGGTCTCTGTACCGCTCTATGCGTGGGCCCAGTTAACTGGCCAGTTCAAACAATTATGCTGCAGAGGTTTTGAAATAACCACTACCATGAGAATTATTTGACAGCTTTTCAGCACTTTTCACCATAATTTTGATAAGGTTGATATTTGCCTCCTTAAACCCAAGATGGCTGCCACGGACAAACGTGTGCTGAGGCCTAGGTCACTTGCTGTTGCCAATACTTGGTATGGGAGTCTGGCAATAAGCCAGTCTTTTAGGTATAATTCCATCATCCTATCTCCATTATTTTAAAAGGCAGAGGACCTTTCGCCAGATAGCATCAGGATCAGTCGCTGGAGGGGACGTTTTTGTGTGGGGTGGTGGGGGTGGGAGCAGGCCATCGGTCAATCCAATAGGTTGTTTTTGTTATCCCTAGAGAGGAGAAGTGAGCCTGTGTGTTGCAGGCAAAAAGAGCGGATCCTGTTACAGTCTTAGACTGAAACAGCATCCGTACTTTTCAGCCTGTTCCTTTTAGAATCCTTTGATTCATCACCTGGGAATCCACCATGGTTCTCTAGACCCCTCTTTGCGTGGGCAAAGGTAATTGGCTTGTTCCAAGAAGTATGCCAGAGAGCTTTTGAATTAACCAGTACGTTGAGAATTCTTTGCCAGTTTTTCAGCACCTTTCACCATAATTCTGATAACGTTTGTATGTGCCTCCTTGAACCCAAGATGGCTGCCACAGTCATAACTATGCTGAGGCGTAGCTGACTTGGTGGTGCCTATTTTTGTTAGTGGAGACTGACAAGAAGCCATTCTTCTAAGTATCATTCCAACATCCTTTTTCCATTATTTAAAAATGCAGAGAAATTTTGCAAGTTGGCATAATAATTAGTAGCTGAAGGGGACGTTTTTTTTTTTGTGGGGTCCTTGTGGGGGAAGGGAAGGCCCTCTGTCAGTTCTCTGGTTTGTTTTTATTATCCCTTGAGAGGAGAAGTGGGCATGTGTGTGGCAGGTGAAAGTGCGGATCCTGTTTCAGTGTTAGACAGAAACAGCATCCGCACTTTTCACCCCGTTCCATTAAGAGTCCTTTGCTTCATCAGCTGGGAATCCGCCATGGTTCTCTAGACCCCTCTATGCGTGGGCCCAGAAAACTGCCTGGTTCCAAGAAGTATTCCACAGAGCTTTTGAAATACCACTACGTTGAGAATTATTTGCAAGGTTTTGCAGCACCTTTCACCATAAATGTATTAAGGTTCATCTCTTCCTCCTTAATCTCGAGATGGCTGTCATGGTAAAAACTGTGCTGAGGCCTAGCTCACTTGGTGTGGCCAATACTTGGTACTGGAGACTGTCAAGAATGCATTCTTTTATGCATCATTCCACCATCCTTTCTCCACTATTTTAAAAGCCAGAGCACCATTCGGCAGTTAGAATAACAAGGAGTCGCTGGAGGGAACGTTTTTATGTGGGGTGTAGGGGGCGGGTGGGGCAAGCCCTCTGTCAGATCTGTGGTTTGTTTTTACTATTTCCAGAGAGGGGAAGTGGGCATGTGTGTGGCAGGTAAACAGTGCGGATCCTGTTTCAGAGACTGAAACAGGATCCGCACTTTTCATCTTGTTCCTTTAAGAATCCTTTGCTTCATCATGTGGGAATCCACCATGGTTCTCTACACCCCACTAAGCATGGGCCCAGTTAACTGGCTAGTTAAAAGAAGTATGCCGCTGAGCATTTTAAATAACCACTACCATGGAAATTATTTGCCAGCTTTTCCAGCACTTTTTCCATAATTTTGATAAAGTTCATCTGGGCTTCCTTAAACCCTAGATGGCTGCCACAGACAAACCTATACTGAGGGCTATCTGGCTTGGTGTTGCCAATACTTGGTACGGGAGTCTGACAAGAATCCAGTCTTTTAATTATCTTTGCACCATCCTTTCCACCTTATATTAAAAGGCAGAGCAACTTTTGGCAGTTAGCATAAGGAGAGTCACAGGAGGGGACGTTTTTGTGTGGGGTCGGGGTGGGTTGGGGGACAGGCGCTCTGTCAGTCTGGCAGTTTGTATTTATTATGCCCTTACAGGGGAAGTGGATATGTGTGTGGCAGGTGAAAAGTTCTTATCCTGTTTCAGTCTTAGACTGAAACTGGATCCGCACTTTTCAGCCTGTTCCTTTAAAAATCCTTTGATTCATCAGCTGGGAATCCACCATGGTTCCCTAGACCCCTCTTATACTTCTCCATCTATTCACCAAGCTGTAATTGCTGAACAACTAGGAAAACTTGCCCAAGGAATCAGTCAGTTGGATAAAGAACTACACCTACAGGTTGTTGCAAGACATGAAGATTTACTGGCACAAGCAACTGGTATTGAGTCTTTGTAAGGTGTTTTTCAGATCATGCAGACAAGAATTGGCGCTTTACAGGGAGCTGTTGATAGGATGAAAGCAAAAATTGTTGAGCCATACAATAAAATAGTAGCCTGTACTGCACAACTAGCAAGACTTCAGGTTGCCTGTGATTTGCTTCGGAGAATTATTCGCATTTTGTATCTCTGTAAGAGACTCCAAGGACAACTACAAGGAGGAAGTAGAGAGATAACAAAAGCTTCTCAGAGTCTCAATGAACTTGATTATCTTTCTCAAGGAATAGATCTTTCTGGAATAGAAGTAATAGAAAATGATCTGCTTTTTATTGCAAGAGCTCGACTTGAAGTGGAAAATCAAGCTAAGCGCCTACTGGAGCAAAGTGTGGAGATTCAGAATCCTACTCAAGTCGGAACAGCTCTTCAGGTTTTCCATAATCTTGGAATTTTGAAGGATACTATTATCAGTGTTGTGGATGGATATCGTGTTACTTTAGAGGAAAATATCAAGAATGCGTTAGACATCAAAGTTTTGACTCAGCCTTCCCAGTCAGCTGTGAGAGGGGGTCCTGGACGATCTACCATGCCAACCCCAGGAAATACTACAGCATTTCGTGCTTCCCTCTGGACCAATATGGAGAAACTTATGGATCTTATTTGCTCTGTTTGTGGACAGGTACAACATCTACAAAAAGTATTAGCCAAAAAGAGAGACCCTGTTTCTCATATTTGTTTCATTGAAGAAATACTTAAGGATGGACAACCTGAAATTTTCTACAAGTTTTGGAATTCAGTTACTGAGGCACTTCCTTCTCAATTTCATGGGACAATAAACACTTCTGCGTTTTTGAAACAGGCATGTGAAGGAGAATACCCTAAATTATTGCGTCTCTATAATGACTTCTGGAAGCGTCTTCAACAATACAGTCAAAATATCCAAGGGAATTTTAATGCAAGTGGAACTACAGACCTCTTTGTTGACCTACAGCACATGGAAGATGATACACAAGATATATTCATACCAAAAAAGCCAGATTATGATCCAGAAAGGGCTTTGAAAGACTCACTGCAGCCCTGAGGCTGCTTACCTGTCAAAATCCTTATCCCGGCTCTTCGATCCTATCAACTTGGTGTTTCCCCCTGGTGGTCTAAATCCTCCTTCCTCTGATGAACTTGATGGTATCATTAAAACTATAGCAAGTGAACTAAATGTAGCTGCTGTTGATGCAAACCTCACATTAGCTGTGTCCAACTTAGGAAAGTCCTATCGAATGCTGAGGTCATTCAGACCACTGCTCTTCCAGACAAGTGAAAATGTGGCCAATAGTCCTACACTCGGGGACATCATTCCTTTCAGCATCGTCATTCAGTTTTTGTTCACAAGAGCACCTGCTGAGATGAAGTCCCTGCTCCAGAAGGCAGAGTGGTCCCACGCACGCTTCTCTCAGTGGCTGGACGACCATCCGTCTGAAAAGGACAGGCTCCTCCTCATCAGGGGAGACCTGGAAGCTTACGTCCAGACAGTGAGAAGTAGAGAAGGCAAAGAATTTGCACCAGTTTATCCCATAATGGTTCAGCTGCTTCAAAAAGCTATGTCTACTCTTCAGTAACAATATGAAATCCAATCTCCACTTCGTGCTAACCCATTCATAGTCGGCAGTTAAGTAACACATACTCTAAAATTTAGACAGCAACTATTTACTATTTTCAGAATGTAATGGATTTTTCTGTATTTCCTGTTGATCTTTATTTACCTCTTTAGCACTTCTACTTTAAGTAGCATAAAATGTCAAAAGATTCATCATCACAGCCTTTAAAATTCATGGACCTGATTATTCCAGAGAGATTCTTTTTTTCCTTTCAGACTTTTGTACAAGGCTAAAATTTCTTTATCACCTAAGTTCCACTATGGGTACATCTACACAAAGTCCCCATTGCTTCTAAAGGGATATGAACAAGTTACAGGTAGCCTGTTTTTCCCAAGCTGCCCTTTTCCTGAGCTCAGTGGTTCCCAAATATGGCTGCACACTGACAACACCAGGGGAGTTTTAAAAAAATCCTGATGCACGACTTACACTCCATAGTAATTAACCTGTCTGGGAGAGGGAGTGGGAGCCAGGCATCAGTATTTTTTTTTTAAATCCCCACAGTGATTCCAATATGCAACAAAAGTTTGGGAACCACTAACATATTCAAAATTAAGATGTAGGGTTAAATGTTCTTGTTTAAATATGTCATACTGAATCTTTAAATAAAGCAAGGCTTTCTCAAAAAAAAAAAAAAAAAAACATACAACTTGGCCAGTACCAAGTTGTATGCCACAGAGATTTTGAAATAAACACTACGTGTAGAATTATTTGTCAGTTTTTGCAGCACATATCACCATAATTGTGATAAGGTTTGTCTATACCTCCCTAAACACAAGATGGCTGCCACGGAGAAAACTATGCTGAGGCCTAGCTCACTTGGATTTCACGACACTTGTTACTGGAGCCTGGAAGGAGGCCATCCTTTTAAGTAGCATTCCACCATCCTTTCTCCATTATTTTAAAAGGCAGGGAAACTTCTGCAAGTTAGCATTATAATTAGTAGCTGGAGGGGACTTTTTTTTGTGGGGTCAGTGTGCGTGTGGGGGGCAGGCCCTCTGTCAGTTCACTGGTTTGTTTTTATTATCCCCAGAGAGGAGATGTGGGCATGTGTGTGGCAGATGAAAAGTGCGGATCCTGTTTCAGTCTTAGAATGAAACAGGATCCACACTTTTCACCATGTTCCTTTAAGTATCCTTTGCTTCCTTAGCTGGGAATCCACCATGGTTCTCTAGACCGCTCTATGCGTGGGCCCAGTTAACTGGCTAGTTCAAAGAAGTATGCCGCAGAGCTTTTGAATTAACCACTAAGTTTAGAATTATTTTCCCGTTTTTGCAGTAAGTTTACCCATAATTGTGATAACGTTTTATGTACCTCCTTAATCCCAAGATGGCTGCCACAGACATAAATATGTTGAGCTGTAGTTCACTTGGTGTTGCTGATACTTGTTACTGGAGACTCACAAGAAGTCATTCTTTTAAGTATCATTCCACCATCCTTTCTCCATTATTTTAAAAAGTAGAGTACCTTTCTTGAATAGCATAATAATGAGTCACTGGAGGGGAAGTTTTTATGTGGGGTCTGGGGGGCTGGTGGGGCAAGCCCTCTGTCAGTTCTGTGCTTTGTTTGTATTATCCCCAGAGAGGAGAAGTGGGCATGTGTGTGGCAGGTAAACAGTGCGGATCCTGTTTCAGTCTTAGTCTCAAACAGGATCCGCCATTTTCACCCCGTTCCTTTAAAATCCTTTGATACATCAGCTGGGAAACCACCATGGTTCTCTAGACCCCTCAATGCATGGGATCAGGAAACTGACTAGTTCCTAGAAATGATCCGCAGAGCTTTTGAATTAATCACTAAATGGAGAGTTATTTGCCAGTGTTTGCAACACCTATCTCCAAAATTGTGATAAGTTTCTTCTGTGCCTCCTTAAACCCAAGATGGCTTCCACGGAGAAAACTATGCTGAGGCCTAGCTCTCTTTGTTTTGACAATACTTGTTACTGGAGCTTGGAAGGAGGCCATTCTTTTAAGTATCATTCCACCATCCTTTCTCCATTACTTTAAAATGCAGGAAATCTTTTGCAAGTTAGCATAATCATTAGTAGCTTGAGGGGACTTTTTTTTGTGTGGGGTGTGGGGCGCAGGCCCTCTGTCATTTTGCTGGTTTGTTTTTATTATCCCCAGAGAGAAGAAGTGGGCATGTGTGTGGCAGGTGAAAAGTGCAGATCCTGTTTCAGAGATTGAAACAGGATCCCCACTTTTAACCCCGTTCCATTAAGAATCCTTCGCTTCATCAGCTGGGAATCCACCATGGTTCTCTAGAGCCCTCTATGCGTGGGTCTAGTTAACTGGCTAGTTCAAAGAAGTATGCCACAGATCTTTTGAAATAACCACTACGATGGCTATTATTTGTCAGCGTTCCAGCACCTTTTACCATAATTTTGATAAGGTTGATCTGCACTTCCTTAAACCCAAGATGGATGCCACGGACAAACCTATACTGATGGCTAGCTCGCTTGGTGTTGCCAATACTTGGTACAGGAGTCTGGCAAGAAGCCAGTCTTTTAAGTATCATTGCACCATCCTTTCTCCATTATATTATAAGGCAGAGCAACCTTCGGCAGTTAGCATAAGGATGAGTCCCTGGAGGGGACGATTTTGTGTGGGGTCAGGGTGGGTGTTGGGACAGGCCCTCTGTCAGTCTGACGGTTTGTACTTATTATGCCCAGACAGGGGAAGTGGATATGTGTGTGGCAGGTGAAAAGTGCGGATCCTGTTTCAGTCTTAGACTGAAATAGGATCCACACTTTTCAGCCTGTTTCTTTAAAAATCCTTTGATTCATCAGCTGGGAATCCACTATAGTTTCCTAGACCCCTCTATGCATGGGGCCAGGTAACTGGCCAGTAACAAGATGTATGCTGAAGAGCTTTTGAAATAATCACTATGTGTAGAATTATTTGCCAGTTTTTGCAGCACATATCACCATAATTGTGATAAGGTTGGTCTGTGCCTCCTTAAACACAAGATGGCTGCCACGGAGAAAACTATGCTGAGGCCTAGCTCACTTGGTTTTCACGATACTTGTTACTGGAGCCTGGAAGGACGCCATTCTTATAACTATCATTCCACCATCCTTTCTCCACTATTTTAAAATGCAGGGAACCTTTTGCAAGGTTGAATAATAATTAGTAGCTGGAGGGGACTTTTTTTTTTTTGTGGGGTCAGTATGGGTGGGGGGCACAGGCCCTCTGTCAGTTCGCAGGTTTGTTTTTATTTTCCCCAGAGAGGAGAAGTGGGCATCTGTGTGGCAGGTGAAAAGTGCGGATCCCGTTTCTGTCTTAGACTGAAACGGGATCCGCACTTTTCAGCCCGTTACTTTAAAAATCCTTTGATTCATCAGCTGGGAATCCAACATGGTGTTTTACACCCCTCTATGCATGGGCCCAGGTAACTGGCTAGTTCCAAGAAGTATTCCCCAGAGCTTTTGAAATAATCACTACGTGGAGAATTATTTGCCAGTTTTTGCAGCACCTATCACCATAATTGTGAAAAGGTTCGTCTGTGCCTCCTTAAACCCAAGACGGCTGCCACGGAGAAAACTATGCTGAGGCCTAGCTCACTTGGTTTTGATGATAATTGTTACTGGAGCCCGGAAGGAGACCATTTTTTTTAAGTATCGTTCCACCACACTTTCTCCATTATTTTAAAATGCAGAGACCCTGTTGCAAGTTAGCATAATAATTAGTAGCTGGCAGGGATGTTTCTTTCTGGTGGGGTTGGGGTAGGTGGGGGGGGTGGTCCTCTGTCAGTTCACTGGTTTGTTTTTATTATCCCCTGAGAGGGGAAGTGGGCATGTGTGTGGCCGTTCCTTTAAGAATCCTTTGCTTCATTAGCTGGGACTCCACCATGGTTCTCTAGACGACTCTATGCGTGGGCTCAATTAACTGGCTAGTTCAAAGAATTATGCCACAGAGCTTTTGAGACAACCACTACCATGAGAATTATTTGACAGCTTTTGCAGCACCTTTCACCATAACTGTGATAAGATTCATCTGTGCCCCCTTTAAACCCAAGATGGCCACCACGGACAAACCTATACTGAGGTCTACTTCACTTCGTGTTGCCAATACATGGTACAGGAGTCTTGCAAGAAGCCATTCTTTTAAGTGTAAATCCACCATCCTTTCTCCATTATTTTAAAAGGCAGAGGACCTTTCGCCAGATAGCATGAGTATGAGTCGCTGGAGGGGACGTTTTAGTGTCGGTGGTGGGGGACAGGGGCAGGCCATCTGTGAATCCGATGGGTTGTTTTTGTTATCCCTAGAGAGAAGTGGGCATGTGTGTTGCAGGAAAAAAGTGCGGATCCTGTTTCAGTCTTAGACTGAAACAGGATCTGCACTTTTCACCCCATTCCTTTAAGAATCCTTTGATTCATCAGCTGGGAATCCACCATGGTTCTCTGGAACACTCTATGCGTGGGCACAGGTAACTGGCTTGTTCCAAGAATTATGCTGCATAACTTTTGAATTAACCACTACGTAGAGAATTGTTTGCCAGTTTTTGCAGAACATTTCACCATAATTCTGATAACGTTTGTATGTACCTCCTTAAACCCAAGATGGCTGCCTCTGACATAACTATGCTGAGGGTTAGGTCACTTGGTGTTGCCAGTCCTTCTTACTGGAGACTGACAAGAAGCCATTATTTTAAGTATCACTGGACCATTCTTTCTCCATTATTTTAAAAGGCAGGGCACCTTTCGCAAGATAGCATAGTAATAAGTCACTGGAGGGGAAGCTTTTGTGTGGAGTCGCGGGGGATGTGTGGGCAGGCCCACTGTCAGTCTGGCGGTTTGTTTTTGTTATCCACAGAGAGGAGAAATTGGCATGTGTGTGGCAGGTAAAAAGTGCAGATCACATTTCAGTCTTAGTCTGAAACAGGATCCGCACTTTACAGCCCGTTCCTTTAAGAATCCTTTGCTTCATCAGCTGAGAATGCACCATCATTCTCTAGACCACTCCATACCGGAGCAGGCAAGAAGCCATTCTTTTAAGTATCATTCCACCATCGTTTCACCATTATTTTAAAAGACAGAGCACCTTTCGTCATTTGCCATAAGAATGAGTGGATGGAGGGGACGTTTTGTGGGGGATCCTAGGTGAGGTGGAGGGCCAGGCCCTATGTCAGTCCGGTCGTTTTTTTTTTTTTTTTTATTATGCCTAGAGTGGAGAAGTCGGCATGAGTTTGACAGGTGAAAAGTGCGGATCCTGTTTCAGTCTTAGATTGTAACAGGATCCGCAATTTACAGCCCATTCCTTTAAGAATCCTGTGCTTCATCAACTGAGCATCCACCATGGTTCTCAAGACCCCTCTATGTGTGGGCCCAGAAAACTGCCTGGTTCCTGAAGTATGTCACAGATCTTTTGAAATAACCACTAAGTTGAGAATTATTTGCCAGTTTTTGCAGCACCTTTCACCATAATTGTCATAAGGTTCATCTCTTCCTCCTTAATCTCGAGATGGATGCCATGGACAAAATTATGCTGAGGCCTAGCTCACTTGGTGTGGCCGATACTTGGTAGTGGAGACTGGCAAGAATATATTGTTTTCAGTATCATTCCACCATCCTTTCATCACTATTTTAAAGGCCAGAGAACGTTTCGGTATTAAGCATAACAAGGAGTCACTGGAGGGGAAGTTTTTATTTGGGTTCTGGGGGGTTGGTGAGGCAAGCCTTCTGTCAGTTCTGTGGTTTGTTTTTACTATCCCCAGAGAGGAGAAGTGGACATGTGTGTGGCAGGTGAAAAGTGCAGATCCTGTTTCAGTCTCTGAAACAGGATCTGCACTTTTCACCCCATTCCTTTAAGAATCCTTTGATTCATCAGCTGGGAATCCACCATGGTTCTCTAGACCCCTCTATGCGTGGGCCCTGTTAACTGGCTAGTTCAAAGACGTATGCCGCAGAGCTTTTGAAATAACCACTACCATAGGAATTATTTGCCAGCTTTTCAAGCACCTTTTACTATAATTTTGCTAAGATTCATCTTTGCTTCCTTAAACCCAAGATGGCTGCCACGGACAAATCTATACTGAGGGCTAGCTCGCTTGGTGTTGCCAATACTTGGAATGGTAGTCTGGCAATAAGCCAATCTTTTAAGTATCATTGCACCATGCTTACTCCCTCATATTAAAAGGCAGAACAACTTTCGGCTGTTAGCATAAGGATGAGTCACTGTGGGGACATTCTTGTGTGGTGTCGGTGTGGGTGGGGGGACAGGCCTTCTGTCAGTCTGGCGGTTTGTGTTTATTATGCCCCGACTGGGGAAAGGGATATGTGTGTGGCAGGTGTAAAGTGCGGATCCTGTTTCAGTCTTAGACTGAAACAGGATCCGCACTTTTGAGCCCATTTCTTTAAAAATCCTTCAAATGATCAGCTGGGAATCCACCACGATTCTCTAGACCCGTCTATGCATAGGCCCAGGTAACTAGCTAGTTCCAAGAAAAATGCCGCAGAGCTTCTGAAATAATCACTACGTAGAGAATTATTTGCCAGTTATTGCAGCACCTATCACCATGGCTGTGGTAAGGTTCGTGTGTGCCTCCTTAATCCCAAGATGGCTGCCACGGACAAACTTATGCTGAGGCGTAAGTCACTTGCTGTTGCCAATACTTGGTACGGGATTCTGGCAATAAGCCAGTCTTTTAAGTATCATTCAACCATCCTTTCTCCATTATTTTAAAAGGCACAGGACATTTCACCAGATAGCATAAGGATGAGTCGCTGGAGGGGACGTTTTTGTGTGGGGTGGTGAGGGGCGGGGGCAGGCCATCTGTCAATCCGATGGGTTCTTTTTGTTGTCCTTAGAGAGGAGAAGTTGGCATGTGTGTTGCAGGCAAAAAGTGCGGATCCTGTTTCAGTCGTAGACTGATACATGATCTGCACTTTTCATCCTGTTCCTTTAAGAATCCTTTAATTCATCACCTGGGAATCCACCATGGTTCTCGATACAAATCTATGCATGGGCACAGGTAACTGTCTTGTTCCAAGAAGTATGCCAATGAGCTTTTGAAATAACCACTAACATGGGAATTCTTTGCCAGGTTTTCCAGCACCTTTTACCATAATTTTGATAAGGTTCATCTGTGCTTGCTTTAAACGAAGATGGCTGCCACGGACAAACCTATACTGAGGCCTATCTCGCTTGGTGTTGCCAATACTTGGAATGGCAGTCTGTCAAGAAGCCAATCTTTTAAGTATCATTTCACCATCCTTACTCCCTTATATTAAAAGGAAGAACAAATTTAGGCAGTTAGCATAAGGATGAGTTGCTGGAGGGGAAGTATTTGTGTGGGGTGATTGTAGGTGGGGGCAGGCCATCTGTCAATCCGATGGGTTCTTTTTGTTATTCATAGAGAGGAGAAATGGGCATGTGTGTTGCAGGAAAAAAGTGCGGATCCTGTTTGAGTCTTAGACTGAAACAGGATCTGCACTCTTCAGCCTGTTCCTTTAGGAATCCTTTGCTTCATCACCTGGGAATCCACCATTGTTCTCTAACCCCTCTATGCATGGGCACAGGTAACTGGCTTGTTCCAAGAAGTACGCTGCAGAGCTTTTGAATTGACCACTATGTTGAAAATTGTACGCCAGTTTTGGCAGCATGTTTCACCATAATTGTGATAGCGTTTGTATGTACCTCCTTAAAACCAAGATGGCTGCCACGGACATAACTAGGCTGAGGCGTAGGTCACTTGGTGTTGCCGTTCCCTGTTAATGGAGACTGAAAAGAAGCCATTCTTTTAAGTATCATTCCACCATCCTTTCTCCATTATATTAAAAGGCAGAGCACCTTTCGCCAGATAGCATAATTATCAGTTCCTGGAGGGGACGTTTTTGTGGGGAGTCAGGGGGGATGTGTGGGCAGGCACACTGTCAGTCCGGTGGTTTGGTTTTATTATCCCCAGAGAGGAGAAATGGGCATGTGTGTGGTAGGTAAAAAGTGCGGATGCTGTTTAAGTCTTAGTATGAAACAGGATCCACACTTTACAGACCGTTCCTTTAAGAATCCTTTGCTTAATCAGCTGGGAATCCACCATGGTTCTCTACACCCCACTCTGCGTGGGCCCAGTTAACTGGCTAGTTCAAAGAAGTATGCCGCAGAGCTTTTGAAATAACCACTACCATGGAAATTATTTGCCAGCTTTTCCAGCACTTTTACCATAATTTTGATAAGGTTCATCTGTGCTTCCTTAAATCCTAGATGCCTGCCACGGACAAACCTATACTGAGGGCTATCTCGCTTGGTGTTGCCAATACTTGGTATGGGAGTCTGACAAGAATCCAGTCTTTTAATTATCATTGTACCATCCTTTCTACCTTATATTAAAAGGCAGAGCAACTTTCGGCAGTTAGCATAAGGATGAGTCACTGGAGGGGACATTTCTGTGTGGGATCCAGGTGGTTGGGGGACAGGCCCTCTGTCAGTCTGGTGGTTTGTATTTATTATTCCCAGACAGGGGAAGTGGTTATGTTTGTGGCAGGTGAAAAGTGCGGATACTGCTTCCGTCTGAGACTGAAACAGGATCCGAACTTTTCAGCCTGAGACGGAAACAGGATCCGCACTTTTAAGCCTGTTCCTTTAAAAATACTTTGATTCATCAGCTGGGAATCCACCATGGTTCCCTATACCCCTCAATACATGGGCCCAGGTAACTTGCCAGTACCAAGATGTATGCCGCAGAGCATTTGAAATAAACATTACGTCTATAATTATATGCCAGTTTTTGCAGCACATATCACCCTAATTGTGATAAGGTTCGTCTGTGCCTCCATAAACACAAGATGGCTGCCACGGAGAAAACTATGCTGAGGCCTAGCTCACTTGGATTTCATGACCCTTGTTACTGGAGCCTGGAAGGAGGCCATTCTTTTAAGTAGCATTCCACAATCCTTTCTCCATTATATTAAAATGCAGGGAACCTTTTACAAGTTAGCATAATAACTAGTAGCTGGACGGGACTTTTTTTTGTGGGTTCGGTTGGGGGGGTGGCAGGACCTCTGTCAGTTCGCTGGTTTGTTTTTATCGTCCACAGAGAGGAGAAGTGGACATGTGTGTGGCAGGTGAAAAGTGCAGATCCTGTTTCAGTCTTAGACAGAAACAGGATCTGCACTTTCCATCCCATTCCATTAAGAATCCTTTGCTTCATCAGCTGGGAATCCACCATGGTTCTCTAGACCACTCTATACGTGGGCCCAGAAAACTGCCTGATTCCAAGAATTATTCCACAGAGCTTTTGATATAACCACTATGTTGAGAAATATTTGCCAGTTTTTTCAGCACCTTTCGCCGTAAATATCATGAGGTTCATCTCTTCCTCCTTAATGGTGAGCTGGCTGCCATGGACAAAACTATGCTGAGGCCTAGCTCACTTGGTGTGGCCGATACTTGGTACTGGAGACTGGCAAGAATACATTCTTTAAAGTATCATTCCACCATCCTTCTCCACTATTTTAAAAGCCAGAGCACCTTTGGGCAGCTAGAATAACAAGGAGTCGCTGGAGGGGAAGTTTTTAAGTGGGATCTTGGGGGCTGGTGGGGCAAGCCCTCTGTGAGTTCTGTGGTTTGTTTTTATTATCCCCAGACAGGAGAAGTGGGCATGTATGTGGAAAGTGAAATGTGCGGATCCTGTTTCAGAGACTGAAACAGTATGTGCACTTTCCATCCCGTTCCTTTAAGTATCCTTTGCTTCATCAGCTGGGAATCCACCATGGTTCTCTACACCCCACTATGTGTGGGCCCAGTTAACTGGCTAGTTCAAAGAAGTATGCCGCAGAGCTTTTGAAATAACCACTACCATGGAAATTATTTCCACCTTTTCCAGCACTTTTACCATAATTTTGATAAGGTTCATCTGTGCTTCCTTAAACCCTAGATGGCTGCCATGGAAAAACCTATACTGAGGGCTATCTGAATTGGTGTTGCCAATACTTGGTATGGGAGTCTGACAAGAATCTAGTCTTTTAATTTTCATTGGACCATCCTTTCTCCCTTATATTAAAAGGGAGAGCAACTGTCGGCAGTTAGCATGAGGATGAGTCACTGGAGGGGAGGTTTTTGTGTGGGGTCGGGGTGGGTTGGGGACAGGCCCTCTGTCAGTCCCACGGTTTGTATTTATTATGCCCAGACAGGGGAAGTGGATATGTGTGTGGCAGGTGCAAAGTGCGGATCCTGTTTCAGTCTTAGACTGAAACACGATCCGCACTTTTCAGCCTGTTCCTTTAAATATCCTTTGATTTATCAGCTGGGAATAGACCATGGTTCCCTAAAACCCTCAATGCATGGACCCAGGTATCTCGCCAGTACCAAGATGTATGCCGCAGAGCTTTTGAAATAAACACTACATGTAGAATTATTTGCCAGTTTTTGCAGCACATATCACCATAATTGTGATAAGGTTCATCTGTGCTTCCTTAAACACAAGATGACTGCCACGGAGAAAACTATGCTGAGGCCTAGCTCACTTGGATTTCACGACACTTGTTACTGCAGCCTGGAAGGAGGCCATTCTTTTAAGTATCATTCCACTATCCTTTCTCCATTATTTAAAAATGCAGGGAAATTTTGCAAGTGAGCACAATAATTAGTAGCTGCAGAGGACTGTTTTTTGTGGGGTCTGTGTGGGTGGGGGATGCAGGCCCTCTGTAAGTTGCCTGGTTTGTTTTTATTATCCCCAGAGAGGAGAAGTGGGCATGGGTGTGGTAATTGAAAAGTGCGGATCCCGTTTCTGTCTTAGACTGAAACAGGACCCTCACTTTTCACCCGTTCCTTTAAGAATCCTTTCCTTCATCAGCTGGGAATCCACCATGGGTCTCTAGACTGCTCTATGCGTGGGCCCAGGTATCTGACTAGTTGAAACAATTATGCCGTAGAGCTTTTGAAATAACCACTCCCATGAGAATTATTTGACAGCTATTGCAGCACCTTTAACCATAATTGTGATAAGGTTCATCTGTGCCTCCTTAAACCCAAGATGGCTGTTACGGACAAACCTATGCTGAGGCCTAGGTCTCTTGCTGTTGTCAATACTTGGTATGGGAGTCTGGCAATAAGCAAGTCTTTTAGGTATAATTCCACCATCCTATCTCCATTATTTCAAAAGGCAGAGGACCTTTCGCCAGATAGCATAAGGATGAGTCGCTGAAGGGGACGTTATTGTGTGGGATGGTGGGGGGCGGGGGCCGGCCATCAGTCAATCCGATAAGTTGTGTTTGTTATCCCTAGAGAGGAGAAGTGGGCATGTGTGTTGCAGGCAAACAGTGCGGATACTCTTTAAGTCTTAGACTGAAACAGGATCCGCACTTTTCAGCCTGTTCCTTTAAGAATGCTTTGATTCATCACCTGGGAGTCCACCATGGTTCTCTAGACCCCTCTATGCGTGGGCACAGGTAACTGGCTTGTTCCAAGAAGTATGCCACACAGCTTTTGAATTAACCAGTACGTTGAGAATTATTTGACAGTTTTTCAGCACGTTTCACCATAATTTTGATAACGTTTGTATGTGCCTCCTTAAACCAAAGTTGGCTGCCACGGACATAACTATGCTTAGGTGTAGCTGACTTGGTGTTCCCTATTTTTGTTAGTGGAGACTGACAAGAAGCCATTCTTCTAAGTATTATTCCACCATCCTTTCTCCGTTATTTAAAAATGCAGGGAAATTTTGCAAGTTAGCATAATATTTAGTAGCTGGCGGGGACGTTTTTTTTCATGGGATCGGTGTGGGTGGGGGAGGCAGGCCCTCTGTCAGTTCGCTGGTTTGTTTTTATTATCCCTAGAGAGGAGAAGTGGGCATGTGTGTCGGGTAAAACGTGCGGATCCTGTTTCAGACTTAGACAGAAACAGGATCCGCACGTTTCACCCCGTTGCATTAAGAATCCTTTGCTTCATCAGCTGGGAATCCACCATGGTTCTCTAGACCCCTCTATGCTTGGGCCCAGAAAACTGCATGGTTCCATGAAGTATACCACAGAGCTTTTGAAATAACCACTAGGTTGAGAATCATTTGCCAGTTTTTGCAGCACCTTTCACCATAATTGTCATAAGGTTCCTCTCTTCTTCCTTAATCTCGAGATGGCTGCCATGGACAAAACTATGATGAGGCCTAGCTCACTTGGTGTGTCTGATACTTGGTACTGCACACTGGCAGTAATACATTCTTTTAAGTATCATTCCACCATCCTTTCTCCACTATTTTAAAAGCCAGAGCACCATTCGGCAGTTAGAATAACAAGGATTCGCTGGAGGGGAAGTTTTTATGTCGGGTCTTGGGGGCTGGTGGGGCAAGCCCTCTGTCAGTTCTGTAGTTTGTTTTTATTATCCCCAGAGAGGAGAAGTGGGCATGTGTGTGGCAGGTGAAAAGTGTGGATCCCGTTTCAGACTGAAACGGGATCCACACTTTTCATCCCGTTCCTTTAAGAATCCATTGCTTCATCAGCTGGGAATCCACCATGGTTCTCTACACCCCACTATGCGTGGGCACAGTTAACTGGCTAGTTCAAAGAAGTATGCCGCAGAGCTTTTGAAATAACCACTACCATGGAAATTATTTGCCAGTTTTTCCAGCACTTTTACCATAATTTTGATAAGGTTCATCTGTGCTTCCTTAAGCCCTAGATGGCTGCCACGGGCAATCCTATACTGAGGGCTATCTGGCTTGGTGTTGCCAATACTTGGTACGGGATTCTGACAAGAATCCAGTCTTTTAATTATCATTGCACCATCCTTTCTCTCTTATATTAAAAGGCAGAGGAACTTTCGACAGTTAGCATATAATGAGTCACTGGAGGGGAGGTTTTTGTGTGGCATCGGGCTGGATTGGGGGACAGATCCTCTGTCAGTCTGGCGGTTTGTATTTATTATGCCCAGACAGGGGACATGGATATGTGTGTGGGAGGTGAAAAGTGTGGATCCAGTTCAGTCTTAGACTGAAACAGGATCCGCACTTTTAAGCCTGTTTCTTTAAAAATCCTTTCATTCTTCAGCTGGGAATCCACTATAGTTTCCTAGAGCCCTCTATGCATGGGCCCAGGTAACTGGCCAGTACCAAGATGTATGCCGCAGAGCTTTTGACATAAACACTATGTATAGAATTATTTGCCAGTTTTTGCATACCTTTCACCATATTTGTGATAGGTTCATCTGTGCCTCCTTAAACCCAAGATGGCTGCCTCAGACAAAAGTATGCTGAGGCCTAGCTGAATTGATGTTGCCACTTTTGGTACTGGAGCCTGGCAAGAAGCCATTCTTTTAAGTATCATTCCCCCATTCTTTCTCAATTATTTTAAAAGGCAGATCACCTTTCGTCATTTAGCATAAGAATGAGTTGCTGGAGGGGACATTTTTGGTGGGGACGGGGGGAGGGGAGAAGACACCTGTCAGTCCGGTGCTTTGTTTTTATTATCTCCAGAGAGGAGAGGTGGGCATGCGTGTGGCAGTTGAAAAGTGCGGATCCTGTTTCAGTCTTAGACTGAAACAGGATCCGCACTTTTCAGCCTGTTCCTTTAAGAATCCTTTGATTCAGCAGCTGGGAATCCACCATGGTTCTCTAGACCCCTGTATGGGTGGGTCCAGGTAACTGGCTCGTCCAAGAAGTATACAGCAGAGCTTTTGAAATAACCACTACGATGAGAATTATTTGCCAGTTTTTGCAGCACCATTCACCATAATTGTTATAAGGTTCATCTCTGCCTCCGTAAACCCAAGCTGGCTGCCACGGAAAAAACTATGCTGAGGCCTAGCTCACTTGGTGTTGCTGATACTTGTTACTGGAGCCTGGCAAGAAGCCATTTTTTAAGCACCATTCCACATTCCTTTCTCCATTATTTTAAAAGGCAGATCATCTTTCACTTTTTAGCATAAGGATGAGTCGCTGCAGGGCACATTTTGTGTGGGGTGTCCGGAGGGGGCGGGGGGCAGGCCTTCTGTCAGTCCTGTGCTTTGTTGTTACTATGCCCAGAGAGGAGAAGTGGGCATGTGTGTGGCAGGTAAAAAGTGCGGATCCCGTTTCAGTCTTAGACTGAAACGGGATCCGCAATGTTCAACCCGTTCCTTTAAGAATCCTTTGATTCATCAGCTGGGAATCCACCATGGTTCTCTAGACCCCTTTATGCGTGGGCCCAGATAACTGGCTGGTTCCAAGAAGTATGCCGCAGAACTTATGAAATAACCACTACGTTGAGAATTATTTGCAGTTTTTTCAGCACCTTTCACCATAATTGTGATAAAGTTCGTCTATGCCTCCTTAAATCCAAGAAGGCTGCTACCGCCAAAACTATGCTGAGGCCTAACTCACTTAGTGTTGCCGATACATTTTACTGGAGCCTGGAAAGAAGCCAGTCTTTTAAGGATAATTCCACCATTCTTTCTCCATTATTTTAAAAGGCAGAGCACCTTTTGCCAGTTATTATAAGAATGAGTCACTGGAAAGGATGTTTTTGTGTGGGGTCGGGTGGGGTGTGGGGCGGCAGGCCCTCTGTCAGTCTGGTGGTTTGTTTTTATTATGCCCAGAGAGCAGAAGTGGGCATGTGTGTGGCAAGTGAAAAGTGCGTATCCTGTTTCAGCCTTAGACTGAACCAGGATCCACACTCTTCAGCCCGTTCCTTTGAGTCGTCAGCTGGGAATCCACCAAGGTTCTCTAGACCCCTCTATGTTTGGGGCCAGGTAACTGACTAGTTCCAACAAGTATGCCACAGAGCTTTTATAATAACTGCTACGTTGAGAATTTTTTGCCAGTTTTTGCAGCACATTTCACCATAATTGTAATAAGGCTCGTCTGTACCTCCTTAAAACAAAGAAGGCTTCCATGGACATAACTATGCTGACGCCTAGCTCCCTTGGTGTTGCCTATACTTGTTACTGGAGCCTGGCAAGAAGCCATTCTTTTAAGTATCATTCCACCATCCTTTCTCCATTATTTTAAAACGCAGAGCACCTTTCGCCAGTTAGCATAAGAATGAGTCGCTGTAGGGGACGTTTAGTGTGGGGTTTGGGTTGGTTGGGGTGAGGCCCTCTGTCAGTCTGGTGATTTGTTTTTATTATTCCCAGAGAGGAGAAGTCGTCATGTGTGTGACAGTTCAAAAGTTCGGATCCTGTTGCAGTCTTAGACTGAAACAGGATCCGCACTTTAAAGCCCATTCCTTTAAGAATCCTTTGATTCACCAGCTGGTAATCGACCATCGTTCCTTAGACCCCTCTATGCGTGGGCTAATGTAAGTTTCTAGTTCCAAGAAGTATGCCGCAGAGCTTTTAAAGTAACCACTACATTGAGAATTATTTGCCAGTTTTTGCCGCACGTTTCACCATAATTTTGATAAGGTTCGTCTGTACCTCCTTAAACCAAAGATGGGTTCCATGGACATAACTATGCTGATGCCTAGATCACTTGGTGTTGCTGATACTTGTTTCTGGAGCCTGGCAAGAAGTCATTCTTTTAAGTATCATTTCACCATCCTTTCTCCATTATTTTAAAATGCAGAGCACCTTTTGCCAGTTAGCATAAGAATGAGTCACTGGAAAGGATGTTTTTGTACTGGGTCGGGTGGGGTGTGGGGCGGCAGGCCCTCTGTGAGTCTGGTGGTTTGTTTTTGTTATGCCCAGAGAGGAGAAGTGGGCATGTGTGTGGCAGGTGAAAAGTGCGGATCCTGTTTCAGCCTTAGACTGAAACAGGATCCGCACTCTTCAGCCCGTTCCTTTGATTCGTCAGCTTGGAATCCACCATGGTTCTCTAGACCCCTCTATGTGTGGGCCCAGGTAACTGGATAGTTCCAGAAACTATGCCACAGAGCTTTTGAAATAAGCACTACGTTGAAAATTATTTGCCAATTTTTGCAGCACCTTTCAACATAAGTGTGATAAGGATTGTCTGTGCCTCCTTAAACCCAGGATAGCTGCCACGAACAAAACTATGCTGAAGCCTAGCTCACTGGATGTTGCCGATACTTGGTACAGAAGCATGGCCAGAAGCCATTCTTTTAAGTATCATTCCACCATCCTTTCTCCATTATTTGAAAAGGAAGAGCACCTTTCCCCAGTTAGCATAAGAATGAGTCAATGAAGGGGAAGTTTTTTTTGTGGGGTCGGTGTGGGTAGGGGGGAAGGCCCTCTGTCATTCCTGTGCTATGTTTTTATTATCCGCAGGTAGGAGAAGTTGGCATGTGTGTGGCAGGTGAAAAGTGCGGATCCTGTTTCAGGCTTAGAGTGAAACAGGATCCACACTTTTCAGCCCGTTGCTTTAAGAATCCTCTGATTCTTCAGTAGGGAAACTACCACGGTTCTCTAGACCCCTCTATGCGTGGGCCCAGGTAACTGGCTAGTTCAAACAAGTATGTCGCAGAGCTTTTGAAATAACCACTATGTTGAGAATTTTTTGCCACTTTTTGCAGCACCTTTCACCATAATTGTGATAAGGATCATCTGTACCTCCTTAAATCCAAGATGGCTGCCACAGACAAAACTATGCTGAGGCCAAGCTCACCTGGTGTTGCAAATACTTCGTACTAGAGCCTGGCCAGGAGCCATTTTTTAAGTATCATCCAAAATCCTTTCTCCATTATTTTAAAACTCAGAG
Source organism: Eulemur rufifrons (assembly GCF_041146395.1). Classification (NCBI taxonomy): domain Eukaryota; kingdom Metazoa; phylum Chordata; class Mammalia; order Primates; family Lemuridae; genus Eulemur; species Eulemur rufifrons. The sequence goes on along the minus strand of NC_091012.1, from coordinate 10,302,182 downwards.
CACCTTTCTCCAGTTAGCATCATGATGTGTCGCTGGAGGGGACGTTTTTGTGTGGGGTCGGGTTGCTTGGGGGGACAGGCCCTATGTCAGTCCTGTGGTTTGTATTTATTATGCCCAGACAGGGGAAGTGAATATGTGTGTGGAGGTGAAAAGTGCGGATCCTGTTTCAGTCTAAGACTGAAACAGGATCCGCACTTTTCACCCCGTTCCTTTAAAAATCCTTTGATTCATCAGTTGGGAATCCACCATGGTTCTCTGGACCCCTCTATGCGTGGCCCCAGGTAACTGGCTAGTACCAAGAAGTATGCCGGAGAGCTTTTGAAATAATCACTACGTGGAGAATTATTTGCCAGTTTTTGCAGCACCTATCACCATAATTGTGATAAGGTTCGTCTTGCCTCTCTAAACCCAAGATGGCTGCCACGGAGAAAACTATGCTGAGGCCTACCTCACTTGCTTTTGACGATACTTGTTACTGGAGCCTGGAAGGAGACCATTCTTTTAAGTATCATTCCACCATCCTTTCTCCATTATTTTAAAATGCAGGGAACCTTTTTCAATTTAGATTGTGGAGGGGGGCAGAAAAAAAAACTCCCACCTTTGGACACGTAGTGAGGTACGGAGGGAGAGGGATTCGAGAAGCCATCAGCCCCAGAGCCCTCTGGCGGCGATGGCCCCTCAGAGGCTAAGAGTGTCGGGGACATCTGGTCGACCAACAAGGACCATGAGGTCCCGGCACGTCACCAGCGAAGGTGTAGGCGGAGGCGTGAGAGAGCCAGAGGGGGTGGTTGGTGGTGGAGGGGGGGAGAAAAAAAATTCCCACCTTCTGACACATAGTCAGGTACAGAGGGAGAGGGATTCGAGAAGCCAGGAGCCGCAGAGCCCACTGGCGGCGACGGCCCCACAGAGACTAAGTGTGACAGAGACATTTGGTCGACCAACAAGGACCATGGGGTCCCAGCACGTCACCGGCGGAGGCATAGGCGAAGGCGTGAGAGAGCCGGGGGGGGGGGGGTTGCTGGTGGAGGGGGAGAGAAAAAAAAGTCCCACCTTCGGACACCTAGTGAGGTACGGAGGGAGAGGGATTCGAGAAGCCCGCAGCCGCAGAGCCCTCTGGAGGCGACGGCCCCACAGAGACTAAGTGTGACGGGCACATCTGGTCGACCCCAAGGACCATGGGGTCCCAGCATGTCACCGGCAGATGTGTAGGCAGAGGCATGAGAGAGCCAGCGGTCGGGTGTTGGTGGTGAAGGGGGGGAGAAAAAAAAACATCCCAGCTTCGGACACGTAGTGAGGTACGGAATGAGAGGGATTCGAGAAGCCCGAAGCCGCAGAGCCCTCTGGCGGCGATGGCCCCACAGAGACTAAGTGTGACGGGGACATCTGGTCGACCCCGAGGACCATGGGGTCCCAGCATGTCACCGGCAGATGTGTAGGCAGAGGCGTGAGAGAGCCAGCGGTCGGGTGTTGGTGGTGGAGGGGGGGAGAAAAAAAAACATCCCACCTTCAGACACGTAGTGAGGTATGGAGGGAGAGGGATTCGAGAAGCCCGCAGCCGCAGAGCCCCCGGCGGCGATGGCCCCACAATGTGTGACAGGGACATCTGGTCTACCCCGAGGACCATGGGTTCCTGGCAGGTCACCTGTGGAGGCGTAGGCAGAGGCGTAAGAGAGCCAGCGGGCGGGGGTCGGTGGTGGAGGGGGGCAGAAAAAAAAAGTCCCACCTTCGGACATGTAATGAGGTACGGAGGGAGAGGGATTGGAGAAGCCCACAGCCACAGTGTCCTCTAGCGGTGACAGCCCCGCAGAGACTAAGTGTGACGGGGACATCTGGTCGACCCCAAGGACCATGGGGTCTCGGCAGGTCACCGGCACAGGCGTGAGAGAGCCAGTGGGCGGGGGTTGGTGGTGGAGGGGGTAGAAAAAAAAAACTCCCACCTTCGGACACATAGTGAGGTACGGAAGGAGAGGGATTCGAGAAGCCCGCAACCGCAGAGCCCTCTGGCAGTGACCCACTCCATAGCGTCGTCAGGGCTGGCCCGCAGAGACTAAGTGTGACAGGGACATCTGGTCGACCCCATGGATCATGGGGTCCCAGCACCGCACCGGTGGAGGTACGGCAGAGGTACGGCGGAGGCGGAGGCGAATCGGAGGAGTGAGCCATCCAGCAGGCAGGGGGTTGTGGTCAGGGGTGGAGGAAAAAAAAGTCCCACCTTCGGACATGTAGTGAGGTACAAAGGAAGAGGGAGTTCGGAAGCCCACAACCGCACAGCCCTCTGGCGGCGACCCCCTCCATAGCGTCAACGGGGCTGGCCTGCAGAGACTAAGTGTGACGGGGACATCTGGTCTACCCCATGGAAAATGGGGTCCCAGCAGGGCAGCGGCGAATGTGGAGACGGAGGCGTGAGCGAGCCAGCGGGCGGGGGTGGTGGTATACAGGGACAGAAAAAAAATCCGACCTTCGGACCGTAGTGAGGTACAGAGGGAGAGGGAGATTAGAAGCCCGCAACTGCAGAGCCCTCTGGCGGCGACTGCCTACATAGCGTCGACGGGGCCGGCCTGCAGACAATAAGTGTGACGGGGACATCTGGTCGACCCCATGGAACATGGGGTCCCAGTACGACACCGGTGGATGTGGCGGCGGAGGAGTAGGTGGAGGCATGAGCGAGCAAGGGGGCGGGGGCTGGTGGTGGAGGGGGGGAAAAAATACTCCCACCTTCAGAAACATAATGAGGTACGGAAGGAGAAGGAGTAGAGAGGCCCGCAACCGCAGAGCCCTCCGGCAGCGACCCCCAACATAGCGTCGATGGAGCCGGCCCCACAGAACCTAAGTGTGAAGGGGACATCTGGTCGACCCCATGGAACATGGGTTCCAAGCACCGCACCAGCGGAGGTGGCAGCGGAGGCGGAGGCGGAGTCGTAAGTGAGCAAGGGGGCGGGGGGTGGCGGTGGAGGGGGCAAGAAAAAAAAAGTCCCACCTTCGGACACATAGTGAGGTACAGGGGGAGAGGGAGTCGAGAACCCCGCAACCGCAGAGCCCTCTGGCGGCGACCCACTCCATAGTGGCATCAGGGCCGACCTGCAGAGACTAAGTGTGACAGGGACATCTAGTCGACCCCATGGAACAAGCCAAAAGGAAAAATAAATAAATAAGTCAATAAACAAAACTACGAGAGACAGCCAGGAGACACCACAAGAAAGAAGGTGATCTTCCCAGAGCCGCTTTGTCAGAAGCAGCCTTTTTCTCCACAAGGCGCATCCTCTCAGTCACCTGTCCACCCCCCCTCCCCCCGTTCCCTGTCAGAGTTTACAAGAAATTCACCATCTCATCTCTCCTTAAGGAGACACCAACATTTCTCTTTAAAAGAAATAAGTGCCACCCGCACAAAACCCTAGAATTCAAAGTGCTTCATGCGGAAGTCTCTGGGCCCACACAGACATACGTCCCATCCCATGAAAGCCACACAGTTCCTTCAGGAGCTTCCCCTAGATTTCACTGACACCCAAGACGGTGACAGGAAGGAAGGGGGACAGTTTTTCCCCCAGCAGGGCTTCAGGTCTGTGCATCAGTAGTGGGTTGGAGTGCATCTTACGCTTTCTGTGGCCTCTCACACAACCACTACCGTGACACACGTTCCTGTGAAAATTTCTCTCCCTCATGAATGCGTACCACATTCTGAGACATCAGGGGCCGCCCACCCACGCAAACTTCTCAACCATTCTGAATAGCCGGCTGTGTCTCATCACAGGTGCGGTCCCGTGATGAATCTTATGGGTGGATCACACCCAAAAGGGTGTTTCCTCAGAAATGGCTAGGAAGCCTCCCAGGATAACCTGGATAGCAGCATATGTTCCTCCTCCTCCTCCAGCTCCCTCTCTTGTGTTCGTGTTTGTTTTCTGCAAATGCCAAGATGGGGCAGGGGTGGGGGACACCACGCCAGGTGAGCGAGCAGGGTGTCGGGTGGGCGCCCACCACAGGAGGGCGCACACACACACACACCCCAGGTCATCACTCTGTAGTCCGCGTGAGTGAGGTGAGGCCCGGAACGGTGCTAGTAGCTTTCCAAGTGGTCAAAAAGAATGCACAATATCTGGACCGAGGCCTGTCTGGACGCTGTAAAGGCCCACTTGAAAACTTATGGTTGCTCGCTAGGTGACCGATGTCCGCTTGACCTATGTCTGTAATTGGAAATACGTACCTTGCGGAGATAAAACAAAGCAATTAACTTGTAACTAAGTGTTTAAACTTTCCAGCTGCCTGTCGTAAAATTGATTGTGCTTGCTTAACGCCTGAAAGAATGTTCCTTAATTGGAGCTATCTGTTTCTGTAAACCTGCTCGCTTAAAGACTGTAACCGAAACGGGGGGCCGAGGCTGGTCCCGGACCCCACAGCTGCGGAGTAGGTGGTATAGTGTTGTTTCAACCGCCGTGCCTAAAGTCACGGAGCTCTAGCTTAGGATAGTCTGAAACCTTCCTGCTTTTTTCGGCTCGGGGCCATTCTCTGTACCTGTACCCTAACAGGGCAGGGGGTGGTCGCTGGCCAGCTAATATGGACTCATGACTTGGCTCAATTCGGTCTCTAGGTTGTCCTGTCTCGCACTCCGTACTATAACAGATGCCATACCGGTTCAACCCAGCTCTGAAGGAAAGAAATGCCGAGCGTTCCACTAGCCGGAGGAAGGCAAAACGCACCTCTGCCTTCCTCTGAGGGCACGTCTGAGTGAACGGGTCGCTCTCCCTGCCCGTCACCCCAAGCCCCTCATCCCGGACCCCACCACACCCAGCCTTGACCTGCTCGGCCCTGCCCACCAGGCCCCATCATGGCCTCTGGAGCCTGGGCTCTCTCTCTCTCCAGGCACTGGCACTGCCCCCCGCCCCCACCCCGGGACCTGAGATCCAGGGCCTCTGTCTCCCAGGCCTCCCAGCTGTCTTGACTTGCGGACTCAGTGCCTGCTCTGCCAGAGAGACCTCTTGCTGCGGGGTGGCTCTCAGTGGCTGCATCTCAGCGGTCTAACGTGTCCCCCACCATCCACGTGGCCGCCGGCGTCAGGCTTCGGTGCCGTAGTGCCACCCTGCCTCCCTTCCGGGGGAATCCCACGCTGCCTCAGGCCCATTATGACCTGGAAGAGGCTGCACCTGTGGGGTCTGCCCATTTTCACTACCCCCCCCCACACACACACGTCACCCCCCCGGTCCCCCCATAGGGGTTAGGAAGAAGGCAACACTTTCTGGTACAAGGGTTGAACTGAAGGGGCGAGTGAGTGGCCACCTGGCAGGGGCATCGCAACAGATGGCTGAAGAAGTCAGCCGCCGAGTGCAGAAATGTCACAGAACTTGGGGTGCCACTGCCTTGCTGAGATAGGGCCAGGGCAGGCTTTAAAAGGCTAAAATTCTCCCTGCCTTTGGTACATTAATACAGAACCCATGGTCCTTTCTAATGTTTGATTCCCGGAGAGGCAGGAAGTATTCCAAATGGCCACGCCATGGCTTTTCTAAATTGCCCACAAGGCCTTCTCCGACCCAGCGGGTCAGGGGTTTGCTTTGGTGTTACATCGTGGTAAAAGAGACATCCCACAGCAGTGACCATGTCCATCGACTCTGTCGGCGCTCTCAGGCTCCTAGTCCCACTTTTCAGACAAGCCTGGATGGCCACTCCGTGTCACTCTTTGCCAAATGCCAGCCACTCTCCTCCCCGCCCCGCATCCCCCATTTGGCCACCACAACTCTTCATCCCCAGGCGCCCTCCGGTAAAGTGTGCTCCTGTCTGTACACCTACTCCGTTGGGGGCGGGGGGGGGGCGAGGTGGCACAAGAGGTGGCTGGTGGCCGGAGCAGGCCCGCCACCTTGAGTGTGTGGAACAGCGCTGAGGATTTCCTAAGGGAAGAAAGAGGGTGGGGAGAGCGAGAGAGCATCTCCTCCTCGTGAACCTCACAGATGATTGAGGACAAACAGGCCTGCACGGGGGGGGGGGGGGGGGGGCAGGGAGGGTGCCGAGTCTGCACCAGAGAAAATGGCTTTGTGGGGGGGTGGGAGGGGAAGAGGGCAGAAAGATTTTCTGTCTTTTTAAAACTTCCCCCAGGCTTTTGGGAACTTGCAGCCCGGCCTGCATCCCTGAGGCACCTTAACTCTTTGGTTATAACTCCAGGTGGCCCCCAGGGTGGGCGGCCCACAGAGTTCAAGGGCTTTCTTCTCAGCAGAGACGGGACCTTTAGAACAGCTAACTGCAGTAATTGCCTGAAGCTGAGAACCAACCCTCCCTCCTTTAAAACCTCTGTATTTCTGCCTAGGCCTATGTTCACGAAATTTGGGGGTTTGAGACTGAGAAGCTCTACCCTATTTATTTCCTCCTTTGTCAGCAAAGTAGACTCTCTGTTTTCTTACTCCTCATACCGCTTGTCCTCGTTACTCGGCCTCGTGGACAAGCAGCTGAGCTTTTGGTCACAAGTCCACACCCCAGGGTGGAGGGGTCCAATCCACCCCTGTCCAGACCTGGGCCCTTCCTGCCTCCCTCCCGAGACGATCTGTTTGGCAGCCCAGCCGCCTTGGACTGGGCCACAAGGAGGACACAAAGTAAAGACCCAGCCCCCCCCACACACACGGTAGTGGCGGTGGGTGGCAGTTCTCCAAGGGTTTGGGGCTTTTCCTGAGGCAGGAGACGGAGGGGACTGATTTCTTTAGAGCTCCATCCCCTCCCCCATGCGCTGTGCCGCCTGGAAGCGGCAGCTCGCAGGGCGGGGTCGGGGCTGAAAGCGGCTCCGCCCGAGAGAAGCCCGAGGCGGCTACGTGCGAGCGCGCATGCGCAGTCAGCGCAGTGAGTGGGGGAGGGGTGGAAAACGGCGGAAGGGCTCCGCCAGGGGCCCGGCCATCTGTGCGGCCAGGCTAGGGGTTTCCCTCTTGGGCCGGGAGCTCGTACCCCGCCCCCAGCCCGCAGGCAATCCCGAGGGGCAGAAGCACGACTTGCTGGGCACCTCCTCGGGCGAAGCGGTCGCGGTGGCTGGGTTACGTGGGGCCCAGATGAGTCTCTGGTTCTGGGAGCGGCACCTCCCCCACGCGCCTCTCCTCTTGGGCCTTCACCCCCCCACCCCCGCTCCGGCCCCAGGGGAGGGGAGGAGTGGGGGGCAGGGAGACGACCTCAGGGAGGAGCCAGACCAACTGAATGAAAGCTTTTCATGAACTCGTGTGTCTTTCCCAGGGAAACACCACTTCTGGAGTCTATGAACTAAAATAAAATCTTAAGCCGCCCCCCGCCCGCCACCGCCAGCTGACCCGTCCCGTGGTTGGCCCAGGGAACCCTAGAAAAACCCTTAAACCTGAGCTGCTGCCCAGCAAGGACAGGGGAAGTCAGACACCCCTCCCTGATGGAGTCAGATTTTATAACAATGAGATACTGAATGTCCGACGGGCCTAAGGCCAGGCAAGACAAAGCTTAACGCATATCTAGCAGGCCAACCGTTTACTGAACTACAGGGCACTTGAGTTTTGGGTAAACTGTCCAGTGGCTTGCCTGTGATTAGCAGACCTCCTTACCTTAACTGAAAACATGATGCAAAGCCTTTAGGCAGAGGTTCATTTATGTCATCAATTGCAAATCAAAGAATCTTTAAACCCAGCTGTAAACCTGTAAACACCGCACCCTCCCTCCCCCGCCCCCCCAACTGCCAGATGTCCTGCGTTTTCAGCCCAGACCAATGTACCCCTTCCATGTTTTGATTTGTGATTTTACATGTAATTCCTGTCTCCCTAAAATGTATGAAGCCAAACTGTAACCCACCCCACCACAATGGGTCCGCTTGCTCAAGGCTTCTTGGGCGTAGCTCTCTGGGCCATGATCACGGCCGTTGGGCTCAGAATAAAACTGTTTAAATTATTTTGCAGTGATTTGGGGTTCTTTTCCACGGACGAGTCAATCGTGTTCACATTATTTTAGCCTTGGGAGCTTTTTCTTTTCTATTATGTCTGATCCTGATCGCTAGCCAGGTATTCATTCATATTTTTGGTTGGTGGTGGTGCTCAAGCTCGTCTTTGTACATCCCAAATTGGCGTAAGCCACCGTGAATATGTTTTACACCTTCCAAGAGCTAGCGCTTATTGCCGTATCATAACCAGGGCTCACAGCAATTTTTCTTTTTTTTTTTTAAAGCTGCTTCCACTTTCCACCTAGGTATACATGCGAGTATACCCTTTAAATGAATGCTTGCATCGAGGAACCAGGAAGTGGTTTTTGTTGTTGTTGCTGTTGTTGTTTTCCCCCAGTCATTTATCTGCTCCTCAACCCTCATTATTTATCACACACACACACACACACACCCCATCTCTGTAGAAAAGCTCACGGAGATTATTCATCCACCGCGTGCTTTCCGTTGACAGTATCTGAGACGATAAGGAGCACCATGCATTCTGTTCTAAGAGAAAAATTGCATATATCAGTATGATTATATTTTACTTCTTGTGTGAATTTAGTGGATCTCATAAAAGCTGATCTTGATTTTCACAGCAGAGAAAAGTGGGCTTCTGTTTTGGTTTTGTTTTTGTTTTTCTGGAGGGGTGGTGTCTTCACATAAGTGATCATCTTTACAAGTATGCTATATCCGAGAAATTTCAGAAAGCTGCAAAGAGTGACTTGTTGACAATGCTTGCATTGAATGATGTATCTGAATCTGTGAATCGAAGGGGTCAGCGTCTGACCAGAAAGCACTGTTAGAGGAAGAGGGGTTTCGGGTCTTTTCCTAAATTGTATCTGCCTAAGGGGGAAAATATTTCTGTTTCCCTACGACATGGTATTTTCCTCACAAGCAGTGTTAATGGCTCCATATGTCTCTAGACTGGCTGCAGAGCAGAGACTCCATGGTCTCCACTACTTGACTCTGTCTGTCCAAGAATGGCCTCCACAGCTCTCCTCTGTGAGATATCCACTCTCAGAGGTGGCACGGTATGGTGGGTAGGGGGATATGCTGGATTTTGAAAACTCAGAGTTTGAACCCCAGTGCTTTATTTCTTAGCAACATGAACTTTGTCAGATCACATCACCCTGCTGAAGCCCAGTCACCTAAAGGGTAGAAAATGCAATGGATAGATTGACGCTTCTCTTCTCTTCTCCTCTCTTCTTTCTCTCTTTCTTTCTTTCCTTGTGTCTTCCTGTCTCTCTCTCTCTCTCTCTCTCTCTCTCTCTCTTTTTGTCTTTTTCTTTTTTTTCTTTTGACGGGCCCTCACTCTGTTTCCCAGACTAAAGTGCAGTAGCATCATCATAGATCACTGCAACTTCAAACTCCTGGCCTCAAGCGATCCTTTCCCCCTAGGCTTCCCAAAGTGCTAGGATGCAGTTTTATTTTTATCTGTGACACCATGGGAGGAAATATCTTTTAGGGTCATAGGGTCAGAAATTTAGATCTCTTCTTTGAACTCATGGTAGCGGCTAACTGGGATTTTCAGTGTGTAAACGTAAGGCACTTGTAATTTCACCAGTACTCCCGTTACTTGTCATCTATTCAGGAGGTGAACTCTTCTTCCCCTACCATCTACTGTTCAAACGCGTTGGCCACAAGGATAATTTGAATATCAGATTCAGAGCACAAATAATTAAGGTCCTGTAGCGTTAATAAGTAAAAGGGGCCACACACAAACCTGTGGAAATCTGTGTCCCTTCCAGTTTTTTTGTTTGTTTGTTTGTTTGTTTTTGGGTCCCCCCCCCCGAGACTGAGTCTCACTCTGTTGCCCGGGCTAGAGTGAGTGCCGTGGCGTCAGCCTAGCTCACAGCAACCTCAAACTCCTGGGCTCAGTCGATCCTCCTGCCTCAGGCTCCCCAGGAGCTGGGACCACAGGCATGTGCCACCATGCCCGGCTAATTTTTTTCTATATATTTTTAGTTGTCTGGCCAATTTCTTTCTATATTTTTAGTAGAGACGGGGGGTGGGGGGGTCTCACTCTCGCTCGGGCTGGTCTCGAACTCCTGACTTTGAGCGATCCTCCCGCCTCGGCCTCCCAGAGTGCTAAGTTTACAGGCCTGAGCCAACGCGTCCAGCCTGTGTCCATTCTTTAATGTTGTGTGTTGCTCAGTTAGGAAAAGGCGAGGGAACATAAAATCCGAGTTTTAGGGATGACTTATAGGCTCAGTATTCTTTCTTTTTTTTTTCTTTTCTTTTTTTTTTTTTTTTGCCTCCTCTAAGCCTATGTGCATATCAAGGAGGGTAAAAAATTCAGTGTTCTCAGTTCAGTGCCCAACCAACCTCTGCTTCCAGAGTAAAAATTGAGCATCCTGTTACACCTTTATTTCCCTTTGGTATGCTAAGGCCCAACTCGGCAGAGAGGTCACTGTTTATTCTCTTTGCTAAGATCACATGTGCCATAGTCTGTCTGCTTTGTCTCCTTTAGGGGTAATCATCCAATCTTACCCGGGCCCCTCACATCCTCGTGACAATAGGCCTCCTTGGTTTACTGAAATAGAAAAGACCGGCTCATCAGCAATGTTTGATCGGTTGCTTCAGAAACAAATGCTGTTCTGCTTTCTTTACTATGTTTTTTTTTTTTTTTTCCTTCTTTCTTCCGTCAGACCCAATCGATATAGGTGGGAGAGAAGGTAACCGGAGCCTCTTGAAAAACCGAAGTGAACCAAAGCGAGCTCACAGATTCAGATAGAAATCAGGAGGAAGAAAAATTGAGAGATAACATGGATTTTCTGTCTAGCGGGTGTTCTCACACTTCAATTTTACCAGAAGCGTTAGGTAGGATGACGATGACGATAATTGTGACAAACACTATTCTCATTGGACAGATAAGGAGGCAGGCTCAGAGTGACGAGTAACCTGGGCCTAAATATACCGCTAAGAAGCATCATAGTGTGTTCCTTGGTTACGCTGTTTTGTGAAGCTCAAAAAGTTTGGGGTGCGCGTGTGCGTGCGTCCATGTGCGTACGCAATCATAGGTGTTCTAGTAAAACGGATATGAGGTAGGATTTCCCATACCTTCAATGATTTCGTGTCCTGCAGGAACATAATGTTCCGGGATCAGGTTTTTATTCTGCCTTCTGTGCCACATGCTCAACATGCCTGTGACTTTACAGCCGAGACTTGCTCAGGGGGAGCCCATTCTCATCTTCTGGGAGGTTCTGCTAATCTTTAAAAGACAAGGACATAGGAAGATGGTCCTATAACAACGACTGTGACCACGATTAAAGGCTTACTGTTTACCACGCGTGCTTCTGTGGGCTTTGCCTGCATTTGCTTTTTCACTCTGCACGATATCCCTGTGGGGTAGGCACCATGATTTCTGCATTTGCAGATGAAGAGGCTGAGGCTCAAGAGGATTTATGACTCGCCAAGTTACCAAACACGGAGTGTCGTCCAGGTAGCCAGTCCAGGCCCCCTGGCTCTGCAGCCGCTCTGCAATGCTGATTCTGAGCCTGACCGTTTCATCACTGGTGGCTCCCTGAGAACCTTGACTCGGCCCCCTTCCTTAGTTCACTTGGGAAACATATTCATGTGTGTGTATTTCTCTCCTTCCCTCTCCCACCCCCCCCTCTGTTTTAGTTTTTATTATTTTGAAAAGTGCATAGAACGATAAAAACTTTAAAAGTAGGAAAAAGCTTACGGAACACATAAGGACACAGAGAAAGAAAATATCTGTGTACAACAGTGCAACGCATTTGTGTTTTAAGTCGTGGTGTTGCAAAAGAGTCCAAAAGTTTAAAAGAAAGAAAAACAAACAAACAAACAAACAGACAGACAAACAAACAAAAAAAACCCAAACCACCATGGAAAAGTTTATGAAGTGAAAACACAGTAAGCTAAGGTTAACGTATTATTGAAGAAAGAAATTTCTAAAGGTAAATGTCGTGTGGCCTAAGTGTCCAGGGTTTATGAAAACCTACAGTAAGTAATGTCCTAGGCCTTCACATTCACTCACCACTCACCGCCAACTCACAGACTCACCCAGAGCAACCTCCCGCCCGCCCTGCAAGCTCCATTCACCGTAAGTGCCCTGGCCAGGTGTCAATATCAAACGGCAAATGTTAGCAATGTTAAAACCACAATTACTTTTGCACAAAGCTAACACAAATTAAAGTAATAACAAATATCTTTTTTCCTCTTAAAATTGACAAAAACTGAAAATATTGATAATATCTAGTGATGGTGAAGAAATGGGGAAGTGGATATTTACATATTGTTGCTTGTAGTATACTTCGAACAAATTATTTGAGAAGTAATTTAGTAGTACTTGCTATAATTCAAAACAAGCACATCATTTGCATCAGCATTTCAACTTCTAGCAATCTAGGTCATGAAAATAAAAGCCTAAGTGTGTAAGGGTATATATGTGCAGCTGGATTTTTGTATTATAAGCAACATTGTAAAATTTGAAACAATCTAAATATACATAAAGAAATGACTGAATAAACTACAATGCCACCATATAATTGAGTATTACGCAACCAATATAAAAGACAAATCTACATATTGACTTGGTAGTGTAAAAGCCAAATTTTACCTCAGTAACCACATAATGACTCCATTCTCGGAAACATAAAAGTGTGTGATTATTTATACATATAGATTTCTTGCATATACTCAAGAAAATGTCACAAAGGAACTTAACATAGGCCACCTTGGGGAAGATGGAATTTGATGAGTGGGTGATAGAACAAATGTTCACTTAACAACTTTAGATAATTGTTTTAAAGTAGTGGAATTGCAAATTATTTTTCATTTTTGTTGTTTTTTAGCATTTTTCTGAAATAGAGAGCAAATAATGGCTGGATCAGGATCCTGGAGGAGACTGTAGAGGAAGGAACCAAGGGTATAAGCGGAAGGACGCACTTCAAACACAATGAATACTTCACTCCGCAAGTGTGTGACAAGAAGGAAGGATTGGTGGGGATGTAGGTCTGCAGGGGTGCAAGAGGTAGGGTCGGAGAGTTAGGAGTGGAGACATCTTGCCTGATGACCCTGGGTTCTCAGTAAAAATGAGAAGGAAACCTGGGCTTGAGGAGAGTGGTGAATTTTTGGAGTCGTCAAAGAGGAAAAGATGCTGACCAATGACAAGCGAGGAAAAATGCACCTGTGAAGTTTTTCTTATCTAGACCTAGCGGTGGCGCCTCAGTGCAAGACACTAACAGCAAGACAGGCTAACGATGCAGTCTTGGTTTCTTGCCAGAAAGAAGAGAATGGATTCGGTGGACTGCCATCATTGTCTGCCACGTTGTGACTATCTTAGATGTTTTCTGTAATGCAGATCACTTTTCCTACCCCCTCACGCATCCATATTCAATTTGACACTCACCCATCCTCAATTTGAAATTCGTTTTTTAAATATTATTATTTATTTTTTTAGTTGACAAAATTGCATACATTTACGGTGTACAACATAATGTTTTACAATATGTATATGTTGTGGAATGGCTAAACCAAACTAACATATGCATTACCTCATATACTTTTTTGTGGTGAGAACATGAAAAATCTACTGTCTTAACAACTCAAGTTTTTTTTTTAATGAAGACATCATACACTTATTAGAGCTAAAAATGACCTTTGAAATAAGCATTGTATCTATTAAGCAAAAATTACTCCTATGGAAGGTGATAGCATGATAGGTAACATAAACATATTGCAAATAATTTTATGCGAAATGCATAAAAGAGCATGGGTGAATAATTTGAACTGATGCATTTTATTAGTACCAGGAGCTTCTCCAAATTCTAAACTTTGCACCATATTCACGATCTTCAAAACACTATCCAAGGATACACCATGCTTTTGGAAGGACTACACTGTCCTCTACAGCTTCAGCATAAGTAATACCGTTTGTGGGGAAAAACCAGCAGTTGAAACATCAACACGGAAGTGTGTGCGATTAACATGCCTCAGAAATTCACTTTTCCTTCTTGAACTGAATGAAAGTATTAAAATTGTAATAAAATTTTATAAATTATATTTATTTTAATAAATAAAATGAAAATATTAGAATAAAGATCACATTTTAAGCAAAGTGTACTACAGTATGTATAACAGGTAACTATTTATTTAAAAAGATACTAAATATAGAAAAAGATGCATATATGTGCATATCTGTACATTATTTTGAGGAGAATCCTTTAGGAAATGACACAGTTGCCTACAGGGAGGCAAACTGGCATCTTAGGGGTTAAATATGAGATTTATTTTTCACTGTGGATCTTATTGTAAAACTTGAACTTTTTGATCATACACATTCATTAATCTTTCCAGTAAGAAAAGAGTTAATCAGTAAAACTTTACTAATAATTACCTACCAGAGAAGTTTTATGCATCCAAATGTTAAGCATCTCTTTCCAGAAATTACATAACTTCAGATAAGTTATGTAATCTTTGTGCCTGCCGTGGCCACTCAATTTAAATTAAAGCATACCTTCCTTAACTCTAGATTACCTTATTAGCTACAGCCCAACATCTTCACAATATAGCCACAAAAAGGGTAGTGTACACTAGCTCACATTTGGATAACAAAACAAATCTTGAATGAGTGCACTCTATTTTATATCCTGTTTTTATCTATTAACTATTTTTTTTAAGTTGAGAGAAACTAATTTTTGTGGTTAAAATATTAATTATGAAATAGTATACAATGAAAGGTAAATCTATTTCCAACTCAGTCCTTCTCACCAAAGGAAGCTAGGTACATTCTATATATCTTTCCATAAATTATGCCAATAAGTATTTATTGAGTGATGGAATAAGCAATATTTTAATTGAATGTTTATTCTGTGCCAAGCATCTTTCTAGGTGCAGTGGATAAGGAGTAAACAAAACTGTCACTGACCTCATAGAGTTGACACTCTAGTGAGAGGAGGCAGATAATATATACATAAATTAATACATACATACAATGTCTAAAAGTTATAAGTGATATTTAAAAAGGAGAAGGTCAAAGGAACATAAGTAACAGACAAGGGAGTTGCTGTTTTATGCAGAGAAAGCTTTGAGAGGATGACATTTAACCGGATATTGGATTCAATGGGAAGGAAGACACACGGGTATCGGGGTAAGTGCCTAGCAGCCAGAAAGAACAGCCAGCACAAAGGCCTTAAGAGGAAGTGTGTATAGGATTCAAGAAAATTCCAGGCCAGGTGCAGTGGCTCACACCTGTAATCCCAGCACTTTGGAAGGCTGACGTGGGAGGATCACTTTTGCGGCCAGGAGTTTGAGACTAGCCTGGGCACCACAGCGAGACCCCATCTCTATTTTTGAAAATATATATATTTCTAAAAGAAAATAAAAAAAAATTACAGCTGACTACTTTGTTAGAAACCATGCAAGCAAAAATGAGTGGAGTGAAATATCTAAATTATTGAAAAAAAAAACCCCACCAACCTAGAGTTATATATCTGGCAAAATTATTCTTCAAGAGAGAGGAGAAATTAAAAGGAAAACAAAACTGCCAAGAGGCCAGTGTGGCTGGTGTGTGAGGCCAGAGTACTGATAAGGAACAAGATCACATAAGGCTTGGGAGACAAATGCAAGACTTGCGTTTTATTTTTAGAGAATCAGAGGGTACAGGGGAGGCTTTGGGGGTCTTCAGAGAGGAGCGGTATGACCCAACTTACATTTTTTAAAGGCACCCTCAAATTGCTAGGTTGAGAATAGACTGGCAGTGGAGGTGGGAAAAGGTAGAAACAGAGATGAGTTCAGTGTCAGATGATGGCATTCTGGACCAGGTGGCTAGCATAAGTTGTGACAAATGGTCATATTTGGGAATATTCTCAAGGTAGCCCCACAGAATTTTCAGGTACATTGAATGCAGACTTTGAGAGAAAAGGAGAAGTTGAGCAGCATGACTGGATACCTGGAAGGATGATGGACGTGCCCTCAATTGAGATGCAGAAAACTGCTGAGAAAGCAGTTGGTGAGAAAGAGATCATGAATCAGTGTTGGACATTTTAAGTTTAGAGTACCTATTAGATATCTAAGATGGGAGAAATTATGCCATATGTTTGCTGCTGAGACTGGCTTATTAGAGCAGGAGAAGATGCCGAGGCAGAAGAGAGAGGAGTAAGAAGGGGAAAGGATCTAGTGTATACATGGAGAGATCTTCAGAGGGGAGAACGGTTGTTCATCTAGATACAACCGGGAAGGAAGGCAGGTATGTGGGCACAGGCACAGGTAGGTGGACAGATAGGTTGACAGGAGCTGGTGCAGAGTCTCTTCTGCAACCTTCTGTTTTCATAGTGAAATAAAGAAATTCTTGTTTGAAGGAATTAATAAATCCCTTTTTACTCTCTTGCTTAAAACCCTCCCCAGGCTTCCTCTCACCATGAGAATAAGATCCAAATGTTTTATCACAGCCCACAAGTCCCCGCAGGATCTGGCCCCGCCCACCTCTCTCCATTGCCCCAAATGCTCCAGCCACAGGGGCCTTCCTTCTGTGTCTCAGACACATGACAAACTCAGACAACCATGGGTTCACCCTCTGTCTGGTACGCCCTCTCTCTTATCCTCATCACATAAGTTTTACCTCAAAGTTCACCTCCCCAGGCCTTTCTTGAACTTCTTATCTAGAGTGTCCCCTCCTCCCACCAAGAATTATTTTACTCATTTATTCTGTATTGTCTGCTTCATCCCACAAGAATGTGTTTCCTAAGAAACTAGCACCCCTACTCCTGGCTCCCCCTCCCCCTCTCTTCTCTTTCCTGATTTGGCTTTAGTTTTCTTCTCAGTACTCATCGGAACCATATCTGGCACATAGCAGGAGCTCAGTCACTATTTCTTGATGAACAATTTTGACAATTTAAATGAAAAAATGGATATAGAGCATATAGTAGAGAGCCTGGCATATAGTAAATATTTGATAAATGTTACCTGCAATGGTGATGGCAACAAAGACAGCCACGGCAACAATCAGAAGCACAACTCTGAAAGGCTGATGCCTCCTCTGTCTGTACTCTTGGACCAATTCCCTTTTGTCTCATCAGAGACTTTCATTGATCATGTCCTTCTTCCTCTTGATAGCATCCTTCCCTTCAAGTAAATATTAATATGTGCAATATTAGCCCACTATTAAAAACAAAAACAGTTAAAACATACCTTCCTTAACTCTGGGTCTTATTAGATACAGCCAAGTGTCCTCATAGTTTAGCAATTAAAAAAAATATTCTATACTAGTTCACAACTGGTTAACCAAAACAAATCTTGAATAAGTAGACTCATTTTTATTTAACACTCTTATCTATTGACTAATTTCTTTAAATTGAAAAAAACTACTTAATATTTGCATGGTAACAATATTAATAACTATAAAATAATATTCAATAAAAGATCTATTATCTAATTCAGTGCTCACTCTGCAAAAAACTGGCATATCTGTGTATCTTTCCAGAAATTATATACGCATATCCACACATATAAATATCTTTTGAAAATACCAATATGCACACAATTCTACACCTTAGGTTTCCTTTAGTTAATAGGTATCATGACTAGCTTTCAAAAGTACACATAAAGAGCTATATCATTACTTTTACTGGCTACATAGTGTTCCATTGGGTATGAATGTAATGTCATCCATTTAACTAGTGCCATATTTACTGGCATTTAATGTGTTTCCAGTCATTTGTTCTTGTAAAGAATGCTGGAATTAATAGTCTTGTATACCTGTATGCATATTCATGTATACATTTCATATATACATACTTTTTCAAATATATCCATACATAAATTCTTAAAAGTACAATTGCTGGCATAAAAAGCATATGCATCTTCAGTTTTTATCAATATTGACAAATTACTTTCTAAATATTATAAATTTTTTAAATCAGTAGATTTTTTGGCTCCTCTAAACTATGAACAATTACTAAGTGCTTTGTTTCACATATTGTCGAGGGATAGCGGATAATTATTTATATTCCCTGTATCAAAGCAGAAAAGGACTGAAACCACTTTTAAAGAAAATGTTAGTACCTTCCACGATACATACAGTTGTCCCCCCTTATCCAGGGTTTCACTTTCCACAGTTTCAGTTACCTGTGGTCATCCATGGTCCAAAAATATTAAATGGAAAATTCCAGAAATAAACAACTCATAAGTCTTAAATTGCACACTGTTCTTTCTGTACTGAAATCTCTCACCACCCCACACAGTAGGTGAATCATCCTTTGGTCCAGTGCATCTCTGCTACACATGGTACCAGCCTATTAGGCACTTAGTAACCATCTCCATGATCAGATCAAATCCTCTGTCCTGGTTCCACGGTGTTTGTGTTCAAGTAACTCTTATTTGACTTAATAGACTTAATAGTAGAATGAAGTAAATACTACATAATAGTGGTCCCCAAACTCAAGAATAGTGGTGCTGGCAATTCGATATGCCAACGAGAAACTGTAAAGTGCTTCCTTTAGGCAGAAAAATGAAAGTTCTGAAGAACAGGAATTGATAGTAGGAAAATGTGTGCTCTCTTTGATTCTAACTGATGCTATTCGCTTCTGTGACTATGCTTGCTTTTAGTTGTTTAATAAATATAGTTAATCAGAATGAAAAACAGAGATAAGAACAAAGGTAACTCCATGATAGGCTAGGCTTCCTGGATGTGAGAAGCCTAGTTCTGCTTCTGTATATATGGCTTGCTGGCTTGGTACTTAGCGTAAGTGGAGCCATGGCAGGCTTCACTAAAGTAAAGGAAAACAAAGCCCTGGGGAGGTAACTGCAAGTTGCTTTCTGATAAAGGGCTGGAGAATCCAGGTGCCTTCCAACCAACTAAGTAGATAAGAAGAGCAAGACATGATCAGCGCATGAACGGCTTGTGCAGGGCGTGTGTTCCCAGTATCGCTTGTAACCAAAAACTAGAAGGTATGCAACAACAGCCCCCCCCACCCGCCCCCGTCGGAGACCCTCCTCTTCCCCTGGATGATGTTAACTACAACTGGCGCCAGTGCAAAAAGCCTGAAACTTAGAGTCAACAAACCTGAAGCCAACGTGATCAGCCACTTCTAAACAAAAGGAACAAATAAACTGAAGGGGGATGAAGTGCAGACTAGTGTGTCGTGTACAGACTAGTATGTCATGTGCAGACTAACGTGTTGTGTGCAGAATAACGTGTCGTGTAAAAACTAGCATACAGAAAAGTATAAAAGCCTAATCTTTACCCCAGGGCGGGGTCCTAGTTCCTGGAGAGGCCACTGCCTTGGTGCTCTGGAATTTGGACCCTGGCCCGGGGCTAGTTAATAAACTCCTTTGCCTTTTTGCAGCCTCAGTGACTCTGCCTCTCTGTTCCTGGGGCCAAGGGGAACCAGATCTAACAGTTCTAGACTTAATAAGGAAAGAAAAAAATTATATGCTGAGGTTCTAAGATCTACGTTAAGTGAAAGTCTTCCTCAGTGAAACTGTGACAAAGGAAAAAGAAATTCTTGTATAGCATATAGAGGGTTCAGTACTACCTGTGGTTTCCAGCATCCACTAGGGGACTTGGAATGTATCCCCCTCAGATTGCGGAGAGGAAGGGGAAAATACTGCTTAAGACAAAGGAAAACCAAGCACTATTTTGGGGAAAGAGATTCTGTATTTAGAATAGCTCAGTGTTGGAGATAAGTTCTGTGTGCCTCTGCATAGGTTCCTTGCTTACCCAGTTTGAACCAGTTAGGTGGTAACGAAGAAAGGATGAGGTCACTCATTGCTCACACCGTAACTTTGAGCACCGTTTGTTCTGCAGTGGTGACTGACCTGCACGATCCTCCTAATGATCCTGAAATTCAGGATCTGTGATAGTTGGGCTCACTTAGAGTTTCATTTTAACTTCTTATGTAGTTGTAATTCAAGTAATGTTTTTAAAGTTTTAACATGGATGTCCAAGTTTCAAGCTGGTGTACAAATCTTGGCACACAGCCAGACTGCTGTAAGCCTTGAGAAAGATAAGAGAGCTTAACAGGGGTGTGCTTTCTTTTGAAGCTGTACATTTTCTTTGATCTTTCAAGAATAAAGTAATTGTATATGGTAAAAAAAAAAAAAAAAGTAGCTTTCTCTTCCAGCTAATGAAAGTATCAACACATTAAATGAACTTTTCCAGTCCTCAGTAGTTCTTTCCCCTAAGTCAGCCTCTTAGAAACTCACAGCCTATGGAAACAAGAGTTAAAGACACAGAAAGAAAAAAAATCTAAACTCAAATAGTTTGTCAGGAGCACAACGAGCTTCTTACCTTTCTAGACCGGCTAGTTAGTTTCAACTTTCGTCGTTTGAGGTTTTTTCTTTCTTTCTTTCTTTTTCAAACTCTTAGTGTGGTTTTAAAAAAAAAAAAAATCGTAATTCTCTTTTAGTGGAAAAGTACATGTCCCTGCCTTGTTTCTTCTACAGATTGCAAACTCTTCAAGGGAGGGGGTGGAGGACAGTGTTCAGGGGCTTTTAGCATAGCAGTGTCCTGCTATTACCAAGACGGCTGCTCTCTGTCAGGCCACCATCCCGTCCATGCGACCCCCCCTCCCGCTCGCCGCCAGACTACGTCAGGCGTGCGCCGCCTGCCATCACGCTCCCCCGCACCGCGCCTCAGGTGGACTCGTCCATGACGTCACGAGACAGCGACCCAATCAGAGGAGGCGTTTTGGAAATTTTCAACTTACAGGCGGGTCTGCCCTTGCGCCCTGAAGCGCCGGCTGCGGAGGGTTTGGGCCACTTTCCTGGGGCCCAGCGTGAGAAAGCTGGCGGAGGAAGGCCCCGTGGCGGTCTGCGTGCGAGTCCCGCCACTCAGCAGCAGGTAGGTGGCCCAGACTGCGGCGGGGCGCCCACGGCTGCCGGCGGCGCGGGCCTGAGGGGGAGGGGCGAGTGCTCCAGCCTTTCCCAGAGCTGCTTTCTGGGATTTGCTTGTCTGTGAAGTGACAGGGAAGGATCCCAGATCTGGAAGATAACTTCCCACTGCGAGATTCACGAACTCTAATGCGGGCTCGCTGACGTTGAGGACCTTCACCTTCTGTTTTTCTGACATCTGAGCCTCCTTACCCCATTCCACGCCCTAAAGAAGTCTTATGGGAGACTGTGGTCATTTTAAGCTTAAATGGCTACCTCTAAACTCCCTGAGGGCAAGGACTAGCCTGTCGCATTGCATTCAATAGGCACTCAAGACGGCATCCATTCAGTCGTGATACAAATACTTATCTATCTGCATATATGTATTTTAGTACACCGTTACAGCACTGAACAGACGCTACCACATTGCCCTGTGGATCTTCCATTCTAGTGGAGAGACAGAACATAAAGTTAAAAATATAGAGTGTTAAGTGGTTATATGTAAGTAATAAATGCTATGGAGAAAAACAAGGAAGGGGAATAAATGAAGTCAGTTTGTTTTAGTAGCCTCTGGTCCTCGACCCCAAAGGCTAACATTTTCTGTGTTTGAGAAATTTTTATTGAACACAGCGTTTAATTGCAGAGAATATCAAGATCTGGGATTTCCTGGTTTTAAGGAGCTCCTTATCTAATACATTAGAAGACATCAACATAAAGAAGCCATTACAATAGGTTGTGACAAGTGTTATGATGGGCAGGTGGAGAATGTTTGCTAAAATGATTAGTCCATAAGAGAGATGACAGTTTGGGTGGGGTGGGCTCGTGTCAGGAGAGTCCTGACAGTTTTCACAAGTGAAACAATAGATAAGTTACTTACTGGAAAGGAAGGTCAGAATATTCTAGGCCGAAAGAGGTTAAATCTGTCATTTTGAGAAGACCTTCCAGTAGAGCTTAGGGTTCATGTAGAAATTTAGAGGACAATGAGGTTGGAGAGTGAAATGACATGATCCAGGTCTCATGTACTATGCTAAGGATTTCATAAGTTTCCAGAAAGTTTTCAAGAGTTTTAAGCAAGAGGGACATAATCAGTTTCATTTTTAATCTATCCTCTCAGCTGCCAGTGTTGGGTGAAAGGGTGAATGAATGGTTTCACAAGAAACTCCCATGACAGGGCAAGAGGCACTGAAACCCCATTTAAGAGAGCTGAATCCTCAAAGCTGGATTTTCCATCTTTCTCTCATAAGTGATATATTATTACTATCTTTTAAAATAATCTTCAACAGGGCATGGTGGCCTATGCTCATAATCCTAGCACTTTGGGGACTAAGGTGGGAGGATCTCTTGAGGACAGGAGTTCAAGACCAGCCTGGGCAACATATGGATACACCACTGCTCCACCCCCTACAAACAATACAAACATGGTGACACAGGCCTGTAGTCCTGTCTACTTGGAATGCCGAGCCAGGAGATCACTTGACACCAGGAGTTTGAGGTTGCAGTGAGCTATGATTGTACCCCTGCACTCTAGTGCCAGCAACAGGGCAAGACGCCATCTCAAAATAAAATAAAATCTTCTTGAGAAGATGAAATCTTAAATTATCCTTCCTATAACATAACTTTTATGACCAATTATGCTAAAATGCAGTATTATATTTTTACAGAAGAAGAACTTGGAGAAACTGCCCAAGTTTACTGGAAAACTGACAATAATGCCATTTACCAAGTTGATGGAAGTAATTCCTTCAATTTTGGTAAGATATAAGAGCATCAAAAATTAGCTTGCTATTCTTTTGCTATTAAGAGTACAGAAGGCTTATCACTAATACTAGATTTATTACTAAAGATCAGACTAAGGTTTTTGTAAACTGCTTCATTGAAAATGAAAAATTGTTTAGCCATCATGTATGATACGTGAGATAATAAATTGATATTTAAAGCACAGTTATATAATTTGTATGCAGACAAATTCCAGACCCCATGTGCAACCACTGTGGTCTACTGCCTTGTAAAAACACATAGGATCATTAACTTGTAGTATATTTTTTGTCTTTGAGGACCAAAACATTTTACCTCAAGGAGAGGTTTTTTTCAAAGGACCAAAAAGTTGAAGAAAATACTGTCTTAAATATTTTATCATCCTAGATTGACAATTTTATTTCTTTGGGTAATTACTAGTTCAGAATGAAAACACATTTGATTTGTTTGGTTTAACTTCAAATGTGTTGTTGTTTTGCATATCATGTCTTTCATAGTAATGAAACTACTAAAAATGTGTGTGAAGAAATAGCAGCACCAATCATCGATTCTGCCATACAGGGCTACAATGGTTTGTATTCGCTCAGTGTTGCAGAAACATTTTAGTCTTGGGTGTCTGTGCAACATGTATTGATAGTTCTATCCACTGCAGATTCATTTTAAATCTTTGTGTGAGTGCATTTTGTTTGTTCAGGGACTATATTTGCCTATGGGCAGACTGCTTCAGGAAAAACGTATACTATTATGGGTTCAGAAGATTACTTAGGACTTATGCCCAGGGCAATTCATGACATTTTCCAAAAAATTTTTTTTTTTTTTTTTTTTTGAGACAGAGTCTCACTCTGTTGCCCAGGCTAGAGTGAGTGCCGTGGCGTCAGCCTAGCTCACAGCAACCTCAAACTCCTGGGCTCAAGCGATCCTCCTGTCTCAGCCTCCCGAGTAGCTGGGACTACAGGCATGCACCACCATGCCCGGCTAATTTTTTTCTATATATATTTTTAGCTGTCCATATAATTTCTTTCTATTTTTAGTAGAGATGGGGTCTCGCTCTTGCTCAGGCTGGTCTCGAACTCCTGAGCTCAAACGATCCGCCCACCTCGGCCTCCCAGAGAGCTAGGATTACAGGCATGAGCCACCGCGCCCGGCCTCCAAAAAATTAAGAAGGTAAATAACTTAGCTGAATTTCTAGTATATACTGGTAAAAGTAGCAACAATCTTAGTGTTTTTCTTGTGTAATAATGAAAGGAAGTAAATTTACAGTTATCTCTTGATTATCCATGGGGAAAGAAGAGAGGCATAACATAGATTTACTTTTATCCCAACAAACTTACTTTTTAAAGCTTAAAGTTCTTTTATTTTGTCCCTTTAATCCTGCAACAGTAATACTTTCAACAAAAAGTAGTCATTAAGGAGCAGGCATATGTACAAGCCGCCATGATAGGTATACAGAAGGCAATCAAGAACTGTGGGTTGACTGACTGATGAGTAGGAAATAGCCTAATGGATGGCTTAGGGAAGAATGTTCCAGGAGGAGACCTGTATGTACAAAAGCTTGGAGTTGTGAAGCAGCATGATATGTATTCTTTGGACTCAAGATTTTCTGGTGGCAGGGGCATTTTAAACCACATTGAGGGATTTAAATGTGACATTATGCTAGGGACAAAGAAAAGCCATATATGTGACATCAGAATTGCAGTTTAGAAAGATGTAGCTGCTGTGCTGATCACATTGGCTGGGCCTCCACAAGGATTGTGGCTCCGGAAAAGGAACAAATTGGATAAAGTGGAGAGCTATTTGAGAGGCAGACTCAACAGGACTTTGTGATTGGAATTTAGGGGCAGGGAAAGGGAGATGTCCAGAATGACACGCAAGTATTGTTTGCCTTCCTGGATAGCAGGTGGCAGTATTCATTGAGTGAAGGGACACTGAATGAAGAGCAATGGAGATACTGAACATTTTATTTGGTACTTCTTCAGTTTGAGATGGCGGGCAGTCGAAATGCAAATACATGAAAATAAGGTAGAAGAGCTAAGATACAGTTAGTCGATTTGGGCATTAACTACTACAGATCTAAATTAAAGTCATGGGAATGAATGAGCTTGTTTGGTGAACATGTTGAGAATGAAAATAACAGAAGGCCAAGGGCAAAATCTCAAGAAATAACTTTTCAGATGAAGGCAAAAAAAAGAATCCATAAAGGAACCCAGGTTTAGCTCTAGAATTAAGAATGAAATGAGGTGAATACGGTAACTAAGGAAAGAGAATATTTCAGGCAGCTAGTGGTCAGTGGTGTCATAGTCTGCCAAGAAGTTAAATAAGGTAAAGATAGACAAAAATTCTTTACATTTAGAAACAAGGAGCTCATTTGCAAATGTAATTTGAGTTATGTGGTAGGGGTGAGAGCCAACTTACAGGGTGAGATGGCCCATAGAAATGGGGTCTCAAATATATTCGAAGGAATTGGCCTTAGATAGGAGGAGAAAGACCTCTTGAATTGTAACAAACATAGAGGAAAGGATAGGCCTCTGTGCAGGCAGTACTTCTATAAATGTAAGCGTACACTTTCTTTGTGGAATAAGTTTAAGTTTTCTGCGGATGTGGCAGGTGATGGTAGAGTCACAAGTTTGCAGAGATACTAAGGGTTTGAAATAGTCTAGCCTTTGTAGGTAATGGAAAAGAAAGCTGACAGGGGGGAGAGGAGCCCTGCCATGTAGCATTAAGGACCTGATTAACGTTGGCAGCCAATCTTCTGGCTTTATGGCTCTGGCAGTGCTCAGGAAGCTGATAAAGGTTCAGAACGCAGTGTATTCACCTGGGTATACATTGTGTGGTATAGGTGTGAGGCACAGAAAATGGGGCAAATAATTTGAGGATATTGACTTCAAATGTCAAACATAATTAAAATAATGATATGGAATCTAAGATGATGAGATGAGGAGCAAGAGGGAGCTGGCCAGAAGAAAGTTGTATAACAAGGGAATAGGGTCCCTGGTAAGCTAAATAGCTTTAATTGGATTAACCTAATAAATGAGTTGGGAAGAATGGCAACTGGAGTAAGTGCAGAAGGCCTAAGATTTAGGTTTATGAGTTTCAGACAAGGTCCAGGGGTGGCACTGGGAGCAAATGAGGTTGAGCTAAAGGTTATGGGAGTCAAGGACATTTGTATGACTGGGCTTTTGCAGAATGGGCTGTGGAAAATGCTGTTCATTTCAAGCAGAAGGGAAGCGTGTGGAGAGGCTTGAGAGAGCACGTAGTATGTTCTGGAGACAACAGATAATCTGGAGAGGCAATGTGTTAGGGTAGGCTCTGAACTTGTAGGCATGAGCTCAGCCACCAACTGGCTGTACAACCTTAAACAACTTCTCCAAACTTGTTGGGCACCCAGTTCATATATTAAAAGGATCTAGTAAAAGAACATAAGCCATAGGGTTGTTGAGAGGATCACATAAGATGAGATGATACGTGTACATAGTAAAGGCGCAAGAGAGCAGTGGAGACTGTGAAACCTGGAAAAACACACATACTTAAGAGTCAGGCAGAGGAACAGAAACCAGCAAAGCGGAGTGAGTAGTAAGGATACCCAACTGGGTAGGATCAGAAGCCGGAAACAGAGGGGTCCCTGAAGGGATGAGGAGCCAGTGGATAAATGGTGAGAGAGAACAAAGTAGGAAAAAAACAAAATGGTAGCTAGAGCGAAGTCTTATTTATCTTTTAAAAAAAAAACTCAACCTGAGAGGCTTGAGCATTTGTGAAGCAAAGAGGAGGGAGTCGGTGGAGATGACAGATGGACACATAACTGAATGAGCAAGTCTCAAGAGAGAAAGGAAGCAATGAGGTCAGGGGCACTGGTGGAGGCATTTGCTTTACCAAGGAAACTGGAAGGGAGTTGGCATTGGGAAGTACCCTGTGAAAGATTTATTTGCTGAGGGAAGTTCAGATGGGCTACCTGTGATATTACCTGCGATCTGTTCCTTCCCAGTTAGGGCTGGTACCCACAGGGGGTCGCTACGGTGATGGCAGCAGCAGCTGTCCCTCCTGTCTAATGACAGATTGTTTCAATGGTTGTAAGTCAACAACTTCCTCTCAAATAAGTCCCAAAGAAGCTTGTAAGTAACACTTCAAATAAGAAGTGAAATTTAAACAGTAGTTTGATCATATTATTATACTATGGGGTTAAACACTCATTTGAAAAGTTTGAGTATATTTTCTGATCTTGGGATGTCCTTAGACTAGTAAGATATCAAACTAGGCTCAATAAAAATTCTACCAAGTGAGTGGCTTTCCAAAATAGAAACTAGTTACCTTGTTTGAAACCAGACCTCTGTGACATAATTTTGATTTTTTTTCTTTAGGCTAAAAGAAAACGAAGAGTTACTTGGTGCCTTGGCAAAATTAACAAAATGAAGGACTCAAACTATGCAGGTGGATTTCAAATGCCAACAACTATGACAACAAAAACACATAAGCCTGCTATAACTCTATTAGGAGAAATTGATGAATGTGAGTTCTTTTTCAAGTGAATCTACTTGTAATTATAAAATTATAAAAGCCTCCTTATAAAGAGAAGCTAGTTATAACTTAGTTAATGTGATAAACATGATTTTTAAATAAAGTGTGTGTATTCTGTATGTGATTACAATGGAGATTATTTATGATAAAAATAAGTAATTTTAAGAATAAACATTTATGAAGTTCTTTATTAATTCCAAATCTCTTAAGAATGATGCACTATAGGGGAAACACACAAGAGAAAGGTGTTTTTGTTTCTTTGTTCTAATCATTATCCAATTAAATTACTAATGATATAACATTTACCTTAAACATTGCTAATCTTGAAAGGATGGCATTTACATAGGAATCTGTTTCAAAATTATGTTTCCAACATTACAATCTACTTTGGGGAGCATTTTAAAATCTCCTTACAGGGACCAAATTTCAAATTCAGAATTTGTCCTTTTTACCTATATTTCATTAAGGATCTTATATTTTATCACTCATTCATACCAGTTATCTTAAGTCACACGATAAATGAAAGACCACATCTCTTAATGTATTTTTGGCATTCATACTCTAAGCATATATTAGCTAATTCGAGCTTATTATTTATTACCTCTGATTGAATTTTTTTTTTTTTTAGAGATCTTTGACTTAGGATTTTCAATAAATATGTTTATGGATAAATTTCTTTGTTCCCTAATTACAGCTTTCTGTTCAGAGTCTGACTTTTGCAGTAACACTCTTGACACATTAACTGAAATAGAGTGGAATCCAGCAACAAAGCTGCTAAATCAGGTAATTGAATGATTTGATACAACATAATCTTTATCCTCTTTTTAAAATTCTTTTCTGATTGGATTTTGTTGTTGTAGCACATTACTAGCTCTGACTTAATTTCAGTAACAATTGTGGCACTGAAGAAGGCTTTGCTCACTCTTTATATTTATACTTGATACCTATGAGGCATCTAGAGGAAGGCTAAAAATTTCATAAGGCAAGTGTGTACTAATAGGTAAAACTTTGCTTCTAGCTCTTCACTAGCAGACCTTGGTATCTATGATGTCTGTGAAGTTTTCTGTTTTGCCTTAGGAAATACCATGAAGATAAAAAGATTGATTTTAAAAGTGTCAAAATTCTCAGGCAGATAGAATGTACAGCTCGATACATTAGGGAGGGGTCATTTTTCCAGATAATACTGATAAAGATATGTAGTCTCATCAAAACTTTAAGAAAGAAGGAATACTGTGGTAAATAATAAAATAAGTTTAGATTCCATGTTTACTGTCTAGATTGTTCATGTTCAAAGACACATAGTTATATAATGTATTTATTAAAGGAAATTTCATTTTTATTTTGGAATGCAAGTGCAGTGCTTCTTATTATCATTAGTTAATGCCCATAAAGTACACAGACAAAGTGCTTTTGTGTTCCTGAGACATACTCTAAAGGTTTATTGTTTTTTCAAAAATCCCTGGTGTAGGCTTTTTTTTAACTTGTAGTATAACTCTCATCATAGTAGAGAAAGTAGAGATAGGCCTCTTTGAGTATGGTACAACATAGCCATACTCAAACCCATACTATTAGTTTTAAAAATCAATAAATAATATCTGTTTCCCTTCCTGAATTCAGAGCCATCTGAAACATAAAATAGGATTTGGGAAATTAAATTATCGGCTTTATTGCTGAAGAACTTGAGGATTTGTAGCCAAATAAACTTTCCAATGTGCACCCTACCTTCCCAGTTGAACTGTGCCTGTCAGACACAGGCAACATGATTTATTTCTATGATTTGTTTTTTATTCTACTCCTTTTAAAATAATCTATTCTAAATGAGCCACTTTACCAAAATGTAGACCATTAGAAAGTTGTTAAAGAAAAGAATGGCTTAAACCACCAAATGAATCAAAGTTAAATTAATTACTTAATCCAAATTTTGGTTAAGGAAACAAAGCATATATGACATGAATTCCCTCTGATTGGAAAATCTGGTTTTGTTTATTATAGAAAAATGTAGAAAGTGAGTTGAACTCACTTCGTGCTAACTATGATAACCTGGTAATAGACTATGAACAACTAAGAACAGAAAAAGAAGAAATGGAATTGAAATTAAAAGACAAGAATAATTTAGATGAATCTGAGGCTCTGGAAAGCAAAACTAAAAAAGATGAAGAGGTAAGAGAGAGAGAAAATATGAAACTACTCTAAAGTATACTTTTGAAAGAAGTCTGATTATCTTTTCTGATAATGTAAACATTTATTAAATTTTATTTTTAAATTCACAGACAACATTATGTTTTAATTGTGTACAGCATGATGTTTTGAGGTATTGTGATACGGCTAATCTAGCTAAATAACAAATCCATTGCTTCACATAGATATCATTTGTGTGGCGATAGCCATAACGTCTACTTTTTACAAGTTTTAAGAATATAATATATTGTCATTAACTATAGTCATCTACTGTACAATAGATCTCTTGAAATTTATTCTTCCTATCTCACTGTATTTATGTATTATCTGACCAAGATTTCCCTCTCCCCCTTCCTCGTAACAACCGTCTACTTTCTCTTACGAGAGATCGACTTTTGCAGGTTCTGCATTTGTGTGACATCATGTAGTATATTTCTTTCTCTGACTGGCTTGTTTCACCTAACATCATATTCTTCAGGTTCATTCACATTGTTGCAAATGGCAGGATTTCATTCGTTCATATAATTCAATGGTAGTGCATTGTGTCTATATACCAAACTTTCTTTATCCATCCTTCAGTTGATGGACACTTAGCTTGGTTCCATATCTTGCCTATTGTGGATAGTGCTGCAATAAACGTGAGAGTGCAGAGCTCTCTCTGACATACTGATACGATTTCCTTTGTGTGTATACCCAGTACTGGGGTTGCTGGATCATACGGTAATTCTATTTTCAATTTTTCAAGGAACCCTCCTTCTATTATCCCTACAATCCCACCAATATTATAAAAGAGTTCTGTTTTCTCCACATACTTGCCAAAATGTTCTCTTTTATCTTTTTGATAATAGCCATTCTAACTAAGTTGAGGT
Source organism: Eulemur rufifrons (assembly GCF_041146395.1). Lineage (NCBI taxonomy): Eukaryota > Metazoa > Chordata > Mammalia > Primates > Lemuridae > Eulemur > Eulemur rufifrons. Next base: position 10,272,140 of record NC_091012.1, on the reverse strand, counting down.
AATACTTCATTGTGGTTTGGATGAGCGATGTTGAGCATTTTTTCATGTACCTGTTGGCCATTTGTATGTCTTCTTTGGAGAAACATCTCTTCACGACTTATACCCATCTGTTAATAGGGTTATTTGGTTTTTTGCTATTGAGTGTTTTGAGTTCCTTGTATATTTTGGATATTAATAGTTGATCAGATGTCTAATGTGCAAACATTTTCTCCCATTCTGTAGATTGTCTCTTCACTCTGTTAATTGTTTTCTTTGCTGTGCAGAAGCTTTTTAGTTCAATGTAATCCCATTTGTCTATTTTTGCTTTTGTTACTTGTGATTTTGAGGACTTATCCAAAAAATTCTTGCCAAATATCCTGTCTCGTTAGTGATCCAGTTAGATTTTTTATTTCTTTGTAATTCGGTCTTGGTAGGTTACAGAAATGTATCCATTTCTTCTAGATTTTCCAATTTGTTGGCATATACTTATTCATAATAGTCTCTCATCATCCTTGGTATTTCTGTGGCTTCAGTTGTAATGTCTCCGTTTTCATCCCTATAGCTAAGCCCTTTGAGAAATGAAGCTGTTTCCAGGTTTAAACCTGGGAGTGCAATTGCCAGATCTCTCACCTGTGTGTTGTTAGGCACTCTCAAAACAACCCTCCTAGGTCTGGGGCTCCACAACCTCCTGCCTGAATCCAAAGTCTCCCACAAAGCATTTTGTCTGTAATGGGTGCAGAATTCTCATGGGGGGATATAAACAGGTAACCTCCTGTTCCACCATCTTCCTGATATCGCTCAGAAGTATTCTCTGAAAGATATTTATTTCTAAGATTGAGATATTCAGTATATAACCATTTTTCAGATGTACACACAGTTTAGAGAATGTATTTAATTCATTTATGTTGTTTTAAAAATAGTTGAGTCATGTTTGTTTCCCTTGTGTTTACACAAGACAAGAAAGAATTAAAAGCATCTATGGGAGCATTTGGTGTATCTGCCTCTTGGCAGATTTATATTGAGGAAATAGTTTCCTTATAGTTCCTATATTATCAATATTTAATTTATCGAGCATGCCATAAATGTGCCTAGAGCATAGCCATTTCCTGCTGAGACCAATATGAATTTAAATATCTAGCTGACTGTTTTATATGTGGATGTTGCATATTAATGGATTCCTTTTCCTTAGAAAGAAAGTATATTCCTAAATAGTTAAAACATTGGAATAACTGGAGAAGCTGATTTTGCATATTTTATTTTTCTTTCTCCATGTAAGAATGTTATTGTGAAAATTAATATACCTAATACTAAATAGTTTTAATGGAACTTTAGAAATAAAGCATATGACTCATTTTCTAAGTATGTAATATTAATATTAAGCTACATGTTAAGAGACCCTAATCCAGAAACTGTCAGACTATAGAATCACAAATTATCCAAAAGATTTAAGGGGCTTCTTAGTGCAATGTGTCCTTAACCTAGAGTCCACAGACACTATGAAATCATTTTATAAAATTTTTAAATACATACTCATTTTTCTAAAACACGAAACCATGCCTGTTATCAGACTTACAAAGTTATCCATGAACCAACCCCCCATGATATATGAGCCAGTGCTTTGATATAGTTAAAATATGAGTTAATTTGCAGCTACTTTTTAGATTTCTGTATATGGCTAGTCCTAAAGGACATTCTCCCTTTTCCCTCAGTATCATTGCTTACTTTCCCACCCTTGTTTTCTTTTTAAGGGAAAAAAGAATTCTGTGCCAAAGCTATTACTTCCATTCTTCCTATAAATTAAAGTTAGTCCTACATTTCACAGGTATGGTATTCAGAGAGGTAAGAGTCTATAAGTTCTCCACAGGGTTACATTTAACTTGTTTTAAAATGTACTTGTTAATAAAGTGAAAAATGTCATGAACGTTGGATTTCAATCCATAAAATTGGGTTTTATTGAGGGAGGTGGTCAAGTGTCATGGTTAAGAGCATGGTTTCTAGAGCAAAGCTGCCAGGATTAAAGCCCTAGTTTTGCCACGTTTCCCCTGTCCCCTCCCTCCTTTCCCAACTTGGAGTCCATGGTCTACCATTTTGATTTTTCTCTGGCAACAGCCCCAGCTCTTGTCCCTTTTCATCTTCACGTGGCGGAACCTCACTGTGGCTGAAGCTGAATGTCCACTGTCTCCACCTGCAGCAGGGAAGAGTCAGTAGCTGGGACTCTCCCACAGCCAGGCAGCCTGGCTGCACCTTAACCTCAAACGCAACTTGGCACTGCCTGGAAACTTCCCTTCTCCTGGTGTGGACACTGACAGAGCTGGAGGCGGGGGGAGTGGCCGGGGAGGGGAGGAAGAAAGCACGCAGAAGTTAGACATTTCTGGCTGGAGCCATAGGGTTGCAGTGGTGCCATTTACTGGAAAGATGGGGAGAAATAGGTTTGGAAGAGAAACCAAGGCTTCTGGAGTTGGTTCTGACAGTTTTATCTCTCACATAGACCTTAAGCCAATGTGGATCTTCCCATCTCCACTGCCTCCAGAGTGGCCCGGTGATGGTGTGGAGACATCAGCCAGGACACGCTGGTTCACCTCTGTAGAACTTTTCAGTGGACTCGAATCTTACTGTAGGGACCAGGCGCAGTGGCTCACGTCTGTAATCCTAGGACTGTGGGAGGCCAGGAGGGAGGATCACTTGAGCTCAGGAGTTCAAGACCAGCCTGAACAAGAGTAAGATCCCATCTCTACTAAAAATAGAAAAATTAGCCAGGCCTGGTGGTGTACACCTGTAGTCCCAGCTACTTGGGAGGCTGAGGCAGGAAGATCATTTGAGCCCAGGAGTTTGAGGTTGCTGTGAGCTAGGCTGACGCCATGGCATTCTAGCCTGGGCGACGGAGTGAGACTCTGTCTCAAAAAAAAAACCTCTCACAGTAGGATGAATCCAAATGTCGACAAGCCTTTCCTAATCTGGCTGCTGGCTTCCTCTTCCATCTCATCCGTTTCTCTCCCCACTTCACCCCATCGAATATTCTAGTTTTCCGGTGACATGCAGGTACTGTTCCTCCGATGCCCAGGTACTGTCCCATGCTGCCGGGCCCTTTGCATTTGCTGCGAGTTCGGCCTGGCACGTTCCTCCCATGGCTGGAGGTTTCTCCAATGGCACCTTCTTAGAGAGCCCCCCGACTGACCAGAGTGATGGGCCCAGTCTCTCCCTACAATATCACCCGTTTGTTAGGTTTTACACAGAGTTTATCACACTTGCAGACTGCCTTGCTGGTTTGTTTACGAGTTCGTTCTTCCCCACTCCATGAGGGCCTTGCTGGCCTTGCCTGCTTTGCATTCCTGCCACCTGGCAGGTGCTCAGCACTTGATACACATTTACTAAGTGTTTGAGTACGGGAATGGACGGACGGATGGACGGATGGACGATTCCTTTCTGTAGGGCTGCTGTGAGCATGAGGCGTGATACTGGGTGGCAAATCACTCTGGAAATTGGCCTGTGCTGCACATGGTAGGTGATTTGCCCCAACGCCATACCTTGCACACAGTAGGGGTTCAGTAAGTGCTGATGAATCAACTCGCATCACATGAGGCAGGATGTAGGGTGTGAAGGAAGTGTAGACAAAGTGTTAGGGCTGTGGGGTCTCATAATAGGCAGGGGTGAGGGAGGCTGAGGGCCTCTCCAGTCTCATCCCTCCGGCCTCAGCCTGTCCACACCAACTGCAGCCCATCTGCCCCCCACACCGTGCTGCTTCCCACCTCCAGGCCTTTGTTCACCAAGTGCCACCCTTCTGGAATACTGTCAGAAGGGCCATTGCCCACGCAGCCCTCACAACGTAGCTATTACCTGATTTCCCACAGATGCTGACTGAACACCACCTGCTCTGTGCCCATCACCGTACCAGCCACTCAGAATCAGAGACAGCCAAGGACAAGGTGGAGGTCCCTGCCCTCATGGAGCTTACAGTCTAGTGGGACAGAACAAGCAGTCCAGCAATCAAAACATTAACCTCGGCAGAGCGTGGTGGCTCACACCTGTAATCTTAGCACTCTGGGAGGCCGAGGTGGGAGGATCACTCGAGGTCAGGAGTTCGAGACCAGCCTGAACAAGAGTGAGACCCTGTCTCTACTAAAAATAGAAAGAAATTATCTGGATAGCTAAAAATATATAGAGAAAAAAATTAGCTAGGCATGGTGGCACATGCCTGTGGTCCCAGCTACTTGGGAGGCTGAGGCAGGAGGATAGCTTGAGCCCAGGAGTTTGAGGTTGCTATGAGCTAGGCTGACACCACAGCACTCTAGCCTGGACAACAGAACAAGAGTCTGTCTCAAAAAAAAAAAAAAAAAATGGCTAAGATGGTAAACTTTATGTTATGTATATTTTACCACAATGAAAAAAAATGTAAAGGTACAAAAGTAAATCTCACTCTGGGGAGGCTGAAGCAGGAGGATCGCTCAAGCTCAGGAGTTCGAGACCAGCCTGAGCAAGAGTGAGCTAGAAAAAATTAGTTGGATGTGGTGGTGTGCGACTATAGTCCCAGCTAAGGGGTCTACAGAAAGAAAGAATAAAAAAGAAACCTGATATCACATGTCACATATAGAAGGTAACTGTAAAGTAAATAAAATAAAAATGTTAATAAGACCATGTTATCGTTCCATCTATTAATCACTAATTGTCTTTCTTTTTGTTGTGTTGGTTTTTCTGCTAGTTGCCTTTCTGGCTGGCCGGCGGCTGTGGCTGGAGTCCTGATTCCCGCAAGAAGGAGAAATTAACGAGGGAAAAAAAGATGTTTTTTTCTCCTCAGTGTAATCAGAGTTAGAAAGAACCAACTTCCTCATCTTGCAATTCTGTGTTAATGGTCACCCCAGGGTGCCCTGGTGCATGGTGTAGGTCCTTGAACCTCCCAGAATCATGTCATGTGCCACTCACTTCATGAGTCTTACATTTCAGGAGACACAACTGGGACATGGATGCAATGAAGGCTTTAAGTCAGAGTTGACATAACATGACCAACATTTTAGACAAATCATTCAGGCGGCAATGTGGTCAGCAGCAAAGGCGCAGGCTGGAAACCCAGCTGCCCTGAGGAGAGGAGGTCCAGGTGGGACGTGTGGAGGGTCCAGCCTAGGAGGGACTGGAGTGAGGTGGGGGTGGGAAAGCTCAGAGGTGCAATCCGGGCAACGTAGTGACTGGCTGATGTGCGGAAAGGAGCCATCTAGGGGGACTCCGGGATTTGTAAATTTGGGGACAAGGAGGAGAGAGGTGGCAAAGACAGGAGAAGGCAGTTGTGGGGGGTGTGTTGTGTTTCAAGTGTCCATAGGACCTCAGAGGGAGAGTCATTCATTCATTTATTCATTCATTCATTTCACAAATATTTTCTGAGTCCGGGCAGGTGCTGGGGGTGCATTGGTCCATCAGACAGACAAGATTCCTGCTGCGAGGGAGCTGAATGTTTGCGGGAAAGACAGACACTGGGAAGGGCAGAAAGAGACAAGCAAAGAAGAAGCAGTGGGAGGTATGCGTGGGGCTCAGGGCTCTGGGCTGCGTGGGGGATTTGGGGTCCGGCAGCACAAGTGCAGAAAGTAAAGCTGTCTGGGTGGGTGAGCCTGCTAGGGAGGGGGCGGAGTGACCTGAGCAGGGGGGAGGGCAGCCCACCAGCGTCCCTGGGCTGCAGGGGAAGGAATACCCGCATAGAAAACTGCCACAGAGCAATCAGTGGGGGAGGGGAGCTTCAAAGACAGGACAATTGACAGGTTCATTCATTTATTCAATCAACCTTCACTTGGCCCCTTCTGTGTTCCAGGCTCCGGGCAACAAGAGACGAATGAGAAGTCTCACAGGTGTATGGACCGAAAATTATTAGGCAAGGCCTCATGAAGGAGATTCTCTTAAGAAGTACAGGTAACTTACACGCGGAGGGGACACAGAGGATGGGGATGCGCATTGTTTTAACCCACACACAGCCAGCGCCCAGCCAGCGCCCTTCATGAATGCTGATCCGCACAGCCCAGAGCGTTCTGGGAAGGGGCGGTGGGTGGGGGGGCGTTGGGGAAGGCGTCTTGCAGGGAGGCGGGTGGAAGGGTGTAGAGCACACGCCAGGGGCTGGGGAGAGAAGTGGGCAGTCGTTAGGGATGGGAAGGGCGGGCAGAGGTGCCCCGGCGCAGCTCCGTGGCCTGAACTCAGAGCCACCCTCTGAGGGGCAGTCCCGGCCTGCTGAGGACCGCCCTGTGCCTGACCCCAGCCCACCACTTCCTGGTCCGGGCCTCCCCTTGCTGCCTCCTCCTTGAGTACACATCGGCATCATCCCGCAGTCTCGGACGCTCAGGGCCGGACTGAAACCTGAGCGCTGGGGTGCAGAGACCGACAGGACTTCAGGGTTCTCTCGGCCGATGTGCACAGTGGCCCAAAGCTCCCTCTAACCTGCCCTGGCGGTCCCGCTTCGGAATCAGCCCTTGGACAAAAGGCCTCTGGCGCTCCCTCCTGGCAGCTCTGCTTCTAGACTCCCAAACGCTGCTCTGCCGCAGACCCCACCCGCGTGGCCTGAACTCATCCAGACGGTGCCAGCCGGGCGGGATGCGTGTCCGCCTCGCGCTGTTTACCTGAACACCCGCAGCCTCATAACTGGGCCCCTACCTCCGTCCTTCAGCCACCGCTGGGAGAATCTCTGTAAGAGCCTATCTGTGGAACGCTACCGAGCAATACAAGTAAGGAAAGATCGATCCCCACAGCAACTGGATTGGGTCTTAGGGCCCTACGCGGACTGCAAAAAGCCAATCTCAAACATACCGCGTGATTCCACCTATTAACATTCTCAAAATGAAACATTTATAGTGATGGAGAACAACAGGGTTGCCAGGGATGAGGGAAGGAGAAGGAGGATGTGACTATAAGGGGAAACGTCAGGAATTTCTTCTCCAGAATGGAACATTCTGCGTCTTGCTTGTGGTGGTGGTTATATGAATCCAGACATGTGATAAAATGTCACGGAATTATACACAAAGACAAGCAAAATGGGTGCATGCAGGCGGCGGTGACGTCAAGCAAGGTCTGTAGTCTGATCAACTGCAGTGCGGGTCACTTTCCTGATTGTGATAATGTGCTGTGGTTATGTAAGATGCCACCACCAGGAAAGCCAGGTACTGGGTACATCAGACCTCACTGTACTATTTACATAACTTCTTGTGAGTCAATAATTCTTTCAAAATAAAAAGTTCATAAAAAGAAGAACGCATCCCTGGCCATATTGTCCACCTGGTCGTCACGAGTGGTGCCTACTGGGCTCTAAAGAATGATGTCCGTTCTCCCAGCCAGACATGCGGGACTTTCCTGGCCTGCCACTTCTCCCTGAAAGGAAATCTGTCACCTCCCTTAGCTCACCAAGCCGCGCCCCAGGGCTGGCCAGCAAAGTAGAACGTCCGCTCTTGGAGGGCACGGGAGGCTGGACCTCACTCGCCCCCCTAGTCCCACCTGGCAGGACCTCTCAAGTTAATCCCAAGGGGTCCCCTCCTGTCCTGGCCTGCGGGGGGCACTCTTCTCTCTCTGCTGCTCTAGTCCTAAACAGACAAAGTACCCTTCCCCATGGCTCTGCCGGGCTGAAGTCTTGGAAAAGGACTGCTCTAGAGCTCTGGAAACAAAAGGGTCCCAGGACCAATGTGCTGTCCTGCCCTCGAGGCAATCTGGCTGCACCCCAGGGGGACCTCTGTGACCCTTCTGCATCTGGCTCCTTCTGGCCCTGCCACAGAGACTGTCTCACCCCAGGACCCAGGACTATCCTTGGCTCTGAGGAATGAAGGCCAGCGAGACTGCGCAAGTGTCCCTGCACCAGGTTCTGGGCCGTGCATGTTGCACGTCTCATTTTATAATGGTAAGAAGTTTCTGAGGTAGGCGTGAATGTCCTAACTTTACCGCTGAGCACGCTGAGGTGAGCAGCTTGCCCACGATCATGCAGTAGGAAATAGCAGAGCCGGGCTTCTCGCTCGGGCTGTCTTCCTTTTCATGTATTGGCTTGAACACCTGCTACGTGCCAGGCACTGTGCTGGGCGCTGGGCGTAGGATGGTGAGCAACAACAGAGTCCCTGCCCTCCTGGGCTTATAGGATTGTGGGGGGAGGGACACACAGCAATAATCATGATGTATAAATGTGAAATGACAAACTGAAATAACAGAAGCGTATGGGTCTCTGATGGTGTGTAACAGAGAAAGCTGACCTGGCTGGGCACTCCGCAGAGCCGCCTGAGGAATGGTTACCTGGGCACAATGCTAAAAGATGACTAAACAAAGGAAAAGAGAACTGCAACGTGGGCACAGCACGTGCAAAGATCCTGGGGTGGAGGTGGGGGAACATGAAACATTTGAGAAACCCATGGGAGGCCAGTGTAGCTGCAGTGCAGAAACTAAGAAAGCGGGTAAGGGGTGAGGCCCAGCGAGTGTTCCCTGAATGTTCGCTCTGAACAGACTGTGTTCTCACAACCTTGCAGGTGTCATCTCGTCATCTGCCCAGCCCCCCTGAGGCCGGTGCTGCTGTTGCATCCCTATTCTCCAGATGAGGAAACGGGACACAAAGGATGAGTCAATTACCCAGAATCCTCTAGCATGGCGGAGCTCAGATTTGAATCCAGGTGGCCTGACTCCAGAGCCCATGCTCCCAGCCACTGAGCCACACTGCGTCACAAGAGGAGGCAGAGGGGTGTGCAGGCCATGCTAAAGCTTGGGGTCTTTTCCTTGGGCAGGTGGGATGGTTTCTAAGCAGGGTGATGATATGATCAGATGTGTGTGTTTAAATGAGGCTGGGGGGAGTGGGGGCCACGAGGATGTGGGAGGGGGAGGGCTGGGAGCAGCCGAAGTGTCCAGGTGGGAGATCTTAGCCCCTGAGGCTGAGCAGGGGCCCTGGCTGGAGAGGAGGAGTGCGGCAGAGGGGGGAACGACAGGACTGGGACACAGGTCAGGTAGGGAGGCGGGCAGAGGGGGAGATGGAGGGAGCAGGCCACATTCCCAGGTTCCTGGCTTGCCCGGCTGGGGGTGGGTGGAGCCTGTTCCTGGGACAGGTAAAACCCTGGAGGACAGGTGTGGGGAGGAGCAAGAATCCAGTCTCAGACTGAGGACTGTCCCAGAGCAGACATCATCAGGTCGTCAAGGGGACACTGGGGTTGAGAGTTTTGAGGGGCAGTCATGCCTGCTCACTAGTCACTGATGCGGCGGTGGACGCATGTGTGGACGGCGACATCCAGGGAGGGAGGCCAGGGAGAGGAGGGCTGGCCCCACGGGCTCTGCCCTTACTGGCCACGCAGCAGAGAACAGGCTGCTTGGCCAGAGGTAGGAGGAAGATGAGGCCGTGGCATCATGCAAGCTGAGAGGAAGGCAGTGTTTCCAAGGCAGGAGCAGCCAGCAGAGGACAGGGTGTCCCCAAGAGGATGATGACTGTGAAGACCCAAAAGTACCCAACAAACATGATGTGGCATCGCAGTGGTCTGTTGGTGCATCGGGGTTGGGGAGTGAACAGGAGCAGCGCGTGGGGACAGTGAGTGTGGAGGACTCTTTCAAGAAGTTTGGCGGGGAGGAGGAGGAGGAGGAAAGCAGGCAGTTGCGGGGATGTGGGGTTGAGGGAGGATTTTTCAGAGAGAGACTTGAACACGATCCCATGGTTAGGGGAAGGGGCCTGTTGGAAGTCAGAGCGGATGCCACGGGCACCACGCAGAATCCCAGGACCGAACCTGAGCTGCCCCAGCTGCAGGGGGGCCGGAGGCTGACGGCTCTCCTCCGAGCCTCTCTCCAGGACGCACCCTGGGCTGAACAGAGCCATGTGGCCCCAATCTGTGCCCTCCCTGCCCCAGCCCTGGAAGGCAGTGGCCTGACTCCTGGCCACAATGTGGTGTGACGCTGAGGCTGTGCCTGCTCCAGAGCTTCCTGGTGGGGTGGCTGAGGCCTTCCATGGGCCTACGTCACAGCTCAACTGTCCCTTGGCTCCATCCTGCCTCCCCCAGCACAGGTGTCGCTCCTGAGAGCATGCCCAGTGAGCTTCCTGCTCGCTGATCTCCGCCTCCCGGGCCCTCAACCCCAGACAGCAGTTCAGTGAGCAAGAGAGAGGAGCGGTCAGTGATCGTGGGCATTTCCCGAAAGACGGAGATCAGCTGTGCCCTAGAGAAACGTCTGCTCTGAGCTTCCGGGGAGAGGAGGCCAGGGAGGGTGGGGTGGGGGAGGTCTGAGCTGGACGCTGGGACAGGTGTTTCCATTTTCCTGCGAGGTGGAGGCAGGCCCTCTGTTGAGAGGGTGGGAAGGTCGGGAGGGCCAGAGGTTTGAGGAGAATGAAGACCCGAGACAGCCGTTGCAGAAAGTGAGAACAGAAAACCTCGTGCCCTGCTGGCAGGTGTAATTCGTGCCACTGCAAACAATCTGATGGTTCCTCAACAGGTTAAACTCAGAGTTACCTTTCATCCAGCAATTCCACTCCTAGGTATGCACCTGAAAAAACTGAAACATGAGTCTTCTGCTGAATATTTGTGGCCCCCCCCCAATCTATATGTTGAAGCCCTAAGCCCCAATGTGGTGGTATTTGGAGGTGAGGCCTTTGGAAGGTAGTTAGGTTTAGATGAGGCTGTAAAAATGAGACTAGTGTCCTTGTAAGAAAAGGAAGAGACCGGAGCGCAAGCTCTGTCTCTGTCTGCCACGTGAGGACACAGCCAGAAGGCGGCCGTCTGCAAACCAGAAGAGTGTCCTCATCAGAACCCGACCATGCTGGCACCTTGATCTCGAACTTCCAGCCTCCAAAACTCTGAGAAACAAATCTCTGTTGTTTAAGCCACTAGTCTATGGTATTTTGCTATGGCAGGCCGAGCTAAGACAATATGTCCACGTAAAAACTTGTACACAGATGTTCATAGCAACGTTATTCATAATAGCCAAATAGTGGCAGCGACTCAAATGTCCATGATTTGATGAATGGATAAACACAGCGTGGCATGTCCATAGGATGGGGTGCGATCTGGCAACAAAACGAGTGAGGCAGCAGCACTGGCGGCGCAGTGGGTGAGGCTTGGGAACATTCTGCTGGCCACAGCCTAGCGGGAGAGGCGGACATGGAAGCGCAGTTGCGTCCAGCGAGCTGAGCGTGACGAGGGAGCTGCACACATGGGGGAGCTGAGGCTTCAAGGCGGAGGAGAAATGAGACGGGAAAGTGCGAGAGGCGGGGGGACAGTCGACTCAAAGACACTGAGGCAAGAAGCAGCCTGCAGTGTGCTGGGAGTGACAGGCACGGGCACAGCTGGCATGCGGAGATTGGGGACGTGGCCTGGTCAGATGGTTGCTGGGTGGAGGATGGAACGGGGCGAGAAGCCCTTTCAGAAGCTGCTGTGCTCACCCAGATGAGAGAGAACAGGGGAGGGTGGAAGAGGCAGATCTGGAACATGTTTAGAAGGTAGAAGATGGGGACTTGGGGACTGGAGGTGTCATGCTCAGAAATAGGGAAAAGAGCTGGTTTGGAGTTTCATTGTAGGCAGGTTGCACTTGGGGTTTCTGGCAGCCATCCACGTGGCGGTGTCCTGCAAGCAGGTGGACCTTGCACATGGGACTCAGGAGAGAGAGGTTTGCATTGGTGATAGAGATTTGGGTGACACGTGCAGGCATGGTGGCTGAGTGCCCACAGTGGAAGGCATGAGGGCCCTCAGGGAGGGCACAACCTGGGGCCCATCACCATTTACAGGGCGGGCAGAAGAGGGGGAGCTGAGGAAGGGAGGGGTGGAGTGATGGGGAGGACCCGGGTTGCCTGGGGCAAAGGAGCGGTGTGTCTCAGGGAGGACAGCAGGCTGTTCATGTGTCCACCGGACTTAGCAATCAGGCGGGCACCAGGGCCTTTTCAAGAGTGGCTGCAGGGACATACTCCACGCTGCAGGAGGACTTAGGGGCACCTGCTAGGAGGCTGTAGGCTTGGGGACAGGCCCCTGTGCCAGCTTATCAGCTGTGCCACTGTCACTCCTTTTTATGTCCCTTCCCCAACCAGACAGAGCCTCAAAAGGGCTGATATTGTTTCTATATGTCTTTGTGTCTCTGGACAAAGTCCAGTTCCTTCAAAACATCTTGGCAGTGCACCTACAGTGCCTACCACACACTGTGCTCAGTGTTGAGGACGCCTGCTGTGCCTCAGACTTTGGTGGGGCACACAGTAGGTCCTCAGACTGTGCAAACAAAGCTCTGGGCCAGGCCCTGCCAGCAACCTGCCAGTGACCTCAGGTGAATTCTGACGTTGTCTCTCTAGGAGTTTTCTCATTGGCAATGGGTGATTCCTGAAAGACAGAGATCAGTTTTGATTTCTGGGTGATTTATGAAGCTCTTCCTGTGACAAAATGTGATGATTCTAGGACTTCTCAGCCTGCTGCTACATTATTTGCCCATGAGGCCTTGGCAGAGTCATAAGCCTGGGGTGGGGGCGGGGAGCAGACACTTCCCAAGACCTCTCTGCCCAAGGATCCTCCAGCTTGTTGTCCCAGTGACCCAAAGCTCTCAGCCACATGCCCCACATGCTCTGTCCCCTGCCAGCTCTCTGGCCTCAGCTGGTGCCCATGCCCACTGGCTTTCTGGGCTCCAGTCATGAGGGTCTTCTCTCAGACCTTGTTCTCCCCACAAGCCTTTCTGCCCCAGAGCCTTTGCACATGCTGTTCCCTCTGACTAGACACCCTTCCCTTAACCCCTGGTCTGGTTGACTCTTCATTCTTTACTGCTTCACTCAAATGTGGCTTCTGCAGAGGCATCTCAGATCCCTGGACAACAGGTACCGCCTTGACACATCTTCAGAGCACCCTGTGCTTCTCCCAGCTCTTGTGCAGTGGTTGAGCAAGTCATCAGTTGCTCACGGTCTGTCCAGTTCCGCCCTTAGACTCGGGTGCGGGGTGTCCCTGCCATGGGTCCCCTGCTTGGCAAGACTCCAGCCCAGACCTTCTCTGTCTGTGGCTCCCCTCAGAGGATAAGGAATCTGTGGGGCCCTCTTGAAGGCCAGACCCTCCCCTTTAGACCACACTCCCAATACGAGGGACTCCAGAATGTCCCTCAAGGGTGGACTGTGTCACCAGTGGGGTAGCCAAGTGGCAGCGGGTTGCAGGAGGTATGGGCAGCTTGCACACAGGGACTAGAGTGTCCACACGTGTGCATGGGAACCTCTCCTTGGGCCAAGATGGCTGGGGGTGGGAAGACAAGTGGGCAGGCTGAGGGCCAGGCCAGCTCTTCTCATGCCCACGTTGGGGCAGGGAACTCGGAAGTCACAGAAGTTTTAAATTAGAACCTGGCCTTCCAGGTCACTATCAAAGCATATGTCAGAGTAGGGGAATAGAACATATTTTATTTAACAGTTGTTAGTTTGATTTATAACTTCCAAATGTCCAGACATACGGTGCGAGGCCTCTGTGTATACTCTTGCCCTGGCTCCGCTGGCACTGGGGTGGGCATGGGCGTGGGTCAGCCCCACCCGCTGGATTATAAGCTCCACCAGGGCAGGCAGTCCCCCGGCCTGGACAGTGCAGTCCCCGGCCCAGGACACAGTGCGTGGCACAGAAGAGCAGACAATAAATATTGGCTGTGAGTAACAAGGAGATAGGCCAAGTAAAATGCTTGGTGTGGTACCAATGTCCAATAAATAGTAGCTGTCATTTTTTGAAAAAATGAACAGGAGGGTGGGGCGGGGGGCCGAGATCTGTAAACTGAGGTGGCTCGTGTCTGAGGAGGGAGGGGCTGCAGACCCCACGGTTCACACTTCCTATCCTGGGGTTGTGTCCTCCTTTGCCCCACCCCGCAGCGCCTCTCAACTCTTCAGGTTAGGTGGGCACCAGACAGGGATACCTGACAGCTAGAGGGCCCCCACACCCCCCCAGCTGTGCTCTAGTGTGAGAGGAGCCTTTTCTGGGGAGTCAGATCCTCTACTGGGCCCTGAAGAAGTCGCTTTGCCTCTGCAAGCCTCAGTCTCCTCATCTGTAAAATGGGACGGTGTGTGGAAATGGTGCATGTCAAGTGGCAGGTTCAGAGTGCACATTTAGCCAACATGAAGAACCCTTGCGCAGAACACCAGCGGGTCAGGGAGGGCAGGAGCATGGAGCCAGAACAGGAAAGCAGGTGAAACTGGGCCGCAGCCAGCCTGCCGGCGGGCCCGCGGCAGCATCATCCCTGAGGCCTGAGGAGGGCAGGTCCGGCTGCCCACGCTGGAGGCCGGGTCAGTCCTGTTTGGGCAGCGGGGCAGTTGTCTTAGCTGCTTCACGGTCCGCACAGGGCTGGGACACACGGGGTCTTGGTGAAGGGCCTCATTCAGGGGAAGGCCCGAAGAAGCCGGGAAGCCCCCTCACCAAATTTCTCCTCCCAGGATGGTCTCTCCCAGAACACTCAGCCGCACACTGTCGCATGCGCACAGGGGGCGACACTGCCATACAAAGCAGAACCCAATTAACCCCAAACAGGACATGCCTCAGAAAAAACAATCACATTTTGCGAACTGCCCACCAGGGGTCACCATAGCCTCGGAACCGAGAGGTGAGGATGTCACAACCGCCTGCAGACGCGGGGGAGGCGGAGGGTCTCCTGAAGTCCAGCTGGGTGGCCTCCAGCCGCCCCCAGTCGCAGGTCCGCAGTCAGTGCAGCGGGAAGATATCCGAGCACTGCGGCAGGATGCGCTCCACCACCTGGTTCTGGAACACCATGGTCATGGGCATGCTGGTCTCTTCTGCCTCCCGCTGCAGCAGCGTGGGCCCGAACACGATGGCCAAGCTCTGCACCGACATGCGTTTCTGCTTGCTGTGCTCCATCACCCTGCGGCCAGGCAGGTGGAATCAGGGCTCAGAGCTAGGGGGAGCCATGGAGGGGGTCTTGCCAGGACCCGCCACCCCATTCCCACCCACCCGCCTGGCTCACCGGCACAGGTGCTGGAAGAGCAGCCGCAGCGTGTCGCGGTTGGGAGCGGGCAGCGAACCCACCAGGTCACGCATACAGCGGCTGCGCTGGGCCTGGTCGTGCAACTCAAGCAAGGGAAGGATCAGAGGGAGGGAGTCAGACAGGGAGGGAGGAGGAGGAGGGTGGGCTCTGCGAGGGGAGCGGGGTCAGCAAGCGTGGTGGCACAGAGCCTGGCCAAGGCGGTGGCCCTAGGCAGGACAGTTTCTCTCCTGCCCCATCCACCCCACCTCTGGGCAACTCCCGAAAGAAGAGCTTCGGGGCGCCCGTGATAAGGTGCACGTCCTCCCAGCGTCAGCGTCGGTCTTCCAGGTCGAGACGCTCATTTGGGGCGGAGAAAGGGAGGTCAGGGCCCCTTAGCGCCTTCAGGCCCCGGAGGGAGGCATGGGGACTGGCCTCACCGTGGTCCACCTTGTAGCGCAGCTTCTGGATAGTGGCCAGGTTTCCACTGATGCGGTACAGCCTGTCCATGTCCAGCCCTGGGATGGAGGGAGGCGCGGACCCGGGTTGGGAGGGGTGGGGCTGAAGCCCCTGCTGTGATTCCTACTCAAGGCCTCCTGTTCTTTCCCCACTCAACCCTGCGCCCACCCAGGGGTCTCCATCCTGCAGTCCTGGCAGGAGGCCCAGACCAGCCCACCCCAAGTACCGCGCACCGCGACCCACCGGGGCACGAAGCGCAGCACCCGGCTCCGCTGCTGCTGGCACAGCGCGGCCAGCACGCGGCTGAACCTGGTCTGGGGGACAGGCTCGTCAGCGCCGCCCAGCGGCCGCCTCCTGGCCCTGCGCCACCCGTGCGTGCCCTCTGCAAGCCGGTACCTTTGATGTAGCCCTTCTACCGCAGCGGCAGCAGCGTGGGCCGACCCTGCAGAAACTTGCGCTCTCCAGAGCCCTGGGGCCCAGGGTGGGTGCACCTGATGTAGGGGAAAGTAGGACCTTGTGAGTTGTCAGTGGCATCTCGGTTGTTGGCAGGGCTGGCCCCAGCGGGGCATCACCACCTGCTGAGAGAGGTCTCTGGGATGCTCCCCACCCCGTGCCCTGCACACACTGGGACTCAGCCGCGTGTCATCCTTTTCTCCTGCCAGCTTCCCAGGGCTCACTAGACCCGAAGGCCACACTGCCGCTCTCACTTTCCTCCTTTGGGACGGGGGGGGGGGGGCAAGTATGCAGACCGCAATCACATAGCTTCAGAGAGGCAGGACCTTGGGCCAGCTGGAGGTCCTTCTGGGGCGGGTCAAGGGACCTGAAATGCCCTCCTAGCAGGCACGGTCCTCAGGCAAAGCGATCTCTCTTCCCTTACCCAGGTTAACTCCCCTCACCTTTACTATGGAACCTCAGCACATTGGTCTCCTTTAGCTGCCTGGAGCCGAACAGGTGTTGGAATCAGTCATCCTGTCCTCCCCTGCCCACCTCCCAGTGTCTGGCCCCTCTTCCTGTATTTTCCTCAGCTCCTGTAGTCGTAACCCAGTATGTGGCTCCCAGTTCTGAGCTTCTAATTCCGGCTGGGGCCGGAGTACTGCCGACAACTGCACCAACATCACCTCTCTGGCTCTGGGTTCCTACCTCTATTAATAGAGCCAAAAGCTGCACCCAGTGTTGGCTCATAGGGAATTACGGGTCAAAAACCCCCAGGTCATTTCCAGGTAAATAGTTGTCAGAGGGGACCTTTCCTATCTCTACTTATACAATTGATATTTTGAACCTAAGAAATGGGAGACTCTTGAAATCAATACTTTTAAACTTTACCTTCTAGTTTCAGCCTGCCATTCCAGCCTGAAGTTGGTTCCCAGAATATTTACTTTTCCTCCTGCCTCCCTCAAAATGGGAAATTCCTCTAGGGTGAGCTCCCCACTGCACGTGGAGAGGGTGCCTGCAGGGCCACCCCCGGGCTGGATTCACAGATGACAGAAGGCAGTTTCTTTGGCATCCTGCCATCCCAGCCATGCAGGGGACACTGCATTTGCAGGGAGTGGCGCTTGCCCACTGGTGCCATGGAGCTCCCTGTGTCCCACAGTGGCACAGCTGCCCTGTATAACAGCTGGCCACCCCTCCCTAGTGACCCTAGAGACCCCAGGCCCTGCCTACCAGCTCCTGGATGCCCTGGGCAATGGCCTTGTGCCAGGTGTTGATGATGGCCTGAGTCATGCTGGATCAGGTACTCCGAGCCATTGCGACCCTGTAGCTAGAGGGACACAAATCACTGGGTCATCTCTGGTTCCCTGAGTCTGCCCTGGGTGTTGGCACCGAGGTAGGTGGGTACAGAGATGGTGGTGACCTGTCCCCTACCCCCAGGAACTCAGAGCCTAATGGAACCAAGGGCTTCCACCACACTTAAAGCAGTGGGTGACAGCTTCTCTGTGTTACAGATGACCAAACCAAGGCTCAGTGAGTTTTAGCAGCTTCCTCATGGGCACATAGCTAGTGGCAGTGGAGTGCAGATCTGCATGGCTCAGCTGTCGGGGAAACTTCCCCTGCCCCAACCCACCTCCACATGAGCCCCCGAAGGACGTGGCGGCCCTCACCCAGAGCACTGGCCTGCAGAAATCTAAGGAAGGGAAACTTCCTGAGGGACAGCCTCGGCCACTGGAACTGACAGGGAAGGAGATGTGGGGAGAGAGGATTTGAAAGCGGATCCCAGAGGAAGCGAGTGTCCCCCGTGCCCCTCCCATATGCTCACTGAGGACCTAGAGTGCTGCCCTCTTTTAGCAGCCAGGAGTCCCCACCCTCTCTCACCCCCCAGCCCACTTTACTGAGATGCAGAAATTCGAGAAGCAGAAATTAAACAAAATGCCAGAAGAAAACTGGCTACAACAGGCCTGAAGCTCCAAGCCCTTTCTGAGTGGATGGATCCTCCGTAGCCTCTGGCTCTGAGGACCAAGTTCAGGGTTAATGTCAATGTTGGGCAGTGCATCCCCCGCCAACCCTGCCCTTTAGGTCCAGTGGGAGAGGCAGCAGAAACTGTCTCAAACAAGGAACAACTTCTAGCATCAGAGAGGACTGTCTTTCAACTGTCCTTTTAAACTCATACATGAATACTATTAATATTTAAACTGCTTTAAAAATGAAGAAAAAAAGAAAAACGCATGTTCCACCCCTCCACCTCCCTTGCAATGACTAGAGACCCTTGAGCGGCGACCAGCACAGCCCCACTGTGATCTAAGCAGGGAGGGGCCCCACTGGGGATGACCCCAGAGAGTGGCCTAATGATACTTCTAAAACAACCTCCATTCTCCGTGGCAGCTCTCTCAAAACATAGTCAGCTTGTATCTGAAAGTTTCATGCAGAAGACAAAGCTGTTCTGCAGATTCGTTCTGGTTAAAAAAACAAAATGTGGCCAAGCTACATAGCTACCCAGCAACGTACTGCAGGACACGTCGATCCTGCCACATGCACAGGCAGGCTGAGGGTACTAGCGGCTCTCGGGGGACTGATACTAAGGTTTTCTGTGGCTTTGTGGTGACTAGGAAGACCTGGTGTGGACATCTCCTGGGCCCCAGTAACCCATCTGTCCTTGATGATATAGAATTTGGGGCTGTCTCTTGAGGAACGTCCTGGAGTGGCCTACAGGCCACCTGGAGTGGAGAGAGGGTGGCCGCCAGCTAGCCAGGAGGCAGGGGGTTCCTTGACCTCCACTCAGGACTGTCAGCCTCCCCTTGGCCTGAGCAGCTTCCAACAGCACCGTCTGCCTCCTGCTCCTGGCCAGCACAGACAGCTCAGAAAGTCCTGCTCCGACACTTTCATCAAAAGCCCGCAGATGACCTTCATAAGAGAACTGTTGGAAGGCTGTCCCTTGAGGTCAGAGAAGGCACATGGCTAGCAAATGTGATGTCCCTCCTCCACGTGACACTATAGCAGACATTGCTAGTTGATCACAGAACCCTACCCTGCCAAGCCTGGAGAAGGCTCCAGAATTCTCAAGGTAGCTCCAGATCAGAGTAGCTCATGAGACGAAACCAGTTTTCCAACTCTGCTCTGTAGATATCCTGGTTCTAGAACTGAATGAACCTTGGTGAATCATCAGAAAGCTACACACTCAGGCTCCTTGCAGAATGGCTTTTTCTGAGCTGAGGTACAAGGTTATGCTTTTGGCTATCATCATCATATGGTACCCAACAGCCCTGAGACTCCTAACTAAACCTCCGGGGAGCTCTTTTGTAGACACTGGCCTCATGCCTCTAGATCCCATGTTTGTGGAGCTACACACTAGACATTTTTTAAGAGCTAAGGTTTAGGCTGGGTGCAGTGGCTCACGTCTCTAATCCCAGCACTTTGAGAGGCTGAGGCCGGAGGATTGCTTGAGGCCAGGAGTTTGAGACCAGTTGGGACAAAAAAGCAAGACCCTGTCTCTACAAAAAATTTTTAAAAAATTGGCCAAGCATGGTGGTGTGATGGTGGTGTGTGCCTGTAGTCCTAGCTACTCGGGAGCCTGAGGCAGCAGGATTGCTTGAGCCCAGGAGTTTGAGGTTGCTGTGAGCTATGATGATGCCATGGCACTCTAGCCTTGGTGACAGAGTGAGACTCTAACTCCAAAAAATAGAAAAAGAAAAGAAAAAGAAAAATGAGACAGCACGTGAACAGTGAAGGGCGTGCCATGGGAGGACTCTCACCTGCTGGGGGAGCCTGGCAGCCCGTCCCCCGCCCTGGCTTACCCACTGGGGACCCAGTCCAGTGGGAAGCTGGGCTCTGGCCCAGGGGTAGGATGGGGACCCAGGGAGAAAGAGCATGTTGCCCAGCCCATCAGAGTAAGCACCAGGGCCAGGGAGCTTCCTGCCTCAGGTTGGGATGCTGCCACCATTCTAGCGGCCACTATTCTAGGCACACAGGGTCTCATCTCCCAGAGGCCTCTACTTCTCACCACTCTGCAGGGCAAGGACGAGTAACTCAGCTCCTGGGGAAGGAACTACAGAATCCATGGCCTTGAGCCCTGAGAATTCCAGCCCCAGCTCTTCCCAGGTGCTCCTCCTTGGGGCTCGCCTAAAGTGAGGGTCCCTGGACAACAGGATGACCCTTCCCTCCTTCTGGATTTGCCTTTGGGCACCCAGGAGAGAGAGGTCCCCTTCAGCTCCACTGTGTACTCAGGGGTGCAGAACCTGGAAGGCTGCCTCTGTGGGACAGGGAGGAAGGGTGGGCAGGGTCACAGGGAGCCCTCAGCTCCGAGGGGCCTGCTACCACACTGTGGCTGTAGGGACAGGATGAGGTGGCTGGGTAAAAGGGACCCAACGGTTCCTGGAACTCAGAGATCCTGTTGGCTGGCTTGTCCCTTGCTGCCTGTCCGCCCAGGAGACGGACGGAAGGAGCAGAGCCCCGTCCCTGTGAGCAGGTGTGTCCAGCCCCAGCCTCCCCGCCCTCCAGCCTCGAGCTGTCCACCCTCAAGGACTGCTCCCCATCCCCGAGTGGCTAAAACTGCTTGTCCTGGGATGAACCTGCTGTCGTCACCCGCTCCCTGCGAAGGCCCAGCTCCTTGGACACTCACAGACCGCTGTCTCAGATCTGGTCTGTTCTAAGCCAGACAGGGTGGCTGGGGGGGGGGGTCCCTGCCCTGGGGGCCTGGGCCTCACCAGGCCAACTGCAGTTGGGGTCTGTGAGTCCTTGAAGAATGTCAGGACACCACCCTCCAGCACCGGCCAGGAGGCGCTCCAGTGCTTCCACCTAGATGGGGGTGGGGAAGCAGCGGGTGGGCAGGACTTAGATTTGGTCTAGGCTGAGGGCCCCTCCTAGCCCCAGGAGCAGGGCACAGAGCTTAGGAACAGGCCTAGGGCACCCGACTGTGAGGAGTGGACTCCCAAATCTAACACCTGGTAGCCAGGTGACCTTGGGCAAGTCATTTTAATCTTTCGGTGCCTCAGGTTCCTCACAGGACCTCTCATGAGGTCACTATGAAGATTAATAAGAGCCTGGCATGTGGGGAGTGAACTTCATCTTTAAGGCCCACCCTGCCCAGGTCTAGGTGCAGAGGGGCTCTCCCGGAGCCGCTTGCCCTTGTCCACCGTCCTGGTGCGATGCGGCACCCCTGCCTTGTCCAGGGTCCTGATCTAAGAGAAGGGGAACGAGCAGGGAGTCCAGAGGGTGAGGCATGGGGGGCAGAGGCCAGTCTCCCCCTCGGCTGCAACCCCCCACGGGCTGGGCCTGTGTCTCCACTGAACGCTCCGTACCAGCCCAGCCTCCTGGCTGGAGCAGGTGGCACCTGCTCCCCGGCAGCAGCGGCAGGAGAGATTCCTTCCCACTTCCCAGCCTCACCCACCTCTGGGGGCCAGTGCCGGGGCCATGGGGGAGACAGATGTGTCCCACCCAGTCTTTGCCTCCAGGATCTCCAGAAACTCCCCGTTTCTTCTGTGGTGGTCCTGCCAGGGCCTTCATGCCACCCCCTTACCTTCTCCTCAGGAGGGCTGGCCTGGGCTGGAGTGTCACTGTCCTGGCTAGATTTGTGCATGCTTCGAGGGGCAGGGACAGGGACCTGGGGAGGAAGACACTGTCATATATAGTCTCCCCGTCTCTCCCCAGCTGGTTACCTGGGGCAGCTCCGACTGGACGGAGGAGTCGTCTGGGCTGTAGAAGTATTGTTTGTTTCCCGTGCTGGTCCTCCAACCTCACCCGCTGTGGGGAGAGGGAGGATCAGGGCCCCCCACCCAGCTCGTGAGAGGAGAGATAAGGCTCCCTCCAACCGGTGTCCAGGTCAGCAGCAGGAAGCTCGGAGAGGCAGATGCAGGCGACTCCGAGTCTTGGGCTGGCTTAGGGTCTGCGTGGGAGCTGCGGTTTACAGTGCCAAGGGGAGCTCGTAGTGAGGAGAGTAGAGGGGAGCCACCCGCGGCTGTCTGGGTCCACCTGCCCACTGCCCCTACCTGCTCTGGGGTGAAGTGGTTGGTGTAAAGCTTCTGCTTGTCCTGGCTGATGTGACAAGACCAGCCGGGGGGTGTGGTGAAGGGAGAGGTGGGGCCGGGCTCCCCGAGGGAGCCCACGGGGAATAGTCTTCCTCTGGGTAACTGGTCAGCAACTCAGGGTAGTCCGTCTCGGGAATGGGAGCTGCAGGGACCAGCCCACCCCCTTGCCATTGGGTCCCTGGGGCCGGGTGGAGCAGGGGGCGGGTCCAGAGGGATCGCAGATAGCCCCGCCCCTCGCCCTCTGGTCCCTGGGGCAGCCGGGGCCAGTCTCGGGCGCATCCCCTCCCAGGCGTTGTCGCCTGTCAAGGGGCTGCAGAAGAACAGCCTGCGGCTCTCCTCATCCCAGCATTGACTCCACTCGGTCTCCAGGCTCTCGCGGCTGCCCACGGAGGTCGGGGAGGTGGCTGGGATAGCGGAGACCTCAGCAGTCTCAAAGGGCGACTCCCAGGTCGTCACGTCCGTGTCCGGGTTGTAGTACTAGGGGCGCCCAGTGCTGGTGCCTGTGTGCGTCCCCCACACAGGGCTGGGGTGGGGAGCCGTGGCAGCGCACGGCGAAGTGGCCCGAGGCTGCCTCTCTACGTTGGCACACACGGGCTCCGGGGGTTTGTCCACCTAGGGAAGGAGGAAGGAGACGTGACTTTCAGAGTACCACTGGGGCCACACAGTCCTGACTTGGCCACTTGCCGCTTGGGTGACCTTCAGAAAGTCACAATGCCTCCCTGCCTCAGTTTCCCCAGGTATAAAATGTCTACTCTGCCCATTCCAGAAATTGTAGTGAAGATAGAATGAGGAAATGTTCTTGAAAGTGCTTTTCAAAGTATTTAGTGCTGCAGATGGATGGGACAATTGCATTAATTATATTTATTACCAATAATAAGATATCGATAACCCAGATCTCACAGCTGTGTACTCACAGAGGCAAGTAAGATGTTGGGCAGGAACAAAGAAGTGGCCTGGGTGCTCCCTGGGCCCAGCTCGCATCGCCTTTTACTGACTAATTCCTTTCTCCCTTCCTCCTTTTCAGAGCTGACTTCTCTGTCCCTCACTTAGACACCAGCCTCCTGCTCGGAAGGCCTTCCACACTCCCTTGATGACAGATCCGGTCCTCCTTCAGCCTGACTGGGCTGGGGCTGCGCCGCCTCTGCCACGGCCTCAGTGCCCGGTGTCTCACCTGGCTTCTCGCTCTGCTGCCTGCGAGAGCACGACCAGCTGTAGGTCACCAACTCGCAACCCCTTTCTAGGCTCACACATCCAACTCTGCCGGGTGTCCTTTGTAGGCCTGGGAAGATGTCCAAAATCAAATTGTCTCCCTTTCTCGTGTCAGCATCACCTGTTACTCAGGTAGAATCATCTGTGACTCCTGCCTCCTTAGCGTCATCTGTCGCTGAGCCCTGGGGATCCCCGCGCCTGAACCTTTCAGACCCTACGGCTTCACAGGTCACAAGGGTTAGAACAGGGAAACGCTGCCACAAGGAAGCCAGCACACACGACAGACAGGTACCCCACGGGGCAACTGGTCTGCTCTCTTGACGAGTCAGCGTCAAGGCAAAGGAAAGGGTGGGGGGTGTTCAAAAGCGATTAAAGAGACAGCCAGAAGCAAGGCACGACCTTGGACTGGATCCTGGTGCAAACAAACCAGAGGAGAGAGAGAGACTGAGGGAGAGAGAGAGATGTGTTAGGACAACGGAGGCAATTTGACTATAGCCCAGGTCTTAGACAACATTCAGGAATGAATGTTAATTTTGTCAGCTATGATAATGGTAGGGTGGTTATGAAAAACCAAACATTACTTTTCAGAAATGCATGCTGAAGTTTTCAGGTGTGAAATAGGATGTCTAGAATTTATGACTCCTCAGTGGAAAATAAATAAATAAAATTAGCCTATCAGTTATTAAATGAAGCTCGAACAGATCGAATTCTCCTAGTAAAAGAGTCAGCTCAGGTTTTAAAATGCAGTGATATGATGTATACAAGAAATACAGTTTAAAAAATGATAATGGTTGAAAATAAAAGATTTATTTTTAATGTAATATAATGTAAAATAAAGAGTGGCCGTATTAAAAATAGAAGGGTAAAATGTAAGATTAAGCACTAAAACACGATAAAGAGAGATGACATGTAGTGACAGGAATGCACAATTCATAAAGATAGAATACTCAAAATCTGCACGCTCCCAAAAGCAGCATCGTTAAATATGAAAAGCAAAAACTAATAAAAGCACCAGAAGAACTTTATAGGGAAAATTTGAGAGGGAGGTTTAATAAAACTTCATCAGAATTAGCATAAAAGACAAAAACCAAAAAGGATACAAAGGAAGTGAAACTTTGAATTATACATAATCAATAAACTTAATAAACTTGATTTGATACATGAGGGACCTTTTATCCCTTAAATAGAAAGTGTACATTTTTTCCATATGTCTATGAAAAACTTAGAAAAAAATCATTTACTTGGCCACAAAGAAATTAATAAATTTTAAAAGCATAATGTATACAAATCTAGAGAAAACAAATGCTTTTGTAGTAAAATATAAAATGACCAAAATTAACTAGAGAGCTAGTAGATACTTGAATAGATCTAATTAACACTGAGAAAAAAATCTGCCACTGAAAAAGCCCCGGGTCCAGAGGGTTTCATGGGAGGGAATCATAGAAACCTTTAGATTTTACCTCTGGCAACACTTTCCTCCTCCAGGAGGCAGCCTTAGAACTTCCTCTGCCAGCTAGATCCTGCACCCAGCAGACACGCCACCACATCATATCACAACCACAGCATATCGCATTGTCACATCGTGTCATGTTCTTCCCATGCCCCAGGGCCTGGCACTGACCACCCGTGCAGGCTGACGTTTCAGTACTGATGCCCGTCCCCTCCCACTGCTGGACTCGGTCAGCTCTAGGAAGGGCAGAGAAAATAGATGCAGAGGGAGGCCGACTGCTGGGGCCCAGGAAGGAGGAGAGGAGGCGGGTGGGCTTGTCAAGGGCCCCTCTCAGGAGGCCTGGGGCTGCCGGGAACCAGGGGCTGAGAGGCGAATAATGAGGCCGGGGCTCCAGGGAGATCCCCAGAGGACCATGGGGCCACCTCCCAGCATGCAGGGGACGGAGGGGCAGGTGGGGAGAGCTCTGGGTGGCCAGGGCTATGTGGGGTGGGGGGTGACCCAAGAACCTGCTCTCTCACAAGCCAGGTCACAGTCTGGGCAGCGGGACTCCCGGGCCCTGGGGCAGCAGGTGAGTCACGGAGAGGGAAAGTCAGGCCAGGTGTGCGGAAAGCAGCCAGCAACCCAGGGCTGCCCTAGCTGGGGGGCGGGGAGCTCCCTGGAGTCCCCTCAGCTTGGCTGCAGGGCCCCTGCTGTTACCAACCCCACTTTCCAAAGGCCCTTGGCTGGCCCCGAGAGAGGACAGGTGGATCTGTCCCGAGGCCAGTTGCTGTATCTCAGACACGGCCACTCGGGCTTCCCTTGGAGTTTGCTCCAGGAAGTGGGAGCGGGTCTGCGATCCAGAGAGGGGGGGTCACCAGGTGAGCTTTTGGACGGGATAGGGAAGGGCCTAGTGGGGAGTCTGGGGGAGGTGAGAGGACAGGAAACCGTGGCCACCCCCTGCCCCAGGTGAGGGGTCCACTCACAGTTCCTGGAGGAGGGAGGACGAGGGCCCTGGGCTCCTTCCTGTGCAGTCCGCCTGCTCAGGTGCGGCGCCTCCTGGGCTATTTGTGTAAGAAGTGGCAACTGGGCCGTAACTCTTCCTCCCAGTGGCCAGTGTCTGGCAGCAGCAGTGGGCTCCCAGCCGGCTCTCCCGCCTCTGGGGTGGGACGGTGACCACATCCAGAAATAAGGACTGTGGTCTTGGGGGAGGGGCCTCAGAGGATTTCGCCAGGCTTCCCTGGCTCCCTGAGTGGCCACCTTGGAGGAGAGGTGTCCACCCAGCTCACCCCCTCTCCTCCATCTCTCGCTCCTCAGAAGCCTTTGCTTCTGCCCTCTCCTGGGATGTCAGATTCTCCTACTGCACCCTCAGCTGCAGATAGCAAGGTCAGGGTTTGGAATTCATGGCCATGACAGGGCTGGGCACATAGGTGTGTGCAGAAAAGTGAGCACTTGCCTTTGGCTTGTACTGTTCTTGCTGAGGGTAACAGGGTGGCTAACTCTGAAGGCCACCTGGCTGAAATAGGGCCCAGAACTGACCTGGACACAGCCACTTCCTGGCTGTGTGACCTTTGGCCAGTCACTAAACCTCTCTGAACCTGTTTGTACTCAGGGCAAATTCGGGTACCTATGCCTGCCTTCCAAGATGCCGGGAGCTTAACCCTGGGTGCAAGCCTTTGAGTGAGAGCCCACGGGACTGTTAGCTCCTTTGGGACTGTGTCTTATGACGCTTTGGGTCCCCAGTGTGCAGCAGGGTGACCAGCACACACCAGGTGCTCAGTATGTGCTATTTGAGTGAATGGTGAATGACAAGGCCGTAAAAAGCCGTACATGGCAGAGGCTCCTCTCTTCTGGGGGTGCCCTGGGCCTGCCGAGTAGCCTGCCCCAAGCCCTGAGCTGATACCCTGCAGACAGGCACCCTTCATCCTCCCAAGTGACCCTAGTCGCCTCCCTCCTCACATCCTTGCCTCTCTGTTCTGGGCCCTCCCTCATCTTTTCTCCCAGGATCCCCTCTCAGCAGTCCCCTCCTCCCCATCCTCAGCCTCCCAGTCTCCTGGCTCTTGCCCATCCACTTAAACTTGGGGAAGGCTCCACCCTCGGCCATATAGCGGCTCTGGCCAGTTGTCTACACGCCGTTCTCATCCTCACCTTCGTGCCTGCCTTCAGCAACTGGAGATGCCAGGACCTGGGGGATCGCCTTCCTCCTTGGTTTGGGCTGTTAGGTGCTGGCCCCTGGGCAGACTTACAGAGCCCTGGTTCATGGTCAAGGGCTGCCTCGCCCCTCCTCAGCACACACTCTCTGTGCACACTGTCCAAGGGCAAGGCCATTCCCCCACCTCCAGGGCACAGCTCAGAGGGGCAGGCACACTCCCACCGTCACCGGGACAGAGAATGTGCCTGGGAGCGCGCCACCGGGAGCCTGCCCAGAAAGGAAGGGGCTCTGGGGGAAGGAGAGCTGGCATCCAGCCACCTACCCCAGAGAAGCTGCCTGCCTGCTGGCAGAGCCACGGGGCACGTGGCCCCACCTGCATCCTGGTCCGCCGGGTGCTGTTCCCCACCCTGGCCACCAGGGAGAGAGCTGCCCCCGAAGAAACCCCGGTGAAGGCTGTGCAGACCCGAAGGGAAGCGCACTGAGGGGGACCCCAGGTCGTCTGAGGGGACCGCCTGCTACTGCCCAGCGCTTCCGCGCCCCGCCCCATTTAAAGGTCGCCACAACCCTGATCCTTAGGTACAGTGCTTACACTCGGGGACACTGGGCTGGGGCAGTTAGGTGGCTCATCAGCAGCTGGCAGGGGAGTCAAATCCAAGCCTCTGCCCCTCCCTTTGGGCTGAGGAACAAACCGAGACCCCGACAGGAAGTGAGCCCCCCAGAAGTGAACGGCCCGTGGGAAATCACGCCCCTGGCGCAGGGGTCAGATGGTTTCTGCGAATCTTGTTTTCCTCAGGGCGCCCCTCCCTGAAAAGTTGCTAAAGTTCAAGATGTCAGGGCCCCGGAAGGATTCTGAGGATGTAAGAGTGTTTTTAAAACGTGCTCTATTTTCAATTTCCCAAATTAACACAACTGGACTCGGAAGAGAGAACCCTCCCTCCTCACCCTTACCATAACTGGCCTTCTTTCTGAAACAAACTCATGGAGAGGTTTTGGGTTTTGGTTTTTTCAAAAAAAGAAAGAAAGAAAGAAAGAAAGAAAGAAAGAAAGAAAGAAAGAAAGAAAGAAAAGAAAGAAACTGAAATGTTGGAAACAGCCCAAAAGGGAAATGGATGCCTGCCATTCACATCCGTCTCGTCTGAACCCCCAAGCTCCCGGGAGGGAGGCGAGGCCACTGGAGCCAGTGCAGGGCCGCAAGCCCCACCCCACGTCCAGGTGCGTTTCAGACTACAGATCGGCTGCAGGACAGCACACACACACACACACACACACACACACACACACACACACGCCAGAGGTTACATAACCTTCCGGCAGGGCTTGGGCTGCACCCTACGATTAAGTTTAGTTGCATTTCTGCAGCAAAACATGAATATTCACGCCAAGTGCGATAAAGACTGTCAACATCCTCATATTGGTTCAAATGAAATTTTGTCGCCGGGTGAATTACAAAATCCTTTGGGCTTCCAGGGAGCTTTGGCACTTGGGAATTGCAGAGAAGAGATTGTAAGCCTGTACCTCTTTCATTTTGGGTTTGGGGAAAGTGAGTTCGCCCGAAGTCGGTGAACACGGTGGCGGGCGTCTAGCGGGACGCTAAGCTGAGCAGGTCTCCTCGCACCCTGACTCCATGCAGACGCGGCCACCCGCCCCCCTCTACCCCAGCGCCCAGCTGTGTACCTGCTGCTCCGGGCTCTCCTCCCACTGCTGGCCTTGAACGTCCAGGATGGCCTCATAGACATTCTCAGAGTCTCTGCGTGCCAGGGGCCGTGGGAACACCCAGGAGCCCACCACGCTGCAGGCCTTGTAGCGGCCGGGCTCCTGAGGAGGCCGGCAGGAGGCACTCGGTGGTGCCTGCCAGGTCGTCCAGGGACCGACTGCACTGACTGCGCTGGCTGCCTGGGTGCTGAGGGCCGCACATCTGGGCAGGCCAGGTGCCAAGTTGCTGCGTTTCCTAGGGCAGTCTTCTCTTAATTAATTTGTTGGGGGGTTCCCTATAGAGCCACTCAAGTCTTGGGGAATTGCCCCAGGCAACTCCCACTCAGGACCCCGGTCACCCAGGGCTGCCAAGGCTGGGAGGTGATTAAGATGCCCCTTCTCTTCGGAGCTGAGGAACTCAGTCTCTCACTTATCTAGGATCCAAAACAACAATTCTCAGTAAAAGAACCAGCTCAGAGAAAACCAAGACCATCAACCAAAAATGGGAGGTCCGGAGCTCAGGACCACTTACCAGTTCCACCAAAGGAGAAGCTCTGAGCGGAGGGCCCAAAACGGTCATGCCGGTACCTGGCGCCGACTTTGTGCGGCTCCTTTGGCGGTCTTGAGTCTTCTCTGAGCCCCACGTCTGGGTGTCAGTCTTGTCAATGGAAAAAAGCCAAACTCTGTAAAATAATTTTAAAGAGATTTACTCTGAGCCAAATTTGAGGGCCATGAACTGGAACCACTCCCAAGAAGCCTTGAGCAAGTGGACTTGCTGTGGCTGGGTTACTGTTTGGTTTTATACATTTCAGGGAGACAGAGGTTATAGGTAAAGTCATAAATCAATACGTGGCAGGCATACATTGGTTTGGCCCAGAAAGGTGGGCCATCTCAAAGAGGTGGCTTACAGGTTATAGGTGGGTTTAAAGATTCTTTGTCTTGTAATTGGTTAAAGACATGGAGCTTTGTCTAAAGGCTTGGAGTGTTTTAACATAGTTGCTGTTTATCAGAGACGAGCCACTGGACATAGATTTGTTGTGTAAATAGAGGACCTGCAGGTTTGTCTTGCATACCCTTAGGCCTGTCAATGGGTTACAAGGGATGTCCCCAAGAAAGGAGTGTGGCATGATGAGGCATATCTCACCTCCCTCCTCCTGGCAGGCAATTTAGTTTTAGGATATTTCTTTGGCCATGAGGGGGTCCATTCAGTCAGCCGGTGGGGGGTGAGCCTTAAAATTTTATTTTAGTTCACACTTAGAAACATTTACTCTGAGGCTGCTTCACACCCAAGGAGAAATCAAGGAAATTAACTCACACTCAATATAAATTTCCAAATATTAAATCCTGTGTCTTCCCGCCCCACCCCTATTTCTTATTCATTAGCAGAAGAGCTGAATCATGATGATTTACATAACTGATAAAATTTCTATTGCTTTTTTCTCTTCTTGGAAGGAAGGTGTTTTGTGATCCATTATTTGTTTATATCTAAATTCATTTTGATTTGGCTTGGTTTCGGTTTCTCTCCTTTGTTTTCTTTACTTCTGTCTTTCTCCTCTTAATAGTTTATTGTCTAATCCACCGGCTTTTAGGTTTTATCTTTGATCATTTGCGAGGTATGCCAAAAGAAATGACTGACATTTTTCAGGAGATTAATAAGTAAAGAAAGTTGGCATGTAAGAAATAGTAAATCTTGAAATTTGGGCACCATGGCTTATGCCTATAATCCCAGCTGTTTGGTAGGTTGAGGTGGGAAGATCCCTTGAGGCCAGGAATTTGAGATCAGCCTAGGCAACACAGTGAGACCCTGTCTCTGAAATAAAATAATAATAGCAAATCTTAAGAAATGAGAAGATAGTAGGCTGGGTGCAGTGGCTCATACCTATAATCTTAGCACTCTGGGAGGCTGAGGCAGGAGGATTGCTTGACTTCAGGAGCCCCAGATCAACTTGAGCAAGAGTGAGACCCCATCTCTACTAAAAATACAAAAATTAGCCAGGCATCATAGCACGCACCTGTGGTACCAGCTACTAAGGAGACTGAGGCAGGAGGATCGCTTTAGCACAGGGGTTTGAGGTTGCAGTGAGCTACCATGACATCACTGCACTCTAGCCAGGGGTAAGAAAGTAAGACTGTCTCAAAAAAAAAAAAAAAAAAAAAAAAAAAAAAAAAAAGAAAGAAGATAGTATAAGTCCCCGTGAAGTTTGGGTTCTGAGTTCTATGTATTCCTGGCATCCATGTTCCCACCCAATCTGACCAGATGGTATAGCGGTCCCAGCTGGCTCCCTTGGATCACATTGCCAGGCCACTGGGATCACTGAAAACACAGCACAGTTTAACGTAATAAAAATAAACCCTTTGACAGTCTTCTGCATGCTGAATACTCTATGTTAGTGCCTTTCAGAAGGCATGGCAGCTGCTTGAAACACAGAGATGTGGCAACACCTTTAGGATTCAGAGCTCCCTCAGGACTAGCAAGCTGCAGGTCCTATAATCAAATTTTATCTTGTGTAAGGCACAAAAGCACTCAATATTCTTTCCCTTTGTTTCCTTTTCGGTGAAGAGATAGGCATGGCGACCCAGACAAAGGCTTGCCCTGGAGCTGGCACAGGATCCAGACGTGACGTGCGGGTAAGATTTCCAGGACGTGCTTCAGCAGCTGCTGGCTGGGTCGGCTGGTGCGCAGTGGCGGCCCACCATCAGTGAGGCTAAGTTTTCAGGACTTCCTCGGGGCAGTGCAGAGGAAGGGAACCCAAGGAGGGTGAAAGACCAGATCGGCCAATGACTTTCATGGGTAGTTAGGACTCAGTACTAATCAAAGTGTTTTGAACCACAGGATATTTGGGAGTGGCTAATCGGTCACAGTAGCCTTAGAAATGAAACAGGTGAGTAGTCTATGCTGGATCTATTTAACAGCAGTAATTTAGGTCTTGTTCCAGTTATCTATTTTTGTATAACAAATTGCCTCAAAACTTAGTCGATTAAAACAACAATCATTATCTTGAACAGTTCTGTGGATTTTTTCTTTTTTGTAAAAGAAATATGACATAAAATTGACTACTTTAACCATATTTAAATGTGCAGTTCTGTAGCATTAATGACATTTACAATGTTGTGCAACCATCAGCACAATCCATCTACAGAACTCTTTTCGTTTTCCAAGAGTAAAGCTCTGTACCCATTAAACACTAACTTTCCATCCCGCTCCCCTACCCTCTGGCAACCACCATTCTATTTTCTGTGTCTATGAATTTGCCTATTCTAGGTACCTCATATAAGTGGAAAAATATAATATTTGTCTTTTTGTGACTGGCTTATTTCATTTAGCATAATGTCTTCAAGATTCATCTGTGATGTAGCATGTGTCAGAATTTCTTTCCTTTATAAGGCTGAATAATATTCCATTATATGCATATACCACATTTTGCTAAATGGATAAATCCATGTATCCATCAATGGACATTTGGGTTGTTTCACCATTTGGTTATTGCAGATAATGCTGCTGTGAACACTACTG
Organism: Eulemur rufifrons; assembly: GCF_041146395.1. Classification (NCBI taxonomy): domain Eukaryota; kingdom Metazoa; phylum Chordata; class Mammalia; order Primates; family Lemuridae; genus Eulemur; species Eulemur rufifrons. Next base: position 10,240,389 of record NC_091012.1, on the reverse strand, counting down.
TACACATATCTGTTCAAGTCCCTGCTTTCAATTCTTTTCAGTATATACCCAGATGTGGAATTCCTCAATCATATGGGAATTCTATGTTTAATTTTTTGAGGAATCATCATACTGTCTTCCACAGCAGCTGAACCATTTTACATTCCGCCAGCAATGCACCAAGGTTCTAAATTCTCTACATGCTCACCAGCACTTGTTATTTTCTGGGTTTTGCTTCTTAATGGGTGTGAATGTGGGCAGTTCTTGCTCGGGGTCTCTCAGGTAGCTGTAGTCAGATGGTGGCTGGGCTGAGATGGCTGCAGTAGCTGGGGCTGGTGGGCAGTGCTCCCTGAATGCAGCCCCCCCATGTGGCTAGTTCTGGCTTCCTCACAGCACAGTGACCTCAGGGTAGTTGTACTTCTTATATAGCTCCTGCCTTCCCCAAAGGGAGTATTCCAAGACCCAGAAAGTGGAAACTGCCAGTGTCTTAAGATCTAGGCCTAGAATCTGGCATGAGGTCACTTTCACTGTATTCTTTAGTTAAGCTCTCAGAAGTCTGCACAGTTTCAAGGGGAGGGGACATGGAGGCTACCTCCCAAGTGGAGGAATGTCGAGGAATGCCAAAGAATTGGTGGCCATCCTCAGTCTGCCCGACCGAATCATCACAGTGGGGAATCATGGTCTCTCATGAAGCTGAGTCACAGACCTGAGGTATGTTGGTTGCAGAGGATCCCAGATCCTCCTGAAGAAGTTCCCTGTGATGTGGCTTCAAGTGTGTGCTGCAGTTTTCTTCCAGGTCTTCCCTAAAGAGACAGACATTCACTGCAGAAGGGGAGATATTCATCCTTCCAGTGTGCTACTTAATACTGGATTTTGAGTTAGCACATGTACTTGGATACTCAAAATGCCTTTGTTTCTCCTGCTTAAGGTAAGGGGCTTCTGGATATTAGAGGACTGCGGGAGCTGTGGCCCAAGTCCTCACAGTGGGCTCAGCAGGTCTGCAGACATGCTAGTGGTTATCCCGCCATTCCTAAATGTGTCATTGGAATAGATGTCCTCAGCAACTGGCTCCTGCCATGTGGGGTGAGGGCTTTTATGGTTGGACAAACCTGGGGGAAACTTCTTCATTAAGTGAGTGAACCCAAAGCCACTCCCCACCCCTGAAGGGACGAGTGGAAAGTGAAGAGGCGCTGATTCTGATCACAGCCCCACTGACAGGTGCCTAAATAGCCTGTGAAGAAGGTAGCTGAGTCTTGGGGAAATCACTGCGGATTTACAATAATCAGGTTGTGGTTCCAACTGCAAGTGCTGTTATGGTAATTGTGGCATCTCTACTGGAGCAACTGGCACAGCTTCTGGCATCTGGCGTGCAGCTATTTGTCCAGAAAATGTTTTTTGTCTGTGACAATTTGCAAGGGGCAGGCACTATCAGCACTTTAGCTCTTTGCATAGCCTTTCAGAGGTTATCCTGATGTCCTAAGGAATGTCACCTGGTTCTTTGATGAGGTGACATCATGCTTTACAGACTGGGTTACAAGGATAGGAAAGTACTGTAGTTAACAGCTGAATACTCATATCGGATCATTACAGAACTTTTCAAACAGAACCTGAACCTTCAAAAAACTTTTGTCCCCACACTTGTCTTAGTTGGCCTCTCCGCAGCCTCTCACACTTGTGGCTACTCCTACATCATGAAGCGTTCTCTCCCACTGTTCTCAGCACACTTGGCCCTGCTGGTTCGCTTCCTGGGATTCCAGGGGTCCTTTGCCATTCTCATCCACAGATCAGTCTTCAATGTGGCGATTATATGTTGGGGTTCCTCAGTGCTTAGTCCGAAAGCTCCCAATCTTCTCCCCTTGCTAATTTCTTCCATGTCCATGACACAATGATCTTTGGCATACAAAATTTGCCAATAGTAGACATTTTATTTGCACACTTTTTGCACCCAGTTCTGTATTCTCTTCCTGAGTTTGTGGAATCCACCATCTTTGAGGCAGAAATCTCCTCTCCTATAGAAACTTAAAATCTTCTTTGTTTTTCCAGCCTTCCCTGCAGCCTAAGTATGGACACATGACCAAGGCACTGCCACATTTTTTTTAAGCTTTTTTTTTTTTTTTTTTTTGAGATGGTCTCACTCTGTTGCCTAGGCTAGAGTGCCGTGGCATCAGCCTAGCTCACAGCAACGTCAAACTTCTGGGCTGAAGCAATCCTTCTGCCTCAGCCTCCTGAGTAACTGGGACTACAGGCATGCACCACCTTGCCTGGCTAATTTTTTTTTCTATATATTTTTAGTTGTCCAGCTAATTTCTTTCTTTTTCGTAGAGACAGGGTCTCGCTCTTGCTGAGGCTGGTCTCCAACTCCTGAGCTCAAATGATCTACCTGCCTCGACCTCCCAGAGTGCTAGGATTACAGGGATGAGCCACCATGCCTGGCCCACTGCCATGTTTTTAACTGGTGCATAGTGACTTACAAATCAGTACGTCACTCTGGAGTCCATCTGGTGAGCAACAATGGTGCTCACCAGATGGGCTGCAAACCCAGATGGCTAGATCACTTAATTGTGGAAGAATCATTTCCTCTTTATTCTGTTTAAGTAACAGGAAAAAATAATCTGATCAAAAATATTATCTTACTTAGAAGTAAGAACTGTGAAGTTCAAGCAGTTCTGGGGGGTATGTTTTGTGGTCATGGGAGGTTGTTCCTGAGATGAGTAAAGACTGAGCCAGAAAAATTCTATGTTTAATACATTTTATTTTGTATTTTTTCAAATTTTAAAATGAGAAAATGTATCTTGTATATAATTTCCTTGATCTATGTTAACAATTCCCTTGTTTTTCCATATAACTTTACCAACCATGTATGTGCCCTAATAAATAATTTTGTTTTGAAAAACTCAGTTCAGAGCACAAACCCAGCTACGTAGTGAAAGAATGATATTGTCTCTATTATACAAAGATTTTCAGGAAAATAAAAGCTGGACAAGGTCTCTAAGTCATATCAGAATCTTCTTGTTCTAGCTTCTTAAGGTGAAAGCTTAGAAATGTTAGTGTTTTCTTTTCCTTCTTTCCGTTTTTTTTTTTTTTTTTTTTTTTTTTTGCCAGGATGTTGCTATGTTGCCCAGGCTGGTCTTGAACTCCTGGACTCTAATGATTCTCTGACCTCAGCCTCCCAAATATCTGGGATTATAGGCCTGTGTCTCCCTACCTGGCTACAAATATTACTTTTCTAATATAGTTGTTCAGTGATCTAAATTTCTTTATAAAAATGCTGTAAATTTCTCTCAGCGTATTGCTGAGTTCATGTGCTAACAGATTTTGATATGTTGTGTTTTCATTTTCATTTACTTAAAAATGTTTTCTAATTTTTTTTTAAAAAACTTTGACTCATGGGTTGTTTAGAAGTAAGCTGTTTAATTTTCAAATAATTGGAGATTTTCCAGATATCTTTCTGTTATTGATTTTTAATTTAAATCTATTATGGTCAGAGGATAAACATACTTTGTATGATTTCAATTCTTGTATTTTATGGCCCAGAATATGGTCTATCTTGGTGAATATTTTATGTGCACTTGAAAAAAATGTATTCTACTGTTGTTGATTGGAATGATCTATAAATGTCAATTGGATCCAATTGGTTGATGGTATCATTCAGTTTTTCTACATCTTTGCTGATTTTCCATCTACTTGTTCTATCAATTGCTGAAAGAAAAATATTGAAATGTCCAAATATAATTGTGAACTTAATTTTTTTTCTTTCAAGTCTATTAGTTTTTTTCTTTTTGTATTTTACGGTGGTTTTCATAGGTGCATATTTTCTTGGTGAATGAAAACTTTTATCATTAAGTATTGTTCCTTTGTGTCTGTGGTAATTTTCTTAGTTCTGAAGTCTACTTCGTCTGATGTGAATTTAGCCACCCTAGAATTCTTCTGGTGAGTGTTTGATGGGTGTTTCTATGGTATATCTTTCCCATCCTTTACATATATGTCAGTCTTGTTTGGGTTTGCATTTGTCTTATGATGGCTGAGATTGAACATCTTTTTGTGTATTTAAGGACCATATTTATATCTTTGTGTAAATTGCTAAACTTGTGTCATTTGTCTATTGTTTTTTAGGTTTTTGATCTTTTGTTCCTTCAGTTTTTAAATAGTGTTTTGTATGTGAGGAAGATCAGCCCTTTGGCTGTGATATATACTATAATATAGTATTTTCTCCCCATTTGCCAATTGTACTTTAAATTTAATTCCCACTTGGTCATGGTGTATTATTTTCTTAATGTGGTGTTGAGTTCTGTTTATAAATATTTTATTTTGAAATTTTGCCTCAATTTTAATATGAGATATTGGTTTGTAGTTTTATTTTTCAATATTATACTTGCTTCTTAAAAGAATCAGGAAAATATCCTTCTTTTGTTCTGGAACAATTTAGAGACTACCTTATCTTTGAAGTTTTGGTAGAATTTCCCTCTGAAACCATCTAGGCCTGGTGCATTTCATTTTATTTAATTTTCAAATTGATTTGCATAGAGGTCTTCAAAATAACCTCTTATGATAGCAGAGCATGTAAACAGGTGGAAAACCATACCGTGCTCATGGATTGGAAGATTCAACATTGTTAAAATGTCTATACTACCCAAAGTGATCTACAGATTCAATGCAATTCCTATTAAATTACCAATATCATTTTTCACAGATATAGAAAAAATAATTTTGCGCTTTGTATGGAACCAGAGAAAACCCCATTTAGCAGAATCAATTTTAGGCAATAAGAATAAAATGAGAGGTATTAATTTACCAGACTTCAAACTATACCACAAAGCTGTGGTTATTAAATCATCTTGGTATTGGCACAAGAACAGAGACACAGACTAGTGGAACAGAACTGAGAATCCAGATATAAAACCATCCTCATGTAGCCATCTAATCTTTGACAAAGCTGACAAAAACATACACTGGGGGAAAGATTCCTTATTCAATAAATGGTGGTGGGAAAACTGGATAGCCACATGTAGAAGACTGAAACAGGACCTACACCTTTCACCTCTCACAAAAATCAAATCACGACGGATAACAGACTTAAACCTAAGGTGTGAAACTATTAGAATTCTAGAAGAAAATGTGGAAAAAGCTCTTACAGACATTGGCCTAGGCAAAGAATTTATGATGAAGACCCCAAAGGCAATCACAGAAACAAAAAAAATAAATAAATGGGACCTGATTAAATTAAAAAGCTTCTGCACAGCCAAAGAAACTGTCACAAGAGCAAACAGACAACCTACAGAATGGGAAAAAATTTTCGCATGCTACACATCCGATAAAGGACTGATAACTAGAATCTATTTAGAACTCAGGAAAATCAGCAAGAAGAAATCAAAAAGTGGGCAAAGAACATGAACAGAAACTTTTCAAAAGAAGACAGAAGAATGTCCAACAAACATATGAAAAAATGCTCAAGATCTCTAATCAGGGAAATGCAAATCAAAACCACAATGAGATATCACTTATCTCCAGTGAGAATGGCCTTTATCAAAAAGTCCCAAAACAATAAATGTTGGCGTGGATGTGGAGAAACAGGAACACCCATACACTGCTGGCGGGACTGCAAACTAGTGAAACCCCTGTGGAAAGCAATATGGAGATACCTTAAACAGATACAAGTAGACCTACCATTTGATCCATTAATCCCATTATTGGGTGTCTACCCAAAAGAACAAAAGACATTCTATAAAAAATACATCCTGTAAAAAAGACAGCTGCACGCAAATGTTTATAGCAGCACAATTCACAATTGCAAAGATGTGGAAACAACCCAAGTGCCCATCAATCCAGGAGTGGATTAAAAAAATGTGGTATATGTATACCATGGAGTACTACATAGCTATAAGAAACAATGGTGATCTAGCACCTCTTGTATTTTCCTGGATAGAGCTGGAGCCCATTCTACTAAGTGAAGTATCCCAAGAATGGAAAAATAAGCACCACATGTACTCACCATCAAATTGTTTTCACTGATTGTCCCTAAGACACATTTAGGAATAACATTGATCTGGTGTTGGGCAGATGTGGGGGGTGGGGATGGGTGTATACACACATAATGAGTGTGATGCACACTGTCTAGGGGATGGACACACTTGAAGCTCTGGTTTGGGGGGGCAAGGGAATATACGTAACCTAAAGTTTTGTACCCCATAATATGCTGAGATAAAAAAGAAAAAAGAATGGATGAATGAGTGGAGCACTAGGTTCTGCAGTTGCAGACCTGCCCCTCAACAGACTTACAGTCTGCAGGGAGGACAGACCCGTTTCTAGAAGCTGGTGCAGGAATAAGTGAGGGGAGGGGAGCGAAGAGGGGGACAGTCTCGGTGCAGAGGCACGGGCCGGCTGGGCCTGGGAGGAAAACCTCCAAGCAGAATTTTGGAAGAGGAATAGATTTTTTTATCAGAAGATCTTTGTAAAAATGACTCTGAATTATCCAGGAAGAGTTAGATGTTTTTTTCCTTAACTGTTTAAAAGTCAAGGAAGCACAAGAGTCATTTTGGAAATGTTTTCACACAAAAAAGTTTATAATGAGGGAAAAACAAAGGTTTGGTGTTAAGTTGGTAAGCTGCCATTTATCTGGAAGTTGTTCCTCTGGTCTCCCTGCAGTGTTTTCCATGAGATGTACTGTGTTTTTAACTTTCACGTACTGATTCCTGGAGAGTACCCTACTACGTAATGAAGGCAACCGTCTAAAAATTTGTAGAAAACCGACTTCAGAAACTATTTGTGGAAAATGCATTGCTGGTCAAAGTCAGGCTCTTGTCCCCCCTCCTGCTCCCCCAGTGTGAATCAGCGCTTGTCTGACTGTAGCGCCGCTGGGCAAGGCGGTAGCTCTCTTCTATTCTTCTTGGTCCTGATCTGAGAAACTACCTTTGCAACTTGCTCGGAAACCTGCCATGTTTTGCTTTTTTACGGAGGAAGGAGCACATTCCTCCTGTGGACGGTTGGCATGGAAGCCTCCAGGGTTAAGTGGCTCCGTTGAGCTCTGTGAGCACAGGCAGGTGGGAACATGGGCACGAGTGTGGGTTTCCATGGAAGCCGACGAGCCGGGAGCAGAGGACCGCTCCGCTGGCTGGATCAAGAACTAGAAATCACTTCTTGAGCCTTTGGCTTTTCCCGTACCTTTGGCATAAGAGAAAGCAGTGTTGCTGAAATAGGAGTAGTTCACTGAAAATTCTTCAGTTGAAAATTCTTCAGCCTTTTCACCCATGAGGTACTTGGAAAATCTTTTTCATTTTTATTTTAAATTTTTATTTCTTTCTTCCAGGTTTTTGGAAAAATCTTTACACTTAAAAAGAAAGACAATCAGGTTGCAGCTAGACCAGAGGGATGTTATAGTCCGGGCTCTTGTCGCCGTCCTTCCCGTCCCGAGCGGGATCCTGCATGGCGTCCCTTCCCCAGACCTGGCCAGCGCGTACAAATGGCTCGGCCTTGGGCTGCGTGTCCCTGAGCGTGCATTCCACCTGGTCTCGTTGCCTGTGTTATTGCATTATTTCAGCAAATATCTAAGGTTTCTGGTCAGGCACCGAGCAGGAGTGTTTAATTTCTGTTTTGCTTCCCAAGCTCCTTAGCCAGAATTGCAGGAGGCCTGGGGAGCCAGGTTCCCAAAGCCCAGTCAGAAGGCTCGGCCTTGAGCTTGTCTTTTTCCTGGTGATGCAACCCCAGATTCCAGGGCACGGCCAAGGGTGATGGCCATCCAACCATGGGGTGCGGCTACCTGAGGGACCGTCCATATTGGTCTCAGTTTTGTACTTCTTCATTTGAGGCCCTCTGAGAACAGAGAGAGCATAATTGAAACACAGAGCCTCAAATGAAGAAAGTACATTCAAATAAAAGAAATACAAGTTTCCTTTTTATCTAGAGAAAAAAGCCAGGGATGGAGAATAAAGTACATGTAAATATACTTAATAAATCAGAGTATGCCAATTGAGTAATGAAAAACATGGGTAGCGTTTAACTTTTTCTTGCCATTGGGAAATTATAAACGACTTGATACCTGAGGATGGTTGGCACCCAGAGCTATAAATTTTAAATAGGAATGAGATGATGTAAATATTTTCCTATAAAAGAGTTTATTATTTGTTTGTTTTCTTTGTTTTTTGAGACAGAGTCTCACTCTGTTGCCCAGACTAGAGTGCCGTGGCGTCAGCCTAGCTCACAGCAACCTCACACTCCTGGGCTTAAGCGATCCTACTGCCTCAGCCTCCAGAGTACCTGGGACTACAGGCGTGGGCCACCGCGCCTGGCCCCTTTAAAAGAGTTGGGTGAAAGTATTCAGTTAGCTGAATCTAGTGCTGCAAGGAACTATAGGATGTTTGTGTAAAGAGATGCTGATTTGGAGACCAACATTTCTCTGTTCACAACCAAATCCCCTCGCCTGCCACTGTGCGTGTCTGGGTGGTTTTCAGTGCATGTGTTAAACACATGACTGCAGGACAGCATTCGACGGCAGGGAGGTTGCTTTATTTATAATCAGTTCTACCTTATTTGATCCATTGCTCTATACCGTAAGGGTAGGGTGGGTGTGCCTGTTCTCTGGTTCTTTATCTGTCCAAAGCACACTGTGTGGAGGCCACAGGTATTGGCAACGATAAACAGAGAAGAAAGGAAGTGAGAGAAAATGACGGAAGGAGAGAGAAAGAGAAGATGCAGACAGAATGAGAATGTGTTAGGCCGGGTGCGGTGGCTCACACCTGTAATCCTAGTACTCTGGGAGGCCAAGGCGGGAAGATCGCTCAAGGTCAGGAGTTCGAGACCAGCCTGAGCAAGAGCGAGATCCCACCTCTACTAAAAAATAGAAAGAAAATAGCCAGACAACTAAAAATATATAGAAAAAATTAGCTGGGCATGGTGGCCCATGCCTGTAGTCCCAGCTACTTGGGAGGCTGAGGCAGGAGGATTGCTTGAGCCCAGGAGTTTGAGGTTGCTGTGAGCTAGGCTGACGCCACGGCACTCTAGCCTGGGCAACAGAGTGAGACTCTGTCTCAAAAAAAAAAAAAATCATGTGTTAACGACTATCTGTAAGTGACATTGAGAGGCACAAGTTTTCTGAGTTGCTCACAACAGTAGACTAATAAAGGTCCTCAATTCCATTTCTGGGTCTATTCTTGTGTCTGATAACATTACTCTGCACTAAGTGGGCACAGGGTGGGCAGGGTGTGTGCACAGTGTGGGGGTCAGGGGGGGATGGAATTGGTGTCCCAGCTGTTGTGGGGGAGGGTAAGACATCCACAGAGAGAGGAGCTATGTCAATAGACTGGGGTCAGATTGGAGTCTTAAGGGGTCAGTGTGGCTGCAGTCTGAATTTTAGAGTAGTTGAACACCAACAGTTGAGAGTAAGTCTGGGTTACACTGGGTTGAAGGCTAGATAAAGTCAATTTTATTTCTAGAACCTATGAGCTTGAAGTACTCTTTCTATGGTAAGTTGCAAGCAGGTCGTGAGTATTGATGGAAATGCCAAACACATTTGGCAACGCTGGCCCCGCTGCTGGTCCTGGAAGCAGACGGCTGCTTCTATTACCTGCCAGAATTGTTCATGAAAAATGTTAAGAAGTTCTTTTTACTGATAAAAATTTATTTGAAAAGTAACTTTTGGGTGCTTTGGTTGCAGGATGAGTTTGACAAGCTGTGGCCTCTCTGCTCCACCAACACAGACATTTGCCTGCTGTGCTTTAGTGTCATGAGCCCCTCATCCTTCCAGAATGTCAGTGAGAAACGGGTGCTGGAGATTCGGTGCCACTGGCCCAAAGCCCCCATCATCCTAGTTGGATCTCAGGGAAGGTATCAAAGTCCTCATTGATTTGGGCAATTACAAGAGAAGCCAGTGCCTGAACAGGTGGCTAAGCTGTGCACTGAAATCAAAGCTGCCTTTTCCATTGAGTGTTCTGCCTTGACTCAGAAAAGACCTCAAAGATGTCTTTGATGAAGCCGTCGTCGCTGGCATTCAATACTCAGACACTCAGCAACAGCCAAAGAAGTCTAAAAGCAGGACTCCAGACAAAGTGAAAAACCTCTCCAAGTCCTGGTGGAAGAAGTACTGCTGTTTCCTATGATGCTGGCAAGATGCTCAGAAAGACTATATTCCAATGAAACAGATACAAGAAGCTATATTAGCTGAAATGACTCCTTTTCGTTGTTGAATCCGTGTAGAGAATGTGTGGGCACTTGGATTCTAGGAGAAGCTCTCAATTTATGTATTCTTTCTTGCCTTTCATTTTTTTGTTGTTTGTTTGAATTTGGGGATAGAAACTTATGCAAGCTATTTTTGAAGTAAGTTGAAAATGTTTCAAAGCTCTGGAAATTTAGAGCTTGAGACCTGTTGATTAATTGATATGTAATATGAAGAAGACAGCTCAAATCTGGATATGTCAAGAATGAAATTTTGCTATATTATAGTGTACAGAAGAACAAAAGAGAGAATTCTCTCTTGATTAAGGGCTACTTAATGCACAGTGTATTATGTACATGGTCAACCATGGTAAGAATAATTCTTAGCTTTGCAACTCCATGCAAACCATACCTTTTGTTTTTAAAGAGAAAAAATCCAAGAAAAAATGAGAGATCTCTGCATACGAACCCTCAGACCAGTCACTTTTGTTATTTACTAACACCCAGTTGCTTGAGACTTAAAAACAACCAACAGAAACATCCCACTGACTATATGGCAGAAAAGAAAACCTGTTTATGGCATTTTTCACTGTTAGACCAGTTGTGTCAACACTGTGTGAACATAACCAAAGTCCCATGCAGAGGAAAGCAAGTGCTGGTCAATAGTTCTGATATTTTTCTTTAGGGAGTGATTCATGTTGAGATCAGAATGTAATATTTGCTTTCAGTACTGTAATGTGTGCAACAACCTGCCTAAATCCCAGATTAAGGTGGGATTCTCTCAGGAGCACCTCTCTGAAATTTTTTTTTTTTGAGGCAGAGTCCAGCTCTGTCACCATGGCTAGAGTGCCATGGCATCAGCCTAGCTCACACCAACCTCAAACTCCTGGGCTCAAGCAATCTTACTGCCTCAGCCCCCCAAGTAGGTGGGACTACAGGCATGCACCACTAGGCCTGGCTAACTTTTTGTATATATTTTTAGTTGTCTGGCTAATTTCTTTCTATTTTTTAGTAGAGAAGGGGGTCTCACTCCGGCTCAGGCTGGTCTCGAACTCCTGAGCTCAAACGATCTGCCTGCCTCGGCCTCCCAGAGTGCTAGGATTATAGGCGTGAGCCACCATGCTGGCCCTGAATTGTTTTTAACCTTCCATATGCAAGTTGTCCCATCTGCAGGGAAGAGCACTCTTGCAAGACTGACAGCAAATGTTTGTGGGACACAAAACGTATCTTTTTTTTTCTTGACATGTCAGCCAAAATGTACTTCTGTGCATACACACCCATACGCATGCACACACGTGCACACACGTATGTATGTATGTGTGGGTGTACTTGCTGCTGATTAAGGCTTTGAAACAGCTAATGGGAAAAAGCATGGCCCCAAATCAGATGTTAAGGAAGATTCACTGCTTTTTCTCATTGACACGTTTTTGAACAGACATCTTATTGATTTTCCCCTAGATGTGATTTTAAGTGTATCTTTTTTTTTTTTTTTTGAGACAGAGTCTCACTCTGCTGCCCAGGCTAGAGTGCCATGCCATCAGCCTGGCTCACAGCAACCTCTAACTCCTGGGCTCAAGCAATCCTCCTGCCTCAGCCTCCCAAGTAGCTGGGACTACAGGCATGGGCCACCATGCCTGGCTAATTTTTTATATATATTTGTAGTTGTCCAGATAATTTATTTTTATTTTTAGTAGGGATGGGGTCTCACTCTTGCTCAGTGTGGTCTTGAAGTCCTGACCTCAAGCCTCAGCCTCCCAGAGTGCTAGGATTACAGGGGTGAGCCACCATGCCCAGCCTAAGTATATCTTAATATACACACTTGTGAGACCATTTTATTTTTATTTTATTATTTTTTTAAGATAGTTAAAAAGTTTATTTTATCCTTTAGAAGGACAGAGAGAATGAGAGAGAGAGAGAGAGAGAGAGAAATAGGGGAGAAGAGGGCAGGGAGACAGCATGGCATCCAAAGAAAGAGAAGGGGCCGGGCGCGGTGGCTCACGCCTGTAATCCTAGCACTCTGGGAGGCCGAGGCGGGTGGATTGCTCAAGGTCAGGAGTTCAAGACCAGCCTGAGCGAGACCCCGTCTCTACTAAAAATAGAAAGACATTATATGGACAACTAAAAAAAAAAATCTATACAGAAAAAATTAGCCGGGCATAGTGGCGCATGCCTGTAGTCCCAGCTACTCGGGAGGCTGAGGCAGTAGGATCGCTTAAGCCGAGGAGTCTGAGGTTGCTGTGAGCTAAGCTGACGCCACGGCACTCACTCTAGCCTGGGCAACAAAGTGAGACTCTGTCTCAACAAAAAAAAAAAACAAAGAAAGAGAAGGAAGATGCCAGCGGTGATGCCAAGTGGCTCCATGATTTTAAGGGGGACAAAGAGGAAAAACAAATAGTGATGGCTGTCACTTGGTAACAAAAGAAGCAGCAGGTAGATAACAAAAAACTGCAAGGATGTCAAAGTCCAAGACTTGGTTTCCTGCCTTTCCTTGGAGAAGGAATTGTAGTAGACGATGTGACTCTGTCCTCATGATATGGTTTAGACTGTAGCTCATTTTCTCCTGCTGTTTACTCAGTAACTGTAAAAACAGATTCTCAAAAAACAATTTTGAAAGAGAGAGATTTACATCTCTTTTCTGCCCATTCGGGTTTCTTCAGAGGTTGTGCAAAACAGAACTCCTGCAGGGTGCCTGTTAGTGAGAAAACGCACAGGACTGATCCTTAACTGTTACCAGGATGTTGTGGGATTAGGTATTTTCCTGTCATTTTTGCAAGGCCGCCCCTTTCCTACACACTCTATGATATTCCCAGCGTGTGTTAAAGGATCAGCTGAGCAGGGAGGGCCCTCTGTTTGCCTAAGCACAAAGAATCCTGAAGTGGAGACTGAGGCCCAGACCAGAGTGTGGCCTGCCCAAGGTTAAACTACAAGTCAGTGTCCACCCCCAAATTAGAACCCAGGGCTCTTGCCCTTCAGTCCCGCACTGCGTTCTCAGCGCTTCTAGTCTGGGGCCCCTAGGTGGGGGGCAGGGCTGACGGGTGGTTGTGGTGGGGTCACAGCTGGACTGAGATCTTCGGGTGAGACTAGGAAGATGAGCAGGAGGCTTACAGAGTGATGTAGGTCACAGGGAGAGGAAGAGTTCTGGCTCCAGAAGCAGCTAGTGCAAGAGAGACTACAGACTGAACAGATGGGATCTACTTTCTGAGCCCCCATCCCCAGCACAGGGCGCCGGCTGCCCCCATGAGAGCCCGTGCATGGTAAAGGCACAGGGGGTGAAAGCCAAAGGAGCTCTGGCCTAGACTTGGGTGGTCCCTGCTCTGTGACTTGGGGCATGGCCTCAATCTGTGCCAAACTGATTCCGTATAGATTACACTGGCTCCATTTTAAAACAAAACAGAAAATAAAATGAACATTTCTTGAAACCGGTTAAAACAGCCAGTTAAATCCACAGATGGGGCCGGACGCGGTGGCTCACGCCTGTAATCCTAGCACTCTGGGAGGCCAAGGCGGGTGGATCACTCGAGGTCAGGAGTTCAATACCAGCCTGAGCAAGAGCAAGACGTCGTCTCTACTAAAAATAGAAAGAAATTAGCTGGACAGCTAAAAATATATATAGAAAAAAATTAGCCGGGCATGGTGGCAGATGCCTGTAGTCCCAGCTACTCGGGAGGCTGAGGCAGAAGGATTGCTTAAGCCCAAGAGTTTGAGGTTGCTGTGAGCTAGGCTGACATCACGGCACTCTAGCCAGGGTGACAGAGCGGGAGTCTGTCTCAAAAAAAATAAAATAAAATAAAATAAAATCCAATTTGTGTTTTCCTACAGGAAAAGTGAAAAGATAAGGTTATACGTTAGGAGATGGGCTTCTTTTATTCCTGTTAATAAATAAGATGAGTAAGTTTCTTTGTTTGGCAAAGGTTAATCCTTAAACCACCAAGATATATAGACTGTTAACTATTGATTTTTCAGCACATCAAAATTGTTATTGGTCATAATTTTCTGAAGCATTTAGTTACAACCTGAGGGAGTCAAATTATTTGTGGAAATGCCGAAAATAGACCTAATTAAACACATCTCATCCTGCTGTGCCTGGCTCATCTATTTGTGGAATGCTAGGTTTCCCAGTCTGGGCTTTGGCTGCCCGGGGTGCAGGATGGGGAGAGAAGATGAGTTATTTCACTGGCAAATAATTTTACACATTATTTTTATATTAAATCAAATGGCATGGAGTACAATGCAGATTAATTCTCTCTCTCTCTCTCTCTCTTTTTTTTTTTTTTTTTTTTTGAGACAGAATCTGGCTCTGTTGTCTGGGCTAGAGTGCCGTGGCATCAGCCTAGCTCACAGCAACCTCAAACTCCTGGGCTTAAGCGATCCTCCTGCCTTAGCCTCCCGAGTAGCTGGGACTACAATTATGCACCACCATGCCTGGCTAATTTTTTGTATATACTTTTAGTTCTCCGGCTAATTTCTTTCTATTTTTTAGTAGAGATGGGGTCTCACTCTTGCTGAGGCTGTTCTCGAACTCCTGACCTCGAGTGATCCACCCGCCTCGGCCTCCCAGAGTGCTAGGATTACAGGCGTGAGCCACCGTGCCTGGCCCAGATTAATTCTTGAGATAGAACACAAAACTTGCAAGAAGTTTTATGCATGTGACAGTATTTGGGGCTGTACTTGGTCCCCCTGAAGGGGCCCGCAGCACACTCTGCCTTTAGGCCACTGGTGGCCAGTGGTTAGTGGACACCTGTGTAGCCCAGTTCTGGAAGCTTTATGCAAGCAGCGTAATTTAACCAGGCTTGATACAGTTTGGACCGTTAGTGCTAAAATTCTCCTGCATTGATATTTAAATGAAACAGTTTTTAAAAAATATGTTGCTGTATTTTATAGAATAGTAAAGGTATGATTGTATTTGAGATTTTTTTCATTTTTCTTTGTGCAAATAGAGTTTTGGGCTGAAAATTTTTTGTATGTGTTTGAGTTAAATATAAAAAGTTGGTTCGTTTCAAAGCTCAAAAATTGTTCAACTTGCAGCTTGGTATTGCAGATAAGATTTTATAAGAACTTTGCTTTAGAGAATGCCAGTCTGGCTAAACTCCTACAGTCTAGGCAAATGTCATAATTTAAAAAATACCATATATTCCAAAACTACCATGTATGTATAAATGGACCTTTTGTAACCTTGTTTTCTGCTTGACAGACTTAAGAGAAACTACCCAGGTATTACATGAGCCAAAATGAGAGCAAGGTCTTCTCTCCAGACTGTGTAACCTGGTGCCTTACCAAGTTGTGCTCTTCTGTTTTCCTGTGCAAATGATGTTGAGCAGAATGACATACTTGAAAATGCTATAAATGAGATGGTATGAAATAAATTCTGACCTATGGATATACCTGCTTTTCCCTTTTCTACCAGATAATTTTGTTGGGAGTGTTCAGCCACATCTTGAAGCAGCACCAGTTGGGAAGCATCTTGGTGTGCCCTCAGGGGACTTGTGGGAATGCATCTCTAAGCAACTTTTGTTTCTTGAGACAGGGCCTCGCTCTGTTGCCCAGGCTGGAGTGCAGTGGCACGATCAGAGCTCACTGCGGTCTTGAACTCTTGGACTCAAGAGATCCTCCTGCCTCAGGCTCCCAAGTTGCTGGGATTACAGGCATAAGCCACTGCGCCTGGACCCTAACCACTATTAAATGCTTATTAAATCTGGGTTTTTGAGAATTCTGGGATCACTGTCTGATGACAACCATTTTCTGACTCTGCATTCCTAACAGATCATGTGCTGGTGTCCCAGTGTGTTGGAAGGAGCACTGTTCTTGGAGCCAGAAGTTCAGGCTCAGAGAAGCACTAGTGTGGAATGAAACAGACCGGCTGGGTGCGGTGGCTCACGCCTGTAATCCTAGCACCTTGGGAAGCCAAGGGGGGAGGATTGCTTGAGGTGAGGAGTTTGAGACTGGCCTGGTCACTATAGCAAGACTCCTGTCTCTACCAAAAATACGAAAACTTACCTGGGCATGAGATGCACACCTGTAGTCCCAGCTACTCAGGAAGCTGGGGCAGAAGGATCATTTGAGCCCAGGAATTTGAGGCTACAGTGAGCTAAGATCGCACCACTGCACTCTAGTCTGGGAGACAGTAAGACTCTATCTCAAAAAAATTAAAAAATGAAAGAAACTGAGATGGCCAGAGATCTGAGCCCAGTTCCCCCTGTGTAAACAGTTCTGCCTTTCTCCCCAGGCCGTGTAAATCCTGAGCGATCCAGGATCTGTAAATCACCACGAATGGGGGTAGGAGTCAAAGGCACCAGGAGCCCCATGTGATTTCTTCAGGTTCCTTGAAGTGAGTCTTATTAGATGACCAGCATGCAGACTTTGTATCAGGGACTCCAGGGAATAGGACCCTGGGGAGATGGCCATTCGGAGGGGCTGGAAGACTTCCTGCTCTCACCCTCCAGCCTCAAGACCATCTAGTGAAGGATGGACCCAGCCACTTTGTTCCCTATTACGCCAACAGAGGCCAGGCTACAACTTTCATGAGCATCCATTGGACATTCAGCCCCAGTGGGTGGAAATACTGTGCGGATAGCAACTAAAACTACTGGACTGCTTAATGCCACATGTGGTGGGAGGCGTGACAGCCTGCTGGCTTCCCGGCCTCCATGGAGCAGCTGTTGTACCCCAGAGGGACTCAGAGGCTTCTCCTCACCCAGCCCCAACCTGCCCGCCATGTCCTGGCCAGGCCTGCCCAGGACACATCAGCAGAGCGCCCAGTCCCTGTGCTCACTGGAGTGTTTACAGGACCCAAGGGAGGGAGGGATTGAGAAGTGTCTGGGAGAAAAGTGTTCTAAAAGGAAAGAAGGTTTGAGGGCCATGAGGCAGAGGGTGTGTGGTGTGTCCTGGAGGCCAGTCTGGATAGGACAGGGGTACAGGGAGAAGCAGGAGGACGTGGAGAATGTGACAGTGTGGAGGGGATGGTGGCAGTGGCAGGGAGGGCAGGGGAGGCTGGGCTCTGGAGTCAGGAGGTTTGGGCTTGAATCCCAGCTCTGCCACTCACTGGTTGTGATTCCTTGAGCTACTTAACCTCTAACCCCTTTCTGTGTAAGCTTTCCGACCCCTGAAGGGGAAAAGCATGACACCTGCCCCAGTGGATTGAAGACAGGATCCAATGAGGTTATGAATGGAAAGTGCTAGTATACGGTAAGTGCTCAGTCAATGCTCACTCTGTTTGGTCTCCTTATAGACCTGGTCAAGGACTCCTTTTTTTGTATTTATTTATTTATTGGTTTTTGTTTTTTATTTTTCAGTTGCCCAGCTAATTTCTTTCCTTTTTTTTTTTAGTAGAGACAGGGGTCTCACTCTTGCTGAGGCTGGTCTTGAACTCCTGACCTCAAGTGATCCATCCACCTTGGCCTCCCAGAGTGCTAGGATTACAGGCATGAGCCACCACGCCTCGCTCAAGGACTTCTTTAATTTCCTTCACAGCAGGATCCCCAGTGGGTCAGCTCAGGTCCCCGAGAGCATCCCACTGAGGTGACAATTGGCTTCTAATAGTTTCCATCTTCATCTCTATTAAATTTTATGAGGCTTACACTTTTTTATGGGTAATAGCCCATTCATGTCTTCATTTCCACTCACTTTTATAAAACTAGAGCAAAATTATATAGATTACTTGAGTAGTTGCACGGTCTGGCTCTGTGGAGCAGAGCGGCTGCTACCCGGTGGGACCGTGGGGCAGGCTAGCCTTCTGAACACCCACGAGCTGATCCTGCAGGGGGTGAAGCAGCCAAGTCTGAATTCAGTGTACAAAAAGGGAGTCGGCAGCTATAAGAAATAATGAAGATACGACATCTCTATGGTTCTCCTGGAGAGAGTTGGAGCCCATTATATTAAGTGAAGTATCCCAAGAATGGAAAAACAAGCATCACATGTACTCACCAGAAAATTGGTTTCCCTGATCATCATCTAAATACACATCTGGGAACGATACCAATCGGATATCAGACTGAGGTGGGGGGTGGGGGAGGGGATGGGGGTATGCCTACATAATGAGTGCATTGCGCACCGTTTGGGGAATGGTCATGCTTGAAGGTGCTGACTCAGGAAGGGGGGGTCGGGAAGGGGGGGATATATACCTACATGATGGGTGCAACGCGCACTACCTGGGGAACAGACACGCCTGGAGCTTTGACTTGGGGGGAAAGGTGGTACATGGGCAACGTATGTAACCTGCAATTCTGTATCCCCCATAATAATAAGATGAAATAAAAAAAAGATAAAAAAAAACCCAAAGTCTTTTATTGTTCTATATAAAGTTTAGGATTTTTTTTTCTATTTTTGTGAAGAATGTCATGGATATTTTGATAGGGATTGCATTGAATCTGTAAATTGTTTTGGGTATTATTGTCATTTTAACAATGTTAATTCTTTCAATCCATGAGCATGAAATACCTTTCCATTTCTTTGTATCCTCTTCAATTTCTTTCAATGTTTTATGGTTTTCCTTGTATAGATCTATTACTCCTTTGTTAAATTAATTCCTAGTTATTTTATATTCTTTGCACCTATTTGTAAACAAATTTTTTTAATTTTCAGATTGCTTGCTGGTGGTATATATAAATGCTACTGATTTTTATATGTTGATTCTGTATCCTGAAAATTTACTGAATTCATTTACCAGTTAAAAAAAAGGGGGGGAGTCGGTGGGCAAGGTAGCAGTGCTGGCATTACGTGGAAATTGAGAATCTCCTGGGTTCCCCAGCCCTCTATATTGGGGTGTCCTTGACGCCTGTCATGCAAGAAGCTCTTGCTGCAGACTAGCACATTTTTACCCTTTTCCAGTTGTTTTTTAACAGCCTGAGTCACCCAACCACAGGTTTCCCTGTTGTCCAGCACAATGTCCAATCCTAACGGTAAAACCAAGTCTCGAAGAGGAACAGCATGCATATGAAAAAGGTGAGTCGTCAGGAACCTGGTATCTATCTTTAAAAAGAGAACATTCTGGAGCAGAATATCCCATTTCCCTTTGGTACTCTCCTCCTGAACGTCCCATGGTACTTCAGACTTAACTTACTGTATTAGTTTCCTGTGGCTGCTGGAACAAATTACTACCAATAGCAGCTGAAAACAACACAGATGTATTGCTTTATAGTCTGGAGATGAGAAATCTGACATGGGTCTCACTGCACTAAAATCAAAGTGTCAGCAGGGCTGTGTTGCTTTCTGGAATCTCTGAGGGGGGGATTCTGTTTTCTTGCCTTGAATTTGGGTACCAAAAATGCCTGGCTTTGCACAAGATGGAAACATTTTCCATATGGCTTTTTTTTTTTTTTAAATATTTCCTGTCAGGTCTCTCGCCATGTAACGTTTATAGATGCCTCATTAAACTACTGCTGGAAGAACTCCAACTGGTCGTGTCGTACTTGCTGGCAACTGCGGCGCGACAAGTGGTGCCGAGACCCGGGAACTCTCGCACCAGGCGGAGACGACCTCATTAGAGGTGAGTTCAGAACCGCAGTAGTAGAGGTAGAGTTGGACCCCCACCTTTGATCGTGCTTCACTATGGGAAATTCCCCGAGCGCCCAGCTGCTCCGTGCTCTACAGGAGCTTTTGACTGCACGAGAGTTGAAAATCCCCGAGCGTGTCTTACGGCATTTTATGCAGGAAGTAGATCGTGTGGCACCATGGTTTCTCCACTCGGGCTCTTTCACCGTTCCGAGCTGGGATAAATTAGAGAAGGACCTTCGCTGTGCCCATGCTACTGGGCCCCTTCGAGAGTGCGTCCTTCCTATTTGGGCATTGGTGCGCACCTGCCTAGAGGACTCTCCTTGTAGTATTCAAGTGCAGCAGGGGCAGCAAGCTCTGAGTGACTATCAAGATAGTATGTCAGAAAAGGATAAGGGTGGTCCGGACCGGCCGGGGCGTTCGAGAACCCGGTCGGAAGAAAAGCGGGGAGCCGCCTGCAAGGGAGGGCGCTCAGGAAGGCGACGGGGACGCCCGTTGCCCGGCCCGTTATCTAGGGAGGACGTGGCTTGTAAAATGGCCGCCCTCCGTCTGTCTTCGTCTTCTTCTTCTTCTTCCTCTTCTTTGTCCCGCTCTTCTTCCTCGTCTCGCGAGAGGGAGGCGGAGCTTTCTCCGGCCGATAAGGCCGACTTGGAGGAGGCGGTGGCGGCGTATGAGGCGGAGCGTTATCGCCCGCTTCCGTATGCCTCCGCCCCTCCCCCACCAGTAGAAGCATGGGCTGCCTGGGGCAAGCCTGAGGTCCTTAAGACTGATAACGGCCCGGCCTATACTTCCCGGGCCTTTCAACAATTTTGCCGCCATCTCGGCGTTACCCATCGCACTGGCTTGCCCTATAACCCCCAGGCCCAGGGCATTGTAGAACGCGCCCATGGCACAATCAAAGTCTACTTACAAAAACAAAAGGGGGAGGCTGGGGCTTTGGGCGGTGGCAGGTCTCCCAAATCTGCCCTATCTCTTACTCTATATACTTTAAATTTTTTGCTGCTGGATGACCGTGGTCGCTCGGCGGCAGATCGCCATGTGGATCCTGGCCCCCCCCTTTCCGAGCGGGTGATGTGGAAAGATGTGCTTTGTAATCAATGGAAAGGACCGGATCTGATTCTCAGCAGATCCAGGGGAGCTGTTTGTGTTTTTCCACAGGATGCCCCGGACCCTATCTGGGTTCCGACACGCCTCACGCGACGCCTCAGTCATCCTGCTGCTTCCTCGCCGGCTCCTGACGACGATGCTGTTGTGGCGGATTCTGTTTTCCCTGACCATGACCCTCCTCGCCCTGGGAGTGCTGTCCAGGGTGAAACGTCGTTGGGCCATCCTGCCTGTATTCCCGAGACCCCTGCCGGTGACCCATGATTCACACATATTCCCTCGACCTTTTACCACCAATGCCTCTTTGGGTCTTCCCTACCTCCCGTGGTCCAATGAGTCTGGGGAGGTTCCGGGCAATGATTCTTACACCCTTGCAGGGTCCCTATGCTTCACTACCCTTACAACGGACGCGGCTGCCAGGGCTGTGTATCACTTCAGTCCCGTATAACAACCTCTCTCGCGCAGCTAATCTATTACAGGGAACTTGGTCCTCCAATTTCTCTAGGCTAGCTGCTCAGCTTCAAGTGGAAATTACCCATATTAATTCTACCCGGTTAGATCCTATGTTCACTGATGGCCTCCTCCCAACCTTTCTATCTCTTCTCCGCAGTGTTCGGGAGTGGGCCGGTCTCGGGTCCCTGGACCTGCTGGGATGCCTTGGTTTGGGCCTCCTGTTCTGGGGACTCATGCGTGTTTGACGGCAACAACAGAGGGATCGGGCGGTCATGGCTCAAGCCTTTGCTGCCCTTCATGAGGGCTCCCCTCCTGGAGTGTGGATAAGCATGTTACATACGGACGGCAACTACCGCTCTTCCCCTTGACAGCATGGCGTGGCCCTTGCACCCCGAGGGCTTGTCCCCATTGCACCGGGAAGGGCGCGCGACCCCTGTTTTGTGGTCAGCCCTTGCACCTTCATGAGCTCTCGCTCATTGCACTGAAGAGTGGTGACCATACGCCCCTTGGTGAACTGTGACCCTAGATCCGGACTGGGGCTTCCGTTCACCATGAGGCAAAAACAAAAGGGGGAGCTGTGGGGAGCGGTCTAGGCCTCCTAGTGTACCCGCCCAGGACATGCGTAGTCAGGCCCTCCACCTATCCCTGTGGGACACGCTTGTGGGACACACCTATCCGGGGCTATAAAAGCAGCTTGCATTTCCTGTTCGAGGTCTCTCGCCATGTAACATTTGTAGATGCCTCATTAAACTACTGCTGGAAGAACTCCAAAAAAAAAAAAATAATAAAAAAAAAATAAATATTTCCTGTCAGTTAGCTAGAGATGTGATAGCAATTCGGCGTACACTGGTTGTTACTATGAAAAGTATTCCCCTAAAGGTGTGTATTCTTAAAGTCTAAACTTAAAGCACAAATAGAACTTAGACATTCTAGTATGTCCCTTAGTACATAAACTTTTAGAGAGATCACGTGCATCAATCTCTCTTTGACAGATGTTGCATAATAGTCAGTTTGGGCTTCAAGACAAGAACCAAATTGTTATGTAGCTGGTGGAAAAGAGTCACGTGCTTCAGGAGCAAACAGAAAAACTGACATCTTACCATGAAAATCAGAAAGCCTGACTGCTATTTGCTCTCCAATTTGTCGTGAGCTTAGACTATACAGAACCCAGCCGGCCAGTCCAGGGTTCCATTTTGCATCTGCTCACGTGTCTCGAGAGGCTCTCAATAGGAATTTAGAACTCTGTGATGTCTTTGATGTCATCAACCACAGCAATAACAACTGCAATAGTTAGATTGGCTTGATTCATTTATTTATCAAAAGTTATTGGTAAAAAAACAAAACAAAACAAAAAAAACACAGAACCGCCTCCCCCCAAAGTCATCCAGAATCTCCAAACTTCTTCCTCCCACTCTGATCCTCTTCCCCTGTGTGCTTCCCTCTCTTGGATCCTCTGGGGTTCCCAATGGTCATTCTGAAATGAAATCTCAGGCCAGAGCAGAAAGTTAGGAGGCCTGCACACGGGTTATTTTTGCACAGTAATGATCTAAAACCAGACACACCCACACACAGTCACTGATAAGTGGATTTTCAATGCACTTAATTTATCTACACAATTTACCTCCTTGAAAAGGAAACCCGTATACACTGTTGGAGGGAATGTAAACTAGTACAGCCACTATGGAAAGCACAACGGAGATTTCTCAAAAAACTAAAAATAGGCCAGACACGGTGGCTCATGCCTGTAATCCTAACACTCTAGGAGGCCGAGGAAGGTGGATTGTTTGAGCTCAGGAGTTCGAGACCAGCCTGAACAAGAGTGAGACCCCGTCTCTACTGGAAAAAAAAAAAAACCCAGAAAGAAATTAGCTGGACATCTAAAAATATATAGAAAAAATTAGCTGGGCTTGGTGGTGCATGCCTGTAGTCCCAGCTACTTGGGAGGCTGAGGCAGGAGGATTGCTTGAGCCCAGGAGTTTGAGGTTGCTGTGAGCTAGGCTGATGCCTGATGCCATGGTACTCTAGCCCGGACAACAGAGTGAGACTCTGTATCAACAACAACAACAAGAAAAAAAAATTAAAAATAGAATTATTTTATTCAGCAATCTCACTACTGGGTACCTCCCCACAGGAAAAGAAATCAATGTATCATAGGGACGCCTGCTCTCGCATGCTATTACAGCACTATTAACAACAGCAAGGATATGGAATCAATGTAAGTGTCCATCAATGAATGAATGGATAGAGAAAATGTGGTGTATGTGTACACAACAAAATATTATTCAGTCGTAAAAAGAAGAAAATCGTGTCATTTGCAGCAACATGGATGGAACTGGAAGTCATTATCTTAAGTGAAATAAGCTAGGCACAAAAAGACAAATATTACGTGTTCTCACTTATAGGTGGGAGATAAAAATTTTGAATACATGCAGGTAGTGAGTAGAAAAATAGATAACAGACTCCAAGCATTGGAAGGGGATGAGGAAGGCTGAAGAGCAGTGAGCTAAGGGGCACTAACGTACAGTAGATAGAAGGCATAAATTCAGTGTTTGATGGCAGATTAGGAGGACTATACTCAACAAAAGTGTACTGTCCTTGGATGACACACACCCTGAATACCCTGACTTGATTATTACATGTTACGTACATGTCACAAAATTTCTCGTGTACCCCATAACTTTGCACGAATAAAAAAATCTACCTTCTTTGTCACTTTATTTCAGTCTAAGGGGTGGGAATGAGAGCAGGGTTATTATATGAGTAGTTCTTACTTTTGTGACAACCTTGAATAATTTTTATGGTGGGCCCTGTGTGCCCAAGAGCCCACCCGAAGTTAGACAGTCCACTGCGGCCTGGCCACATGGTTACTTGGTGCAGATCTCCGACTCAGCCCCCCTTTCTTTACCCTTGCCCCTTGTCTAAATCACCTGACCTTCACCCCCAAAACTGATCAGGTGCTGCTGAAAGCCAAGTGTTTCTATTTCAAAGTGGAAAAAGTTGAAGGTGATCAATCATTAATTAGGCTAATAATTATTAAGCAAAAACAATACAAATGTTCCTTATAAAAATGTTGGTAGAGAAAACTAGGGAAAAGAGCTAGTTGATAGGTGAAGAAAATATTTTGGTAAATATTATACTATCTGAAATTTATGAACCACCTTCACTTATGGGGCATGAAAAATATTTCATCTATTGCCCTAACCTGCCCAAATCTTCTCTCGATCAAGCTGTGATATAAATGAATGAATAAATGCATCATCCCTTCTAACCCCACACGACACATGCTGGGCATGTATAGGATCGGTTGCTATTATCCTTATATAGTGGAGAGAGAAACAAAGAGACTAATTTGCTAAGGGACTTTGCCTGAGGAAGTGGTAGAACCCTTACTCCTTGAGGGTATTTTTTCAGCCTTCATTTCCCCTCTCCCTCTCTGCTCCTGTATGGAGAGGATATAGAAGAGCCCCTTACATCACCCAGTAGGGGGTTAGTGCTAGTTCAGTTGCCTGTTTCTGAATAACAAGCCCCCAACATGTAGTGGCTTTGAGCAGCAACTATTTATTCCTTCTTGTGATCCTGTGGGGAGATCAGGCTCTTCCAGGCAGTTCTTTTGCCCCATGTGTACGTGTGTGGTTGAGGGATGTGCAGCGGGGAGTCTGACTCTGGTGGGCCCTTTGAAGGCTCCCACCTTTAGGTCTCTCTGTCTAGGGCTCTGTGCCTGTGCACCCTCATCTTCAGTAGTCTAGACTGACTTTCCTCGCAGCGTGGAGACTAGACAGACCTCACCGGGGAGTGTGCCGAGAGAGACAGTTCCGGTGTGCGAGGGCTTCCCAAGCCTCTGTTTTCATCCCACTTGGTAACGTCCGTGGGGCAAAGCAAGCCCAGAGACAATGTTTGTGGGTGGGGGAAGGCGTTGCACAGGTCCGTGAGCACGGGGAGATGGTTTGCTTGGGGCCTGCCGACTAGATTAATGTGAGACCGGGAGGCGGGGGCTGCTAGGGCTGACACAGTCCATTGCTCGTGTCTATTTTGGGTAAAGAGAGGTGGAGCCTATACACTATTGTGTAGGTGGAAAACACAACAGGTTTAGCAGCCAGGGATTCTGGTGGTAAAATGTACGGTAGTGGCAGTAACCTATACTATTTTTGCCAGTGTCTGACTATGCACAGGGTGAGACAAGATGTTGCCTAGACTCTCCCCTGGGTCTTGCTGCGCTGGGGAGAGAGGGTGCTTCCACTGAGGGAAACGGTGCCTTGCTCATGCACAGAGGCAGCTGGCTGAGCTAGAGGCTGGATGTCCCTTTGATGGCAGACTTATGTTGTTTCCACCTGCTCCCTTTTCTAGCAAAATTAACAGAATTCAGGTTGCATTTGGACAATTGGAACAATATAGAGCACAAGGTACAGGAAGCTATTTTTAAAACCTTGCGTTAAAATCATTACGATGATCAGCATGGCCCTCAGTAGCGGTGTTCCACATAGAACTGCAACTACTCTGAGCCATTTCCCAAAGCAGTAGAATGGGTTCCCAGAATGTGATTCCATTCCCCACTCTGTCCCTCTCCCTCCCCAAAGGCATTTTCGTGGGTAGTTGTGCCCCAGGATGCCATAAGACACTCTCTGATTTTGACTTTCATTGTTCTTCTGACATGCACTGTCTGTCCATATTTTTGAGACATTTCCTTTTCTCTTGCATACAATTTGTGTTATGCCCACATCTGGGATTTCAATGAGGGTGGTTGCTCTAGGGCAGCGTGTGTTGGCAATGCCACCAGGAGGGGCTGCCTGGCGCAGAGCCGAGAGGAACACCTGGTATCACCAGGGTCCCAGAACTGTAAATCCACACCCTGCCTTTGCCAGGACCCGCTGTGTACATTTGGAGGATGAGTTTAATTTCTTTGGCTTTGAATTTTTTCAACCTCACCAGGAGCTGAAACCAAGAAATCTCTACTATCTCATTTCTCTATAATTTTAAGATAATCAAAATTATCTTCACTGTTTATTGACCTTTACAGGCTTAGGATTTTTTATTTTAACCAAAATCAATAGGAGGTTAAGAAATTCACAGTTCTCACCAAACTCCAAGTAGAGAAAGTTATGTCTTGAGACCATTGGGCTGGGCGTGAGTCTGGAGGCCTGACCTGGGCGAGCCCATGTCCTCCTGGCCAGTGGCCGGTCAGCTGCATCCGCGCAGAGACGAGGAAAGAAGAGGCAGCTCTGGTACCTAAGAGCATGGCAGCCCAAGTTCATCGTAAATAAAGGGTTTCCACGAGGATAAAAAATCTCTCACTTTCTGACACACAGGCAGTTCAGTGAGTGAAATCCTTGCTAATCAAAACCCCATTAATGTGAAAAAGAAATTAAAAAAGAAAGCAGAGAAGAGAAATGAAGATGATTCAAATAGTACAAAATAGAGAAAATAATGAAGCTGATTAAAGTGAGTTTGTGCCACGAGAGTTTGTTGGTTTTTATCTGTATCAAGCAAAGATTTTATTATGCCCCTGTGTGTGCATGCCAGTGTCATGGTCACTGCACAGAATTCTTGCCTCCCAAGGACTTACCCTGCTGCTCCTGGAAAGTCACCTAGAGACAAGAATATGCTTCTGCTTGCAGCGGGAACTCTGCTGATGCTTCCCAGTTCAATCAGTTTCTCTGCTGGAGCCAGAGTTATCTCTTATTGACTCAGTAACAATTAACTTTTTAACATAAGCATAGCCTTCAACCACAAATATGCCACAGTTTCAACATGTGATGTTTCAGCCCTTGAGTACTTGTTAACTAGGGACTTTTATCTTGCCAGGCCTCCCAAGAGCTTAACAATTCAGTGCATAACAAATATCAGAAAATTTATTACTGTGCATTTGGCTTTTGTGGATGGCAAATAAAGAATGGGTCATGGGAATGACACGTCTCAGGGTAAGTTACATCTGGAAACCACCATTAACAACCATTTATTTTAATACTTTCTAATCATAAAATTAATATATTCTCATTATAAGAATATTGGAAAAACTGGAAAACTAGAAAGGAGAAAAACAATCACAGTTCCCTTATCCAATGGCAGAGACTATTATATTTCAGTATTTTCACCCCAGCATTTGCTTTTGTGCAATTATACTTCCTCCTCACTGTCCCCCCCCTTTGCCTAGTTATTGTTAGGCATTGTTACTTATTCTATGTGTGTTACCCAGATAAAGTTGGGTCACTTTGTCCTGCTCTTTGTGACTTTGATGAAATCAACTCAAAACTTCTCTTCCTACATCCTATGGGAAGTTCAAGGACCTCCTCAGGATTTCTGGCTTGGACTTCTCACTTCTACTGAAATGTCAGTTTCAACTTTTTGTCTTGTGAATGTTTTTTAATCTTTCACACTACTTTGATCCAAGTGAGGGACTAGACGCCTCTCCGCAGTTCTCTTTGTGTGTGAACATCTGTCTCCTCGTTCCTCTGTAGAGCAGGAACAGTGTGATTTTGGGAATTGACTCCAGATCCAGCCTAAGCCAGTCAGATAATTCCATTTCTCTGCTAGGAATTATTTTAGGAACCCAGGTGTAAGCCAATCAGTGTGTGGCATTTCCCTGGTGACAGTTCTTAGTTCAGGGACAAGTACATACACTAAATGATTCCAATCAGAATGAAGAGGGGAGTTTCATTTCACAGTTAGATAAGAGACTTTCTCTCCCACTTGTCGTGACTATTGTCTCAGTTGGCAGCTCCCTGCATCTGTAAGAATAAAGCTCTCCAAAGGAGAGGACAGAGTGCAAAATCGCAAAGCCCAAACTTCTGCATCTCCACTTCCGTGAGCCAACAAAATCCTTATCGTTTAAGCCCTATTGAGACAAACTTTCTGTTACTTGCTGCCAAAAGCATATTAACTCTTAGGTCATCTTTCCTTTCCTGTCCCCACCCCCAGCAATATTCACACAAGTTAGCTAGGTACTAGAAATTTTCTCGAGCTGGGGGTTTATATCTCAGAAACATGAAGCACAAAATTTGACATTGAATATTGGATATAACACTTTTCTGTAGTCATTTCTGTCCACATTTTTGGTTATTTCCTAAGATGGAAGTCAGTTGATGATTTTAAGCGATTTTTGCTTCAAAGCGCCCGCTGACGACAGCGTGGAGAGGAGATGCCAGGGGTGTTGCGGGATGGGATCCGGACATGGAGAAGCTGCATATGGGAAAGCCCTGCCTGGCAACAGTCCTGGAGACAAGACGCAGAGGGAGCAGTGAGCCTGTAGGTGCGTGTGGCTCAGAGTCTCCAGGGTCCACAAGCTCCGAGTGGCTGTGTCTGTCCACAGGGAAAGGAGCTGGGGGAGATGGTTTGATTTCATGTTGCAGCCTTACTATATTCCAGATACCACAAGAAGCTTGGGGACACAATATTGCAGGTTTATGGTCGCCCCTGCTCTGGAGAGGTTCATGGCTGAGGTGAGCGGCAGACACCCAGCAGAGCAAGGGCAGAGCTGAGCCATCAGGTGTGTGATCTCCGGGCCTCCCAGGCCCCCTCAGTCTCAGCCAGGGGTCAGCAGCCGCCCGTGTGTTAAAACCCCTTTGGCCCTGGTGTCACGTGGGATTTTTCTGAGTCCTGTTCGCTCTGCTTAAGATCCACATTTATCCAGGGTTACAATCATTCCGAGATGAGTCAGAGCCACCCCCGATGCCCCACCCCTGCTTGTCTGCAGTAGGTCCGGGTAGACATCTGCTGTGTTGTCACTTTCCTGCTTAAAGCCCTTTGGTGACGCCCTTCCTCTCCCTCATCCTACACAACCATGTGAGGTAAAGTCAGTGGGTTCAAGTGCTTTGTGTGGCTCCTCCCTGACCCTGAAATTCTGCAGACCCAGACCCCACCCCTCTCTCAGCTTCCCCCTCCTGTGACCTCTCAGGCCAACCCCTGCCCTCCCTGGTTCTCCCCAGGGCACTCGCCACCTCGGGCAGGCCCTTGACTCTCGTGCTGGAGGAAGTGACCTGCACCTGTCTGGTGACCCTCTGTGTTTCTTTTGCACAAATCATATCCCACTGGCTGTGTTCGCTGTGTCGTGTTTACGTGCTTGAGCTATTCTTTCAGGCAACAAATATCTTTTTTATCTGCCCCTGTGAATGTGCGCTGGGGCTGGGTGGGGGACAGAAACAGAGAGTAAGGGAGGGATAACTAGAACGCCTGTGAGGGAGAAGAATGTGACACACAGCAGGGGACAGAGCCCGTGGACTTGGAGAAACAATGGAGTGAAGGAGAGACCCAGTGTGAGAAGCAGGAGAAAAGAAAACGGAGAAAAGGGAGCTGTCCAGAGAGGAAGGGCGGGGAATAGGGAGAGGGGTGCGGCGGCCAGAAGCAGAAGTCGTCCAGCTCCGGGGAGATGCTGCAGACTGAGAGTGGGGGTTAAAGAGTGACAGGAGCAGAGGGGGGCCCAGAGCAGGCAAGGAGCTCAGCAGGCTGAGGGAGGCCGAGTTCAGGGGACGGCAGAGCAAGGGAAGAGGGACCGGGACAGGGAAAGCACAGGGGGACAGAGACAGGGAAGAGAGAGGCAGAAACACACGGAGTTAGCGGACAATTCAAACTTGGGAAGAAGGGATGACAGGAAGTGGGACAGACGCTGCAACAGACCGGGGGCCGGACATCCTGTAGGAGAAAGAGAACGATGAGCAGACGTGGGGAGTGGGAAAACACAGAAATGGAGAAAGAGGGAGCGAAGGAGAGAGAGACATATAAGGAGAGAAAAAGAAAAAGAAACAAACTGGACAACGTACACTCGGACTTCAGCAAGGTTCAGATAAGGCCTGAGAGACCAGATCCCCAGGGGTGAGGAGTTCACATCTTTGCAGGGCGCTGAGCAGACACTGTTTCACCGTGAAGCTCTGGGGACATCACTCAGGCACTGAGATGTGTGCCATCCAGTCCGTGGGCATGGGGACAGGAAGGACCCTACACCGAGCTTCTCTTTCACCCCAACTACTGAAGAGGGGCTTGGGCTGTGTATCCCTGGTCTGGGGAGTGACTGTCTCCAACACTGGAAACAATAATTGATGATGCGTGGAGCTCACTGTGGGAAGGACTGGTTTAGTCCTACCTACCCTCTGTCCTGCTAGGGGCCTCCAGCACTTCTCTCCTGAGCTGCACCCCGACTGATAGGAAAGGTGCTCCTGGGCATGTTTTAGAGGCCAGAAAACAGAGGCTGGAGACTAAAAACTTTACCCACAGTGACGCGGATTATCAGTGGGAGAGTGAGATTCTGAAACAAGATCTATTGAGCTCTCAAATGTATGCCTTTTCCAGTAGATTCCTACTGCTGCCCAGTTATACGGTAAAGAGGGGTAAATAAAATGTGAAGCTGGATAAGAAGAGAACCTCAAAAGCAATTTGAGAAGTGAGAATAGAATAAGTAAGGAAAGATGAAGCTTGGACCAGATGGGTCTCTGACTAAGGATTTGTGTCAGAAGGGAACAGAAGCCACTTTATGTCTGTTACTCGGAAAGGGACTTAATACAGGGAATTACACGCTCACACAATCGTTAGGAGGTTTGGAGGGGTGAGTACCAGCCCAGGGTTTCAGGAATGACTCTCAGCACTTCACAGAATGGACTCATTTTTAGGCAGCCATTGGAGCCAGAACTTTAATCCCCAAATCAGGAGTTTGCTGCCACCTCCCAAACTACCCCTCAACTCCTCAAAGTGGGAGAATTAACACTGGAACACACGGTCTTAAAGCTGCTTCCGCTTCAACTGCCTCTCAAATCCCAGGAACTTAGAGAGTACTAGCTGCAGGGGACTCCAGGCAATGCAGATTTTAGTCTTCCAGACTCTCCTGTACGGGAAGACCCTCCAGAAGGATGTAGCCAGCCAGTCAGCCCCACCCACCACCGGCGGTCCCAGGTACTCGTGTAAACAGATGAGAACATTTGTATTTATTCCAGAGGCAAAACCTGCTGACTATCTGCCATGTTCTCTCTCAAATTCTTCCTTTTTGTGCCATTTTAAAGTTATTCTGCTTATATAGGGGAGAAACCTGCTCTTCTGTTCCTCAAGTGCTTTCCTTGGAAATTAAGAACCTTATTTTATAGCAAAAAAGCTATGTCCTGGGCTTGAAGTCTGGTCCAAGGTCTTGGGGAACAGGGAAGAATCAGGGTTGGTGAGACCCTAGACAGCCGGACCCTGCTGAGCCCTAGCGCAGGTGGGCTGTGGCCACGGGAGACGCCATCAGGCCAAGAGGAAGCTCCAGCATCTGCACTTAGGTCTTGGAGGTTGTTCCTGTAAGACCTTTACACAGGTTTCTGGCCTCTCCTCTTCACTCCACATTTTGCCAGGATCGCTGGAGGAGAAATGACTTCCATTCCATGTTCCATGAAGTGACTTTGTCACAAGCAACTCCTGCCAGCCCTCCTCCCCATCTCCAATGCCCCCAGGGCTCGTAGGACCAAGGTCCCCCATGGCCTGCCTATCTGTAGTGTCAATCCTATTGTACAAACAATTGACAAACATAGGACATTTTATCTGACCCCATTTCCTTATTTCCTGTAGTATAAGAAAATTGAAGTCAAGTGTGGGGAGCGGTCTAGGCCTCTTAGTGTACCCGCCCAGGACATGCGTAGTCAGGCCCTCCACCTATCCCTGTGGGACACTCCTGTGGGACACACCTATCCGGGGCTATAAAAGCAGCTTGCATTTCCTGTTCGAGGTCTCTCGCCATGTAACTGTTGTAGATGCCTCATTAAACTACTGCTGGAAGAACTCCAACTGGTCGTGTCGTACTTGCTGGCAACTGCGGCGCGACAAGTGGTGCCGAGACCCGGGAACTCTCGCACCAGGCGGAGACGACCTCATTAGAGGTGAGTTCAGAACCGCAGTAGTAGAGGTAGAGTTGGACCCCCAACTTTGAGCGTGCTTCACTATGGGAAATTCCCCGAGCGCCCAGCTGCTCCGTGCTCTACAGGAGCTTTTGGCTGCACGAGAGTTGAAAATCCCGGAGCGTGTCTTACGGCATTTTATGCAGGAAGTAGATCGTGTGGCACCATGGTTTCTCCACTCGGGCTCTTTCACCGTTCCGAGCTGGGATAAATTAGAGAAGGACCTTCGCTGTGCCCATGCTACTGGGCCCCTTCGAGAGTGCGTCCTTCCTATTTGGGCATTGGTGCGCACCTGTCTAGAGGACTCTCCTTGTAGTATTCAAGTGCAGCAGGGGCAGCAGGCTCTGAGTGACTATCAAGATAGTATGTCAGAAAGGGGTAAGGGTGGTCCGGACCGGCCGGGGCGTTCGAGAACCCGGTCGGAAGAAAAGCGGGGAGCCGCCTGCAAGGGAGGGCGCTCAGGAAGGCGACGGGGACGCCCGTTGCCCGGCCCGTTATCTAGGGAGGACGTGGCTTGTAAAATGGCCGCCCTCCGTCTGTCTTCGTCTTCTTCTTCTTCTTCCTCTTCTTTGTCCCGCTCTTCTTCCTCGTCTCGCGAGAGGGAGGCGGAGCTTTCTCCGGCCGATAAGGCGGACTTGGAGGAGGCGGCGGCGGCGGCGTATGAGGCGGAGCGTTATCGCCCGCCTCCGTATGCCTCCGCCCCTCCCCCACCAGTTGATGGCGGGGGAGGTACATCTTTCATGTCCGACCGGGTTCGGAGAAAAGTCAGCCAGTGTTTTCCTGTATTTGAGGATGCCAACCAACAACGGCACCATGAGCCACTCGGCTACAAGCTACTGAAGGACCTGGCCCAGGCAGTGCAGGCTTACGGTTGCAATGCCGCTTATACTAGGGGCCTGCTAGATCGTTTGGCTGCCCACGCTATGACTCCTAGTGATTGGGCCAGCACTGTGCGGGCTTGTTTATCCACCGGGCAGTATTTAGATTGGAAATCCCTTTACCAGGAGGCTTGTGTTAACCAAGCCCGTGTTAATGCTCAACAGGGTCAACCCGCTTGGAACGCTGATATGCTATTGGGTTTGGGTCAGTGGCAGAACAATCAAACCTGTTTCCCCGTACAAGTATATGCTCAGATTAACCAATTGGCCATAAAAGCTTGGCAGCAGCTGCCTAATCGGGGACAGGTTGCAGGTAACTTAACCAAAGTGGTTCAGGGACCTACAGAGCCTTTTTCTGATTTCGTGGCTCGTATGGTGGAATGTGCGGCCCGCATTTTCGGGGATGCTGACACGGCGATGCCCCTGGTAGAACAACTAGTGTTTGAGCAGTGCACTGAAGCCTGCCGCAATGCCATCGTTCCTTGGAAGAACAAGGGCCTTACCGCTTGGCTTAAAGCTTGCCGGGAGATCGGGGGCCCACTGACCTCTGCAGGACTGGCAGCCGCTATCGTGGCTGCCCGGGAGAGTGCCAATGTGACCTGCTATAACTGCGGTCAACAAGGGCACATACGGCGACAGTGCCGGGCTTCTTCGCGCCCGCGACCCCGGCCTTCCCGTGCGGTGCCGGAAATCTGCTCGCGCTGTGGCAAGGGGCGTCATTTGGCCTCTGAATGTCGATCCGTCAAGGATTTTCGGGGGCGGCCCCTGGACCCTGCAGGGAGTGCCCCCGCTGGAGGTGCTCGGCCTAAGGTCTTTAATGTGCCAAAAAACGGGAGGGAGAGCCCTCGACCCCAGGGCCCGCAAATGTATGGGGCCTTCCATCAGTCCCCGGCGACGCCAGCACTGATGCCTCAGCTGCAATCGCCGTCACTAACGCCCCAAGGGAGGTCCGGCGAGCCACTTCGGGTTCCGCAGGATTGGACCTCCGTGCCACCACCCTCACAGTATTGACCCCTGAAATGGGGTGTCTGCCAATTCCTGCGGATTTTAAGGGACCCTTGCCCCCAGACTCTGTGGGTCTAGTGATTGGTCGCTCTTCCTCAACCTTGCGGGGCTTGCTTATCCATCCAGGAGTTATAGATTCTGATTTTACAGGTACAGTACAGATATTGGCGACGGCTCCCAGAGGGGTCGTTTCCATTTGCCCAGGGGATCGGATTGCTCAGTTGCTCTTGCTCCCGAGCCTCCATGCACGATTTCCCGCTGCCCCCCGTACACGGGGGACAGCGGGTTTTGGCAGTTCTGAGGTCAATGCTGCATATCTGTCCCTTCATATGGGTGAGAGACCTATGCTCCCCCTTATAATACAAGGAAAGTCTTTTTCAGGTTTGTTGGACACGGGAGCCGACTCCAGTGTCATGTCATCTAAGTGGTGGCCATCCGCATGGCCCACTGTCCCTTCCACCCAGACACTTCAGGGTCTTGGCTATGCTGCCGCCCCTGATCTAAGTGCTGCTCATCT
This sequence comes from Eulemur rufifrons, assembly GCF_041146395.1. NCBI lineage: Eukaryota > Metazoa > Chordata > Mammalia > Primates > Lemuridae > Eulemur > Eulemur rufifrons. The sequence continues at coordinate 10,205,980 of NC_091012.1, read as the reverse complement.
TCACTGGAAGGACTCTGAAGGCAATCAGGGCACATTTCGCCCTTATGTGATGCCTCTCCTTGTTAACCTCTGGGGCAGAGATGTTTTGAGTCAAATGGCCCTTCGTCTCACTAATGAGTATTTGCCACAAAGTCAACATATGATGCGAGAGATGGGCTATGTTCCTGGAAGGGGACTGGGGTCTCGGCTGCAAGGCAGAACCGAACCCGTTGAGCCTCAGCCTCACCCCCCTTGGCATGGTCTGGGTTTTTCGTAGGGGCCACTGAGGAGCAACCGATACCCATCCCATGGCTTACGGAGAAGCCGGTTTGGGTGCCTCAGTGGCCCCTCTCCACTCCCAAACTCTCCGCTGCACGTGAGCTAGTTGCTGAGCAGCTTCGGTTGGGACACTTGGAACCCTCTCGCTCCCCTTGGAACACTCCTATTTTTGTTATTCAGAAAAAATCAGGCAAGTGGCGACTGTTGCACGATCTTCGTGCAGTCAACGAACAAATGCAGATCATGGGTCCGGTGCAGCGCGGTCTCCCTCTTCTCTCCACCTTGCCCCGATTTTGGCATCTCCTTATTGTAGATATTAAGGATTGTTTTTTCTCTATCCCGCTGCACCCCGATGATAGAGAACGTTTCGCCTTCACTGTTCCTTCCCCAAATCATGAAGAGCCTGACTCTCGCTATCACTGGAGAGTCTTACCTCAGGGGATGGCCAACAGCCCAACCATGTGTCAACTGTATGTGGCAGCAGCTGTAGCTCCCGTGTGCCACACCTTTCCTTCGATTAGGATTCTACATTACATGGATGATCTTCTTCTTTGTCATTCCGACGCTTCATATCTTCACCGTGCTTATGCCACTTTCTGTGCTCATTTCTCTTCCTACGGGCTGCACTTAGTACCCGAAAAGGTTCAGGAAGGTGAAATAGGGGAGTTTTTGGGGGCCCATATAGGCCCCTTGTCCATTCGTCCTCAAAATATTACTATTCGGGTAGATGGTCTTCACACCCTAAATGATTTCCAAAAGTTACTAGGTGACATCAGTTGGCTTCACCCTTATCTTCGCCTGTCCACAGCACAGCTGAGCCCTTTGTTCCGGGTGCTGGAGGGTGATTCAGACATATTGTCCCCTCGCGTTCTGACTCCTGACGCACGACAGGCCCTTCGGCTGGTCGAGGAGGCGATACAGCACGCCCAGTTGGTTCGGATCCAGCCTGATCAGCCTTTTTCTCTTTGCCTTTTGCCCTCTTTGGAGACACCTACTGCAGTTCTTTGGCAGGAGGGCCCTCTGCTCTGGATTCACGCGCATACCTCTCCGCGACGGGCCATTGAGCACTATCCTACCGCGGTTGCTGATCTCGCGTTGTGTGCGCTTAAACTCTCCTTAACTCATTTTGGGGCCCATCCTTCTGTTCTCCATTGCCCCTATACTAGAGCTCAAGTACAGATTCTCTGTGCCTCGGTAGACAGTTGGGCAGTCCTTCGATGCTCTTTTTCTGGTGTTATAGACAATCATTTCCCCAAGCACCCTCTTCTTCAGTTTGCTCTGCGACATCAGATTATCTTCCCCCGTGTCACGTCTTCTGACCCTCTTCCCAATGCTACTACAGTTTATACTGATGGGTCCTCTAATAGTACGGGTAGTTATGTTGTCAATGGCCAGGCCTTCACCGCTTCTTTTCCTTACTCTTCCCCTCAGCATGTGGAATGTGCCATCGTTGAGTTGGTCCTCCATACTTTCCCAGGACCACTCAACATTGTCTCTGATTCTGTCTATGTCGTTCAGGCTGTTCGGTTGTTAGAAGTGTCTCATGCCTTGAACCCACGGAGCACAGTATTCTCTTTATTCTGTGCTGTCCGGTCAGCCACCCACTCGCGCAGTGCGAGGTTCTTTATCACTCATATTCGGGCCCACTCGCTCTTGCCTGGACCTATGGCTGCCGGCAATGCCCTGGCGGATCGGGCCACGAAAGTATGTTGGCTTGCTTCTCCTTTGGAAAGTGCCCGCAACTTCCATTCGTTATACCATGTCCCAGCTTGTACTTTACGCCTTAAATTTGGTCTCCCCCGCGCCTCTGCGTGGGAAGTGGTCCTCCAGTGTGCGGACTGTGCACCTTTCCGCTCACAACCTTCCGTGGGCGTCAACCCGCGGGGCCTTTGGCCTCTCCAGGTGTGGCAGATGGACGTCACTCACATTCCCATGTTTGGTAAGTTGTCTTATGTTCATGTGTCCGTAGACACCTGTTATGGGGTTATCCACGCCACTCCTTTAGCTGGAGAGCGCGCCTGTCATGTCGTCACGCACTGTTTAGAAGCATGGGCTGCCTGGGGCAAGCCTGAGGTCCTTAAGACTGATAACGGCCCGGCCTATACTTCCCCGGCCTTTCAACAATTTTGCCGCCGTCTCGGCGTTACCCATCGCACTGGCTTGCCCTATAACCCCCAGGCCCAGGGCATTGTAGAACGCGCCCATGGCACAATCAAAGTCTACTTACAAAAACAAAAGGGGGAGGCTGGGGCTTTGGGCGGTGGTACGTCTCCCAAATCTGCCCTATCTCTTACTCTATATACTTTAAATTTTTTACTGCTGGATGACCGTGGTCGCTCGGTGGCAGATTGCCATGTGGATCCTGGCCCCCCCCTTTCCGAGCGGGTGATGTGGAAAGATGTACTTTGTAATCAATGGAAAGGACCAGATCTGATTCTCAGCAGATCTAGGGGAGCTGTTTGTGTTTTTCCACAGGACGCCCCGGACCCTATCTGGGTTCCGACACGCCTCACGCGACGCCTCAGTCATCCTGCTGCTTCCTCGCCGGCTCCTGACGACGATGCTGTTGTGGCGGATTCTGCTTCGACCTTTTACCACCAATGCCTCTTTGGGTCTTCCCTACCTCCCGTGGTCCAATGAGTCTGGGGAGGTTCCGGGCAATGATTCTTACACCCTTGCAGGGTCCCTATGCTTCACTACCCTTACAACGGATGCGGCTGCCAGGGCTGTGTATCACTTCAGTCCCGTATAACAACCTCTCTCGCGCAGCTAATCTATTACAGGGAACTTGGTCCTCCAATTTCTCTAGGCTAGCTGCTCAGCTTCAAGTGGAAATTACCCATATTAATTCTACCCGGTTAGATCCTATGTTCACTGATGGCCTCCTCCCAACCTTTCTATCTCTTCTCCGCAGTGTTCGGGAGTGGGCCGGTCTCGGGTCCCTGGGCCTGCTGGGATGCCTTGGTTTGGGCCTCCTGTTCTGGGGACTCATGCGTGTTTGACGGCAACAACAGAGGGATCGGGCGGTCATGGCTCAAGCCTTTGCTGCCCTTCATGAGGGCTCCCCTCCTGGAGTGTGGATAAGCATGTTACATACGGACGGCAACTACCGCTCTTCCCCTTGACAGCATGGCGTGGCCCTTGCACCCCGAGGGCTTGTCCCCATTGCACCGGGAAGGGCGCGCGACCCCTGTTTTGTGGTCAGCCCTTGCACCTTCATGAGCTCTCGCTCATTGCACTGAAGAGTGGTGACCATACGCCCCTTGGTGAACTGTGACCCTAGATCCGGACTGGGGCTTCCGTTCACCATGAGGCAAAAACAAAAGGGGGAGCTGTGGGGAGCGGTCTAGGCCTCTTAGTGTACCCGCCCAGGACATGCGTAGTCAGGCCCTCCACCTATCCCTGTGGGACACGCCTGTGGGACACACCTATCCGGGGCTATAAAAGCAGCTTGCATTTCCTGTTCGAGGTCTCTCGCCATGTAACTGTTGTAGATGCCTCATTAAACTACTGCTGGAAGAACTCCAACTGGTCGTGTCGTACTTGCTGGCAACTGCGGCGCGACAGTCAAGGCTAGTTTCTGCATAGACAGGATGAACTTTAGTCAGGTGGATTTTGTGAGGCTCCATCTCACGAGGCTAAGCTTTCACTGGACACTGCTTCACAGAGGCCCTGAGCAGGGGAGAATGCATTTACTGGGATGGAGGGAGCATACGTTTGCAAACCCTAAAGGTTTGTAACCTATTAGGCTGTGGTTGTGCTGAGAATAAAACACAGCTTCAGTTCCATATAGAGCTGGCAAAACATTCAGGAAGCACAGTTTTCCAAGGGCAGAACTAATTATGCAACTGCGGTGCAGCTCAGTTCAAGCATCCTGTGGTCATGGAGAAATGGACCGTCAGAAGCAGAACATTTTGTGACGGTTGGGGGTTGACAGCAGAGTGGGCAGCTAGCAGGAGGTGGGTCGTGACCCTTTAGCACAATCTGCTGAACAGGTTACATGAGCAACAACAAAGAGAGTCTCCACTGGCCTGTTAATCATGAGATGATTCTGGCTAGACTTGTATCTGCAGATACTTTCGAGAGGGATATGGGAGCTGGGAGATCGTGACTCCAAAAGTTTACAGGAGCAGAAGACTGTGCCTGTGTGATCCATAGATGGGGTGTGCAGGACGCAGCCGACGATGGGCAGAGCTGTCAAAGGGAGGAGAGGTGCAGAGTCACCGAATGATAGGCCACCTACAGCCTGTGACTTTGTCAACAAGATTAAAACTATGAAACTGTTTTGCATTGAAATTGCTCACTTTCAGACTGGTTTGGGTTTAACTGTAAAGGATAAACCTTGTTCCTACTATTTCGTGCATCAGAGATTTAGTTAGAGTCTAAATACCTTTGCTAGTACAGTCTCCCCAAAGGGACACAGTGTAAGAATGGTCAGAGGTCAGACAGAAAAGTCTCAAACTCATGGCTCTGCTACTTAATTGCCGTAGAACTAGGACAGGTTACTCAACTTCTCTAGGCTATAGTTTCCTCAATGAAAAAAAAAAATCCTTCCTTAAAGGACAACTGTGAGAATAAGACAAAGTAAGGAAACAGAGAGGAGTTCTAGATAAGAAAATCTCTCCTGCTAATAGTTGCTATGGTTACCAGACTTCTGAAAACCCGCCAGATACTGGGAATTCAGAGGCCCAGGGCTGGCTAAGGTATGGGATCACGAGTTCAGCTCAACATAGTTTTAGAGTTCTAGCCAGGCGTGGGATATAGTCAACAGGTGAAGTTCTACTGCTTTGGCTGAGACTCTATGAGCTCTTTGGTAAGGAGCTCAAGGGATGAATTCTGGAGCAGGGGGTACCTCCTTTTCTCCACATTGCTTCCTTCTGGGGTCTCTCTCTCTCTTTCTCTCTGTCTCCTTCCCCCCCCCTCTCTCTCCCCACATACATATAGGTCTTTCCTTTGCTTGTTAACAGTACAGTTGACCCTTGAACAATGCTAGGGTTAGGGGCACCAACACCCCCCCAACACAGTCAGAAATTCACGTGTAACTTTTGACACCCCCAAAACAACTGATAGCCTACTGTTAACTAGAAGCCTTACTGATAACATAGGTGATTAACTATTTTGTATGTTATATGTATTATATACCGTATTCTTACAATTAAGTAAGCTAGAGAAAAGAAAATATTATTAATAAAATCATAAGGAGGAGAAAATATGTTTAGTACTCATTCAGTGGGAGTGGATCATCATAAGGTCTGCATCCTCATGGCTTCACACTGAGCAGGCTGAGGAGGAGGAAGAGGAGGGTGAATCTTGCTGTCTTCAGCGGTGGAAGAAAATCTGCATGTGAATGGTTCCTTGCAGTTCAGACTTGTGTTGTTTACAGGTCAACTATAATCCAATCAAATCCTACCATCTTTATTCCCTTCCAGGTGTACCAGGCGCCATCACCGTGTGAACTTGTATTTGAGCGTGGTGTGTATGGGGGACCTGTCCTCGCTGTGTCAGTTCTCCAGGAAGTACACAGCGAGATGGGGTAAAGAGAATGGAAGGTTTGTGGTGGGAGTGACGTGTGGGGAAGATAAAGGGGAGACAGTAGTCTGGACCGCAAGTGGTGACACATTTGCGACACTCTTTATCAATCCAAGGGGAAGCTCCAGAGCCAAGCTGCCCTTCAAGGAAGCCCTATGGTGGGCAGGGGTAGCCAGGCCTGAGTACTCTGCCCTGCTCGGTGACTGGCTGGGGCTGCCTGGAAGAGCGTGGCCTGGGCTCGCATGGCTGCCCAGCAGCTGTCCGCTCCCTGAGCTCATCCCACTGCACCGCACGCTCCTCCCCAGAGAGAGACAGGGCGCCCCTGACTGAGTAAGTCTTAGACCTGAGAGCTCCACGTGCTCACAGCTCGGTAGTGAAGACCATGACTGTGTCCCAGCCTCTAGCATGTGCTCCGCAGTGTTTAAAATGATTATCTTTTAGCCTCAAGACAACTTCAGAGATAATTTTTATTTTCTACAGTTGAAAGGTGAGAAAACATAAGAGGTTAAGTTACTTCTTCCAAGTTCAACCAAAGGCTAGAAATAGCAGAGCCAGGGGATTTGAAAGTATGCAATGAAACAATCGTCCATGTAGAGTAGAAACTTGTCTTATGTTCTTACAAAAATAGAGGGCACGCATTCAGCTTACCTAGAGAATGTAGGGATTTTACCCCGGTCACAGTGTCGGGGGAGCAGGTAGGAAGAGAAAGGGGAGACAGGCTTTTGGACTAATCACGTGAATATGTGACGGAGGTCAGGACAACATCTGGCTGTAGAAGGACAGCTCATGGCCGCTGCCTCCAGAATGTTGACCTGAACAGTCCAACTCATACTAACATTCAGAAAGTAAGCACAGAGGAAAAGTATATGATTGAGAGGGAGTGAGAGCAATTGCTCTAAAAGAAAAAAGATGGACTACATTTTGAAATAAAACTGGTAAAATTATTGTCTGCAGAGTTAACAGTAATAAATAAGATGACAAGGGTTAGAGCCCAAAACTTTAAAAACAACTTTGAGTGTCAGAAAATATCTTTTCCAGATGCCTTATTTAATATGAATTTGCTGATCAGTTCAATTATCTTATGCAGTCAGTTGGGGTGTATTTCTATGGATAATGAAGATGAAAACAGTGAGTTTCCGTACATCAGCCAGGATCCGCCCCACCAGACTCGTGGGGCACATTGCAGCCTCTGCCTCCATTCCCCATCCAGGTGGACAGGCCCAATTCTACCTCCAGGATCTGCCCCACAGGACTCATGGGCACATTGCAGCCTCTGCCTCCATTCCCTGTCCAGGTGGACAGGCCCAATTCTACCTCTGGGTTAGTTGGGCTTGCACTTGGGTTTCAAAAAGTGATAAAAATTTATAGTTCACTTTGAATTTGATAAGATTCCAAGCAGTGTCCTCAGAATTCCATTTCATTAACCTGGCCAAAGACTTTCATTCTCAACAGTCCTTATCAAACCAGGAACTGAAAGGCCAGCCCTTTTTCTTACATTTACAAAGCAAACAGAACCCATTTCAGTTTATCGACAAGAGATGGGAAAGGAAGTTTCTCAGGAAGTTCAAGGTGGAATTTTGATAGATACTTAGAGTGCAAAGGGTGATCATTAAAATTTTAATCTCTTCACATGATTTCATACAGCTTTTCATACACACCCAATACTGAGAACCCATAGACACCACGATCTCTTTCTTCCCAGTGGAAGGTATTTGTTTAAACATCCTTCCCAGAAGAGCTGGGTTGCTGGACTGGCTGGGGCTGCCTGGGAAGAGCATGGCCTGGGCTCGCGTGGCTGCCCGGCAGCTGTCTGCTCCCTGAGCTCGTCCCGCTGCACCGCACGCTCCTCCCCAGAGGGAGACAGGGTCACCCCTGACAGTGCTGAGACCCCAGGGAAAGAGGGACAATTCGACAATGGACGAGCTGAGCAGTGCTTCTCAGCACCTTGGAACTCAAGGTTGATTTGAAAGGTGGCTTCCAAACTGGGGTTGTCTTGCAATATTTGTGACATACTTATGCTAAAAAAAATTGGTTGTCTGTCTGAAATTCAAATTTTTTACTTTGCATTTTATCTATACATCATCTGTATTTACTTACATTTGAAAACTCTGTATCTTCTCTGGCAGCCCTACTCTAAGCAGGGTCTCCAGAACTGCAGAGCAGAGCTAATGTAGCCATTTATTAATGTCTGAGCTAGACAGTAAGGCAGAGTCCAGTAACCAAGTTATAGGGTCAGCTGGAGAGAACAAACAATGGCAGATTAAAGGAAGAGATTTTGAGTTTTCAGAAGCAATAGAAGTTATTGACTGATGGGAACACGCACTGTGCAATATGATGGCATTTGATGAGGGTGGGACAGTTGCTAGAAAGGAGTATCTAAGAGGTAGGTACTATTGTTCTCCTATTTTTATTTTATTTTGTATATTTTTTAAGCCAGTCAATTCTCTACTGAATGAGTGAAGAAACTGAGGCACTCGGAGTGCGGGTGACCCACCCCCCGAAACACCAGCCGTGGAGTGAGGGTTTGAACCGTAGTCCGCCTCCTGCCACCGCACCTTGCAGTCTTGGTTCTCTCTTTAGATGGCTTTGCGCTTTTATTTACTTATAAAAATTTTAGGTGCTTAATGACATCAGAAACTCCCCTCTGAAGACAATTCCTCCATGCACAGATTGGGGACAAGTCGAAAAACCAGACTTATCAGATTCTCCTTTAATATTTGTTGATTAAAAAAAAAGAAAGACATTGTTTTAGAAGAGGACGTTTTGCATAATAGTAATATGTGGCATGTTGGTTGTCTAAAAAAGCCAGAATTCATGAGTACTCTCCTATTAGTTACAATGTCTTGTATTTCAGGAGCACCTGACTTCTAATCTATTCATGGGTTCATTGAGACCCTTGTTGAGCACGTGTGAGTCAAGCCCTGCACGAGACACTGGACGTGGTCATGGAAGGATGCCGTGTGCATAGTCCCCGCCTTCTGGGTACCTGTCATTCTCTTCCTGCCTTTTGTGTAGGACTGGATTTTTCCTTTGTCCCTCCAGAGCCCACCAACCCTGTTATGTGGCCCAGAAGACCAACCTCTTCTCCTGTCATCTTCTGGGATCTCTGCTTTTCACTGGGTTTGGTCTGTAGCAGGGTGGAGAGAGGCTGGGCTTTCCTGCCTGTGCACTCTCTCAGGACATTCACTCCCCCTCTAGAGCCTCAGGTTCTGTCGGCAGCCCCTCTCCACAGCCAGAGCCCTGAGTTCCCATAAGTGTCCCCGTCTCCTGGTCCCCAACAGGCTTAGGGGTGATAAGGGCCTCTGCTTGTCCCTGATCCCCAGGGTTTGCTATGGCTTGTTGGTCTCCTTAATCCTATTCTGGATTGTCTAGATAGTCTGTCAATTTAACTCAGCGACCCCTTTGAGTGCATCATCTCTTTCCAGCTGGGACCCTGACTAATGTGAGCATGGCAATCCCTCCTATGGCTACTGCTTTGCAGATTATCCATAAATTCTGACCAGAAGAATAAATAAATTTGATCCAAAGACAAAAACACTGAAGCAATGAAATACACTTAGGAGAAAGTAAAACTACAGGCCAGGAGTGGTAGCTCATACCTGTAATCCTAGCACTCTGGGAGGCTCAGATGAGAGGATCACTTGAGATCAGGAGTTCGAAACCCCATCTTTACCCAAAATAGAAAAAAATAGCCAGGCATGGTGGCATGTGCCTGTAGTCCCCAGCTACTCAGGAGGCTCAGAGAGGAGGATGGCTTGAGCCCAGGAGTTTGAGGTTGCAGTGAGCTGTGATGATGCCACTGCACTTTACTCAGGGTGACAGAGTGAGACTGTGTCTCCAAAAAAAAAAAAAAAAAAAAAAAGAGAGAGAGGAAGAAAGAAAGAAACTAAAACAGCAATTGACATGCATGCTGACTGCGCACCAAGGAAAAAAGAGGTTGGCAGTGTCAGTACAATGGACCCTTGAACAACATGGGGGTTGGGGGTACTGACCCCATGCAGTTGAAAGTCCACGTATAACTTTTGACTCTCCCAGAATTTAACTACTAATAGCCTACTGTTGCCTGGAAGCCTTACCAATGACATAAAAAGTCAATTGGCCGGGCGCGGTGGCTCACGCCTGTAATCCTAGCACTCTGGGAGGCCGAGGTGGGCGGATCATTTGAGCTCAGGAGTTCGAGACCAGCCTGAGCAAGAGCAAGACCCCATTTCTACTAAAAATAGAAAGAAATTATATGGACAGCTAAAAATATATATAGAAAAAATTAGCCGGGCATGGTGGTGTATGCCTGTAGTCCCAGCTACTCGGGAGGCTGAGACAGGAGGATCGCTTGAGCCCAGGAGTTTGAGGTTGCTGTGAGCTAGGCTGACGCCATGGCACTCACTCTAGCCTGGGCAACAAAGTGAGACTCTGTCTCAAAAAAAAAAAAAAACAAAAAACAAAAAAAACAGTCAATTAACACATATTTTTTATGCTACATGCATCATATACTGTATTCTTACAATAAAGTAAGCTAGAGAAAAGAAAATATTATTAAGAAAATCAGAGCCTGGTGTAGCATTGTGCACCTGTGGTCCCAGCTACTCAGGAGACTGAGGCAGGAGGATCGCTTGAGCGCAGGAGTTCAGAGTTTACAGTGAGCTATGATTGTGCCACTGCACTCCAGCCTGGGCAACAGAGCAAGAACTCATTTCTAAAAAAAAAAATGTTGCTAAGAAAATCATAAGGAAGAGAAAATATATTTACTGTGGAAGAGGTGGAGGTGGAAGAAGAGGCAGGAGAGGCAGGTACAGTAAGGGTAACCTTTATCGAGAAGAATCTGTGTAGAAGTGGAGCCACACAGTTCAAACTTGTATTGTTCAAGCTACTTGTATTGTATTGGTCAGCTACATAGTGTGTTCCCATTGCACTGACCAGGGTCCATCCCAAAAGGAATTTGTGTGCATGATTTATCAACGTATCATGTACTCGTGTAGCCATGCAAAGAGTATCCACTGCTAAACTACACGGTGCACACATTTTTGTAAATGTATCTTTTATATGCACATATGCATTATATACATCTCACATAAAGAAGAGCTAAAAGAATTTATTAGGTTTAGCAAGGAAGAAAGCTACTACTCAAGACAAATGGCTGCTGTGTTTACTCAGAGATTTCTCAGAGGACCAAGCATGTTTTGAGCTGCACTAAGAGATCTCACAAAGAATAAAGAAGGATGTTCTGGGGAAGAAGATTTTGCTTCTGTGTGAGGGAAAACTTTGCAATAGTGTGAGGTCCAATAATAATTTTCCAGTTTAGCTATATGTTGTTTGTTCATAAGAATCACTTTGGATTTTGGTCACATAATCTATTTGATACTTAAAAGAAAATTCTATGGGCTCATTTACATGGCATAAGTAGTTTTTTAAAAAGGTTGGCTGGGTGGTCCCTGGTAGCCTCTCATAACATAAGGCTTGCTTTTTTGTGTGGGTTTTTTTTTTTTTTTTGTCATCTGTTAAGAGACTTAATGGGAAATGGCATCTCGCCAGAAATGCTTAGGAGTTGATAGTCTTTTGCATATAATGTGTTTGTGATATTAAACAAAAAATAACGTACAGTGTGTTCACATATATAAAGGTGGCAGAACACTGCCTGGCTTATAGGAAGTGCCATGTAAGTGCCTGCTGGTAGTATTGTTGTTGTCGTTGTTCTACTTCTATGACATCTTGTCACATCACAGTTCTAGTTCCAGCGGGTCAAGCGTCACTCCTCCAGCAGTGGCTGTGCTGCACTCGCCAACAGCACGACCACCCCCAGCCTTTCCCTTCCCAGGGGTGGTATGTATTGGCTGTCACTACCTCTATCCCTGTGGGAAGTCACATCTGGTCTCTACTTCTACAGAGACCCCGAAAAGATGGAAAAGGAAGAGCAGGACACTGCTGAAAAGGCTGTGACCAAGCAGGAGCTTCAGAGGCGTGGCCTGCCCGGCTCTCGAGTTTCTGCCCGTCCGCCAGGCAGGGCTGCTGGTGCGGTGGGGCCGCTGCAGCTCCGCCGCCCGGGCGCGACGGGTGCAAATAGCCCCAGACGGCCACACGGGATTCTCCCACAGACGCCGCCTCCTGGGCAGATGACGGAGATGAGACTGAGGGAAGAGAGTGCGACTCTGTGTCGGGCAATCATGTGTGCCCTCGAGCCCACGCAACCGCCGGTTACAAACACTATCACCAGTAACTTTAAACTAGACCCGACTGTTTAAGCTATAAATTAGTTATTTCAGCTTAGTTATTTAATAATTAAGTCAGACATTTCTAATTTTGTACTTTTGTATTTCCTCAAAATGTTTTCAAGTCGTTGTAAGATTCTGATTAACTTCTTGGTCATTTTCACAGAGCATGAGGCTTATTTTTATTTTTGGTTCATGTCAAAAAGTAGCTAATATTAATTTGTCATTGCACTTATCATTTTTAGATACATAACTTATTGCAATGGAAAAGACCTGAGAGATTTCTAAATAGAAGAAAACTCTGAGGTCGTCCCTCCCATATTGTAGAAACATAGCTTTTTTTAGATATGAGTCCATATTTTTATCAGTTTGAAAGCAAAATATGATGTAATTGCCCACCTTTGACATGACTTTAACCAGGAAGCTTGTCCCTTTTTTAAATCTTGAAAAAGTTCATCCATAGCAAGAAACCCTTCAAGAATAAAAATGCAACATCAATTTATTTAGGTTCAATTCAACCAGTATTTGTTGATCTTTCTAGAATTTAATATAAATGGATTGATATGGTAGCTACTCCTTTGTGTCTAGCTTCTTTTTCTTAGCAAAAATTTTTCCTTTGTGGGGGTTGGGAGTTTTTTTTTTAAAAGAACTCAGAAAAAATACAGAAAAATTGCAAATATAATCCAAAGAACATTTTAATTCTGAGTCATTACACATGAGGTTGCCACAATGATGCCCCATACTCTGAACACTCTCGTATGTATTTCCTATAATACAACCATGGGAATCAGTCAATATTAACATTGATACATCACTGCCATCTAATCCTCAGCTTCCATTCAAATTTCGGTGATGTCTCAATAGTAAAAGAATACAAGCTCAGAATTACGTGGTCCATTTGGTTGTCGTATCTCTTTACTCTCCTTTATTCTGGAAAAGTTTCTTTGATTATAATATTTTAAGATCACAGTCTATTTATTTTATGTAATAACCCTTAATGTGGATTTGTCTGGCATTTCCTCATGTTTGGATGAAGATTATACGTCTCTGGCAAGAATGTCGCAGAAGCGATGCTGTGTTCCTCTTATATCAGGTAGTACAGGATTTCTATTTATCCATGACTGATGAAATTCATGTTGGTCATTTGATTAATGATCTCTGCTAGATTTCCCCACTATGAAATTATCTTTAACAAAATGACAATAAAAACACAACGTATCAAAATTTGTGGGAAGCAGCTAAAGCTTACAGGGAAATTTACAGCTTTAGATGCTTATATTTGACAAGGAAAAAGGTCTAAATCAATGATAAAAGCTTAAGAAGCTAAAAATGGGCTCAAATTATACCCAAAGTAGAAGAAAGTAATAAGAAATTGATAAAATAGAAAAGACAATGAAAACAATCAGTGAAAACAAATGTTCGTTCTTTGAAATGACTTAAAATCGATAAACTTCTAGTTAGACTGATCAGGAGGAAAAGAGAAGACACGTTATGTACATTAAGAATGAAAGAGGGAACATCATAGCTTGTCCTATTGTTAAAAGGATAGTAAGAGAATACTATGAACAACTTCAGGCCAATAAATTCAGTTTAGATAAAATAAAATCCTTGAAAGATATATATTAACAAAATTGACAAAAGCAGTAGAAGTTCTTAATAACCTTATATTTGTTAGAGAAATTTGATTTAAAATTAAATGTCCATAAGGAAAACTCCAGACCCATATGGCTTCAGCATTGGCTGTTATCAAACATTTAGGGAAGAAGTAACATCAAGCCTACACAAATTCTTTCTTGAAACAAAGACAACATTGCCGGCTCAGGATCGCCCTGATATCAAAACTTGACAGGGACATTATAAGAACAGAATACTCTAGGCCATTTCTCCTCGAGAGCATATGAGGTCTGTCCAGAAAGCGTCCAGCCATCATTAATATAACGAGAATGGTTTGCACGACATCGATGTCACTGGCGGCCGAGGACAGCGGACTGGAATGTGCATCGTGAGCGATGACAACCTCACTGTACTCGTCAGCAGGGCGCCAGACACCACTGAGCGAACACGTGCACTGCGTGGACATCACATTCCAAATGACTGCGCAGGTAGAGCAATGAGTATGCACCAGATTTTGCGTTAAGCTTGACCATCTCCCGTGGAAATTGTTAGGACGACTCAGGGGCTCTCGGGGACAATGCAGAGAGAGCAGCAAAAATGCTTCAACGATGGTCGAGAAGCTGTTGAACGTGACCCACGTTCTAGAAGGCCTGCAACAAGCAGGACACCTGAGCATGTTGAACGTGGTGCCAGGTTCAATGCTGGGCGAACTATGTGAGGCCCAAGGTGCCTACTTTGAAGGTGACTGAGGCGTCACTGTCCTAGGTACAGCATTTCTTGTATCTTGTATCTTCTTCAATAAATGTCTCTGTTTTTCATATCACATGGCTGGATGCTCTCCTGACACACCTTGTAGATACACAAATCCTTACCAATGTATCAGCACCGCATTGTATAAAAGACCGTGTGTGTGATCCTCTCAACAGGTGCAGAAGCAGCATCAGAAAAGACTCAACATTTCAATGTTTCCTCTGGACGTTTCGCAAGTCTTTCCCGCTCCCGGGTTAGAGCTGACTGTGCGAGCCCGGTGTGAGCCCCCTTTCTCCGTGCCGTTCGTGGGGTGCCCTCGGGCTCGCCCCAACTGCTATTCAGCCCCACGCTCAAGGAGCCCCGTGCAGACTGGTGGAGCTCTCCTCTCCACAGCTCCCTGTCTTTTTACTCTACCGCCCAATCAAGAGCTGGCCCGGGCTCCTCACATTCCCACCGTTTAACCCAGCAGAGCTGCGCCAGAGCGCGCCCCCCATAGAAAGCTGGGGCTACTCTGGCCCCGCCTCTCTCAGGGACCCACAGTCCTCCTGCCTGTCGTCCAGTTTGGGCAACAGAGTTTGCTCATATTCCTATTGGTTTACCCCAACATGGATCTTAAAAGTGAGATTCTTGATAAATAATTTTGAAGGTGGAATCACAATGGCAATTGAGGGAGGAGAGCTTGGTAAATGGTTCTTTCAGAAGATGTAAGGGAAAGAGAGACAGCAGAGAGAGGGCTCAGCATTCAAGTTGGATGCCTGAAAGAGACATGCCCCACAGTGCCTGGGGGACCCGCAGGACATGTTCCAATGGTCAAAATGCAGAGCTCTAACTTGGGAAGGGTACCAAGGCCCCAGAGGTCCACCCAGAGGTTCCCATCTGTGAGAGGAGAAGCCACTGTCATGGATGGACTCTCCGAGGACACAGCAGTTAGGAAAGGGGAAAAGGAAAAAGAAAGTAAGGGTAAGATGTTGTAAAGAACCTACATTGTATTGAAAATAAGAGCTTGCAAAGAGGGCAGAGGACAGATATAAGCAGGGAAGTTATTCCAAAATAGCTAGAAGAGAAGATTTGAAATGTTCCCAACACAAAGAAGTGATAGATGTTCGAGGTGATGGACGCCCTGAATACCCCGACTTCATCGTTACCCATTTTATGCGTGTGTCTAAGTACCACGTGTGCCCCATGAATACGTACGAGGATTATGTATCGATGAGAAATTTTTACAATTTGCATCTGGCAACGAAAAGGTCACCGGTGACTGTCCAAAGACTGGCAGCGAAGCGACGGGGTGCAATCTTGACTGCAGGGCTGAACGGGCAGTGGGCATTGAGGAAGTAGAGGCAGAGAAAGAGCAGGTGAAAGGAAGAAGAGAGATCTCAGGGCAGCTGGAGGGTGCTGAGTGGGTGTCCTTGATTTAGGGGAGACCTAAGCATCTTGTTAGCAGGGGGAGTCATCTTTCCTGAAGTTCTGCTATAAATCTAACTTGCTGTTGGCGTGGGTGTGGGTGTTTGGGTCATGGAAATTCCATTTCCATCCATTCCTGTCTGTATTTATTTACTGCTTGCCTTGCTCCAGAAGAGAATTCACCAGGCTGTTTCCAGTCTGTCATGGACACACTAGACTCAGCCTCCCACTTATGCCCATGTGTCACCCGTGCTGTGCAGGACAGTGCCAGTCTGTTCATGAATCAGCAGCATCTACGCATGATGGGGGCTGTCACAGCACAGAGGCAGGCCCTGTGAGCAGAGACATGCAGACTCTGGCACCCTTTTCGGCTCAGCGGCGTCTGCAGAACGCTGGCCTGCCAGCTCCACACCAGGTCCACCCTCTGGTGCCCGAGGGTGGATGCCCTGTCCTGGCTGCCTGCGGCATCTCTCCTGCTTCGCTGGCTGTGAGTGAAAGTCCTAACGCGCTGAGGGAGCCCTCCCTGCAGTCGGGGCTCCCTGTGTTTCTGGGGTGTAGAGCAGGCAGCCTTGCCCTGCCGTGGCCCCGTTTCCCTCATGGCTGCCCCAGCAGTATCCTCGAGCCAGCCGGGTGGAGGGGTGTG
This sequence comes from Eulemur rufifrons, assembly GCF_041146395.1. Lineage (NCBI taxonomy): Eukaryota > Metazoa > Chordata > Mammalia > Primates > Lemuridae > Eulemur > Eulemur rufifrons. The sequence continues at coordinate 10,189,579 of NC_091012.1, read as the reverse complement.
TGAACAGGCTGCTGTGTCACCTCGGCGCAACCCTGGGATGCCTGGGCACACTCTGCTCCTGAGGGCTCCCTCAGCCTGCACACTCCAGACCCTGCCCAACAGCCCTTCCTTCCCGGGCCTGCTGAGACAGCCCAGCTCAGCCTTTCCAGACTTTTTTCTGAAGAATGTAAGCAGTTGCTAAAAGCGCCTGTGTTTTTGTGCAGTCAAAGTCCCCTCCATGCCTGTTCCCAGTGTTCAGGGGAGGATGCAGAGGTCTGAAGTCGCGTGGCTGTGCCGAGACTGAGCAAGGACGGGCGTCCGTGCCTCCAGCCTCGCCCTGAGTTCCATGGACTTGCAAAGGGTCTGTATCTTGCAGGGGGACTGTAGGTTTCTTCTGAGTCCCCAAGGTACTCTAAATAGCCAGTATTACACAGATACTCCCCACAGCCTTGTGAGGGCATTTAGGGGGAGTCTGTGCATTTGAGAAGACCGAATAATTGATTTTCAGGTCCAAGGACACCACGAAGGGCAGCATGCCCCAGGGCTGTGCCTGCATGTTGCAGAACAGATGCGTCTAGATTTCAGAACCATTCCTTGCACGCTCTGTGATTTCAGAGTCCCAGGTCAGCATCAGCTAATTACTTCTCATCGCTTTTGTTAGTGGGTTGGGATTATTGCCCCTCATCCCAGACCCCGGGAAAGCCCACAGTTTGCAGCGGGGGTGTCTGGCCCAGACTGAAGAGAAAACCTTGGGGGTCCCACTGTGGGCCCTGGGCCACGTGGCTGGCACAGCAGGGCTGCTTTGCTCCATCTCGTGGGAGTCTCCAAGGCCAATCTCAGGGTGACATTTTGGGTAAAAAGTTTTCTGGAAGAGGACAGCCACTTTTAATTAAAGTGCACCTCTTCAGGTCCCTCGGTAGGTCAGGCCAACGCCCTCCAGCCTGCCCCGCTCTGTCGGACTGACTTCCCTTCTGTGCTGGAAAACATCAAATAGTATCATCAGTTTCTTCCTTTGAACAGTCTGGAAATACCAGAATCTGTTCCTGACTAAATGGTGCCCCCACCCCAAATGCACATGTTGAAGCCCAAACACGTGCTGTGACTGTTTTTGGAGATAGGGCTGTGAGGAGGTGAGGAAAGTTAAATGAAGTCATGAGGCACCTTGACCTTGGACTTCCAGCCTGCAGAACTGCGAGAAAAGTGCATGTCTGTTGGTAAAGCCCCCAGTTTGTGACGTGTTGCTGTGGCAGCCCGAGTTGACTAACACAGAATCCTAGGGTTAACGAGGACCTCAGAGAGTGTATATTTAAAATCCCTCCTTTTGAAAATGAGGGAAGTGAGGCCCTGAGATGTGACTTGGTGGAAGTCACACTGCTTCTGAGTGACAGAGCCAAAGCCAGAGCAAGGCATGTGACTCACAAGCCAGGCCACTCCTCACCATGCCACACTGCGTCTTTGAAACCTGAGCTGTCTGCATCCCGACCTTGACAGACTGTGCTGTCCCCTCAGCTTGTGTGAGTCCCTGCCATCTGCCTGAACCAGCCACAGGGTAAGACAACATGGATTTGAAGCATTTATGAAAACGTGATTTTGACCCAAAGCTTGTCAGGCTTGTGAACTTGAATATGTAATGGCCCCAGGTAGGAAAATGTGTGACGTGGTTGGTAGAAGGCAACAAGGGGGGTGGGGACTGTGGCAAACTGAAGTGAGCATGCTCTGCGGGACACTAAAATTCCAACTTTCAATCATTGTTCTAGCCAGAACAAAACACATCTGGCTTGTAGGCCGTATGTTTGCACCTCGATCAGGGTAGGCAAGGCTGGGCCACAAAAACACAGAAATCCTGAAATCTCACTGGCTTCCACAATAAAAGCGTATTGTTCATTAAGTCACTTACTAACATGGCTGGGGGTTGGGGAGGGCTCTGTCACACACAGCGCTTCAAAGATCCGGCTTCCTCCGTCCTGGGGAACCACCAGCCCCATCACATGACCTGGCAGGTTGCAGCAGGGGACGCAGGAAAGACAGGGCGTGCGAGGGCGACGGTTTACTCTCTGGGTTCGGCCCTCGTGCCACTGTCCGCAGCCGGCCCACAGCCCCGCCTAGAAGCGGGGGAGCTGGAAGTCTAATCTGACCAAGGAAGAAGAACACGGCTGAGAGCTGGCACGGTGCCCTGGGAGTGCGGCTGGAGCCATGGAGAGAGGGGCTACAGGCAGCGCCACGTGTTCAGGCGGGTCTTTGCTAGACTCAGGGAGTACGCTGTGATTCTCCAGGGCTCAGATGAGAAAGTGTGACAGAGCTGGGAAAGGGGACGTCCTCCTCACTTTTGCACAGGACACAGTGTCACTCTGGGCTATGAGACTAGCAGGGAAAGTTGTGTCATTGGGTCCAGTGGGAGTCCTTTGACCTCAGGAGATGGTCCCCCGCAGGCACTAACGATGGAGGCGCCCACTGATGCCTCCAGCCATTTCTGGGCAGAAGCCCCTGTGTGGAGTCGGAGGAGAAGGGGAGAGGCCTGTCCTGAGCTATCTGTGAGACTGTTCAGGCTCCCGCAGTAGCTGATGCTATGGTGCCTGTACATCTCTGTCTGTGTGTCTGTCTGTCTACTTATGGATCATCTATTGATCTAGCTACCTGTCCTATCCATCGTGCCTGTATCTATCTTTCATCTACACATCATCAATCACCTCTCTACCTACCTAGCTACCTATGTCATCTACATATCTATGAATCTATCTTTCTTTCATCTGACTACCTGCTTTATTTCTCATATGTTTCCAACATCTGTGGATCTATCTGTCTACCTATCAGTCATTTACCTTTGGTCTTGGTTGGATGAGGTAAGCTGAGGATTTTGCCTCTAAGCCTGCTAAAGGCCAGCAAAGCTTGGCTAGCAACTCCAACATGTCCTCTCTCACTGATACTGCCAGCCAAGGAAGGACTTGGGGACCCTTTGCAATGTGGCAAACAGACCTAACACATGACTGACTGAGGCAGCCTGTGTCTTATAGGTACTTCTCCACCAAAGGGGGCTGTTAGAAAAAGCAACCTCCCAAAAAGCAGAAATCACCGAGCCCTGGCGTAGTCACGGCAGTGAGCTCGCAGCAACCCATGGCAAGGTGCCCACAGCTGGGCTCTTCTCGAGTCTCTTTTGCACATACCACAGGGGACTCTTTGCTCTAAGGGAGCCTCACTTGGCACGACTCCACTGTTTCTATTTGGTCATTTGTTCCCAATCCTCAGGAGTCAACTGTAGGGCTTGGCCAGTGGGACCATTCTGCTGCTTTGTTTGACCGGGAGCGGTGGCACAGATTCTACACTAATGTGTTTTCTCCGCAGGAAAGCAGGAAAAGGTAGCCACACACAGGCAAAATATGCACATTTTTGTTAGGGCAGCCACATGGCTAGAATAAGTGAACGAGTTCAGCTAAAACAAAAGCCAACTCAAACAGTGAACCACCACAAGCCCAGGAAATTTTCTTAAAAGGAAAAGATGTAAAGAAGAAAGAGGATGACGCAGCGTGCACTTCGAGTCTTGCTTCAGACTGGTCTGGCAAGCCTGGTGGCGGGGAAGTCACCTTCCATAGTGGTCTTGTGGGGCTTTGGGTATGAAATCTTCTCCATACTCCTGCTGAGGATGGTGTGTGCCAATGGGCTGATTCCTCCACACCTGTCCCAACACAGCCTGGACAGCTAAACCCTGCACTTCTCAGGCCTGAACCTCCAGCTGGGATTAGCCTCTGGCTAGCAAATTTCCTCCTGGGAGAGCCGACTTCAGCACTGAGTTAAGGGTGACAAGTGGCAGGACGTGAAGCACCCAGTCTTGCAGGTGTGGGATTGGAGCAGAAAGGTCGTGGTTCTGCAGTAAGGGTCCACAGGGGTGGTGTTCTGATCCCTCAGAGACAGGTTTCTACTTGGAGCTCTGGAGACTGCAGCTCTAGCGGCGGTTTCCTGATTCCGCGGCCAGTCCCCCTAGAGCCGCAGGCCCTACAGTGGTTTTGGCAACCAGTTCTGCCACGTGCCTCTAGTTGTCATTCCTAGAAGCTTAGCCTTGAGTCTGTGTCCTCAGCTCTCCCAACAATTCTGTAAACCGTTTAAAATCCTAAACAAATCCTTCTCTGCATAAACTAGCAAGAGTGTATTGTCTCTGCAACTCAAGCCCGATCAATCAAGAGTACAAAACGGATTGGCCATGCTCACTCCACAATGACTAGCTTGGCATGGAGGCCCAAGGTAACCTTGGTAAATCACTAAATTTAAGCAGAATGTGAATGATAAAGGAGGGTTTGCCCCATTTTCAACCTTCCCGGTTACATAAATTCTCACTAATCTCAATATTTATCCCATTTGAGAACCAGGGGGACTCTTTCCCACATTTTAAACTATGCTGCAAGTATGAGCCACACTGAGCTGAGTACATCTGTTTGGGAGGGAAATATCCTTGGGGACCAACAGGGTCTGGACACTGGTGTACAGAAGGACAACCCTTGTCACTGACGTAGGTTCTCGACGCTCAGCACTCCCTGAGGAGAATTCTCTCGTGGCCGTCCTCTGTGTGTTGTGCTTGGGTCAGGAAGCAGCTCTAAGGCTGACGCTCTCTTCTGCATGATCTGGCCGGTCCCCGTCTTATCCAGACCATGGTAGGCAGAATAAAGCTCCCCAAAGAGAGCTGTGTCCCAATCCCTCGATCGTGTGACTGTCCTGCTACTTTACATGGCAAAGAGGACGAGGTTGCTCATACACTGACCCCAAGGCAGGCGGATGGTCTTAGACTCTCCAGGTGGGACCAATGCCCTCCTTTAAGACTAAGAGTTCTTAGATGTGGCAAAGGGAGGCAGAAGAGGAAAGTCAGAGGGAGATGTCACTACAGAGGGTGATCAGAGAGAGGTGACGTTGCTGGCTTTGAAGAGGCAAGAAGGCGATTGTGAGCCAAGGAAGGCGGCTGGCGTTAGACCCCGGAAACGTGAAGGAAGGATTCTCCTATAGCCTCCGAGAGGGGGGCAGCATTGCTGAAACTCTGAACTTGCCCAGTGAGAGCCGTGTCAGACTTTGGACTCCAGAACTGTGAGATGAGAAATTTGTATCGCTTAAGCCACCGCGTTTGAAGTGACTTGATACAATAGCAATAGAAAACTAGTACACAGACCTTAAGCCTTTCATTCACGTGACTATCGAACTCCAAGGGAGTTCATGGCAGAGAAAGCTGTTTTGGGGTTATGGCTACTGGAGAGGAAGAGTTTGCAAATAAATTTTCTATCCCTAACAAGATTGGCCAGTGGAAAAACCATGCTTCCCTTTTCTAATCAGAAATGGAAATTTTTAATAACCTCAGTTGCATAGAAACAATGTGTAAATGATAGTAAAAGCAAATTTCTCAAAATTTATGACAGATGTATTACATGGTTCTATACAAAGCAGTCTAGTCTGTGATCCTATTTCCCTGATTAGACAAAAAGATAAACTGTCCTATGTTGAAAAATCGAAGCCTGTATCAACCATAAAGGGGAAAAAACTACAGTTGAAATGCCGTTATGAATCACTTTGACCAGACCTACCAATACATTATTAAAACTTCAATGTGCTTCTCAAACACGCCCCAGGGCTTCGCAAAACCCTTCGTGCAGCCACCGCTGTTCTCGTGGCTCCATGTGCGTCCAGGAACGTTCCTGAAGGACTGGGCACGTCATGTCAGCTCTGCAGGGTCCCTTTGGGGGCTCTTTTCATGGGGCCCAAGAGAGAAACTTAAGAAATATTTGTTGGCCAAAACGCATTCTGTCCGTGACTACCCTTGATAAAATGATGGGTGGCAGACACCAGACGTCCCGGAGCAGGTGTTCATCTGCCACTTTTTGTGTCCGTTTTAAACTGTAGCCCAGTTGGCCGTCTGCAGCCACGGGCTCCACATCTGCAGACTCAACTAACCACGGATCGAAAATGGTCAGAATAAATAAATAAATAAATAATAACACAACAGCAAAAAAGAACACAAGTTTTTAAAACCACAGTACAAAAACTACTTACTTAACATTTACATTGCGTGGGGTATTGTGAATAATCTAGCGCTGACTTAATGTGTGCAGGAGGCTGTGTGCGGTTGTGTGCAAATGTTGTGCCAGTTTATGTCAGAGACCTGAGCATCTGCAGAGTTTGGTACCCAAGGGGGTCCTGGAACCAGTCCCCTGTGGATACTGAGGGACGACTGTAGGTCCTTGTTCACATTTTAACATCCTGCAGTAGGGCCGTATCTTACAGTTGATGGCATTTTATGATCACAGTCTTTGCCTGGAAAGAGATGAGCATGGTTGTCATTCGTGGAGGCAGGAATGGACCACTGCAGCTCTTTGATGTTTCAATCAGCAAACGAGGAAATGAGTCCTTGTTGTTATCTAAAACCTTTTCACGGAACTGAATTTCAGTGGAAAACCTGTTACGAACCAGCCATTTCTGGTAAGGCAGTGGAAGCACCAGAATCAAGACTTGTGGAGTGGAGATTAGGGCCTCGGGAGACAATCCTGGGTTGTCCCCCTGTGCACAGTAAATAAACCTCTTCCTCTTATTAATCTGCCTTAATTGTGAGTTGAGACCCTGTCTCAAAAAATAAATAAATAAATAAATAAAAATAAGAAATAAAATAATATAATATAAACCTAAAACAACTCTTTCAGTAAGTGCAAACTAAAATTTCTAATTAAAAAACCATTGTGCCACAGCTTCCTTTAATTGATAAGATTTTTTTTCCTAGTGTTCATAAAACAATGATGTATCTTATAATCAATGGAGTCTTAGATTTTATGAAATACAGTAATTATTTCTTTAGTTGTGTTAATCTATTATTAAACCCATCAGAGGAATTTTAACTTTTAGGCACTGTATTTTTATTTTTAGAAGCTCTATTTGTTCTTTTCCAAATATACTGGGTCACTTTTTATAGATTCCTGTTCCCTGCAGCTACTTTTAAGCCTGTTTTGTGTCTTTAAACAGGATGAGCATTGTTATTTGACTTTGTCTGATAATTTCAATATCTCAATAATAAGGACATATTTGTTCTGTTTATTCTTTCAGTTGTTTTTCACCAGTGATGACTTGTTTCCTTGTGTGCTTGGTTATTTTTTTACTATGTACTGTTGATTATCCCTGAAAAAGTATTTATGAGCTTATGTTGAGGAAACATCTATCCATAAACGAATTTGGGATTCATTATCCCAGGCACCTGGGGGCACCACCAGCCTAGGACTATTGTAAAATAAATTCATGGCTCAAGGTCTCCTGTGTCACCCAGGTGATGCAAGACCAGGACCGCGTCCTTAGGGGAGAGAGGTCGCAATCACAGCTTCATAAAGGCTGACACTGGTTTCCTTTTACCTTTTTCTCTGTTCCACGTATCACCGAGAGAATCTTACCTGCAGTCTCCCAGAGGTGAGAAGTTGGGAGTGACTTTATTTCCGATTTGCCGTCACCGTGAGGCTGTGGACCTCTGGAGCCAGCTCTGGAGAAGGGACCTGTTCGACCCCCTCCTCAGGCCAGCGCTGGGGGCGGGTGTCCGGCCTCGGACCCCTCCAGCTGCCAGAACTGAAGCTCGGGCTTGCCTGTCGTGGCAAAGGACCTCAGGCAGAAGTGGCCTTGGCTTTCCTTTTATTTATTTGAATTTCCCCTCACTGTAGGCTTCGCCCTAGTAGCTCCTTACTATTTTGTTAGCTATTTAATATCGTTGAGCAGACATTTTGAATATTTAATCTAGAACTTTGGTTGGTTCCATGAGGAAGGTTGGGTTCAAATAACTTGGGTGAAACTTCTATAAGGAAAAATTTCCTTTTTTAATAATTGTTTTTATTTTCCAGTCCCTAGTTTAGAGGTACTGAGGCCTTCGGCACGTGGGGTGAGCAGCAAAGATAGACAGCAAACTTACCGCAGGGGAGGAGCAGAGAGAAGGGCCGGCCCCTTACAGGGTGGATGCCATGAGAGGGATTAATGCAACAAGCCTGGGGCCCTACATGTTCCTGCGAAGACAGTTGCCTCACTATGTCAGGGGAAACAGGACCGGGCGTTTCCCCCACCTGGGAATCTGGTCCCATGACCCTGGTGTCGATTACACCAATGTGATGTCCGGTCACATAAGCCGTGGATCCCGTGACCACACTGGGACTCTTGGAGAGTGGGACCACGCTGTCTTCCCCTTGGTGTGCTGGTTGTTTCAGACCTACTGAGCTGTGTATGTAAGATGAATGCATTTTTCTCTACGTATCTTCTATCTCAATTAAAAACTTCAAAGTTATAAGACATTGTTGAATGTTGACTATTTTTTTCTCTCTCTATTAATGGCCATTTCTACTTAATTTTTGGATATAGAAAAGTGCAAAGTCCTTCTCCAGGAAGCTTTTGGGCTCTCCCTCTCTGGGAGTTAACACTGGGGTAAAGTAACCCCGATTCTGACAATCAGCACCGGGGCCCCTGTCCCTGGGAGACGCAGCCATTCCAGAGCTGTGGGAGCGAACACACCCGTTTACAAACCCCCCAGAGACTCGGTCGCTATTGCACTTTGCCAAAGTGAGTCCAGTCGTGTTTTATTCATCACAAATATAGGGATTTTTTGTTTGCCCTTTCCGCTCTCTAAGGCAGTAATTGCGGTGATCTGTCACCAAAGTCCAGCCCCCATCCCTCAGGGGGGCTTTGTCTCCCTCCCCCTCCCAGCATTTGATCCGGGCCAGCTGCTCTCTGCGGGGCTCTGCAAGAGTCCAACCACTGGGACGCAGCTAGCAGGGCCAAGGGGAAGGGGCTTTGTTCCCCATTATCCAAGGGGGTGGGTCTGGGTAGAAGGATGGTGTCAAAAGCGAGGAAAAGTGCATTAAAAATGCATGTGGGTTACCCAGTGGTTTGCTGTCCAGACCCAATTTCTCTCTGTGCAGAACAACCTGACTTGCCCCCTGGTCCGCACTGTCATGAGCAGCACAGGTGTTTCCCTGCCAGAATGATCTCGCACGTGTGTGAAGGACAAGGACGGGGAGGCTGCCCCAGGCTGGCTCCCTCCCCAGGCTGTCAGGCCAGGGTAGGAAGCACCACTAGAATTGGGGTGATTTCAGGAAAAACTAAGCAAAATTCAACAATCCAATAGCAGATTCTCATCTCAACAGAGGCACTTGTCTCAATTTTCTTTGTTTCATTTCTGCTGAGCAAGCCTGTTTTTAAAAACGCTTTATAAACATCAGGAAGATTTGGGAAAGGAAATGAGTGTATGGAGGGTGTGGGGGGAGAGGCAACCAGGGCCTTGAGGGCAGATGCTTCCCTGTTTGTGAGAGGAAAAGGCCTTCAGAAATCCCCTCTGGAAAGGCGATCCCAGCCCAGAGCTTCCCAGCTAAGTCCCGACTCACGGGCAAATTCAGGGCTTGGAGGGCCTGATACTTATAAAATTTGAGGGCTCCTCATTAAGAAAAATAATACAATAGGCCGGGTGCGGTGGCTCACGCCTGTAATCCTAGCACTCTGGGAGGCCGAGGTGGGCGGATCGTTTGAGCTCAGGAGTTCGAGACCAGCCTGAGCAAGAGCGAGACCCCATCTCTACTAAAAATAGAAAGAAATTAAATGGACAGCTAAAAATATATATAGAAAAAATTAGCCGGGCATGGTGGTGCATGCCTGTAGTCCCAGCTACTCGGGAGGCTGAGGCAGGAGGATCGCTCGAGCTCAGGAGTTTGAGGTTGCTGTGAGCTAGGCTGATGTCACGGCACTCACTCTAGCCTGGGCAACAGAGTGAGACTCTGTCTCAAAAAAAAAAAAAAAAAGAAGAAGAAGAAAAATAATACAAAATTACAATTATAAAGTTTCTAGGGTCTCTTTCAGGGCCTTGAAAAGGGTTTGAGTGAGTGAGGGACCCGGGAGATGTAGTTTTGTTAGCTTCATGGCAGCACCTTTGTCCACAGATCGCTTACTTTGTAAACGCGGAAACGTCTGTCCCGAGCCACAGGGCGGACAGCTGTGTGCAGCGTGCCCGGCTGCACCTGACGGCGGGACATGCCGGGTAACATGACAGGTGGTGACATACGGAAAGCAGGACAAACATAAGAAATGTAACCAATCCACACTCAAGTCCGCCCGTTTAGAAAACAGCAGAACACAAAGAAGTATCGGGGTAAAAAGAAGACTCTCAGCAGCCGCAGTGGAGGCCTCAAAACTCAGTCAGGTGATGCGAGCCCAGAGCCTGGGGGTGAACTGCTCTGCGAAGCACGTGCCGAGGGTCGAGGCTCACGGGGAGCCCCATCAGTCTCACGGTGACTGATTCAGATAAGCAAGGAGGATCTCTGTCCCCTGTGCCCACAGACAGCTTCGATCGCATCCTCTCGCCCGGACTCCCCGTCAGCTGACAGCCCTGAGGTCGCCCCGCGTATCTCCCACCCCCAAATGCCTCAGACCCACCTGCCTTCTCCCTCCTCAGTCCTCTCACAGCCTTGGTTCAGGCCCTTCTCACAGCTCAGCTCGGATTATTTAAAGAACTTCCCAACTGGGGTCCAGGTTTGTATCTTGCTCTGAGTTCCACGTGGCTTCTGCTGGTGGAGAAACAAAAGGAGGATTTCTTGGGCAGTTAGATGTAAAATCCAAAGACATTGTCCCTCCCCTCCCTCCCCTTCCCTTCCCTGAGACAGGACCTCACTCTGTCGTCCAGGCTGGAGTGCAGCGGCATCATCACAGCTCACAGCAGCCTCAACCTCCTGGGCTCAAGCGATCCTCCTGCCTCAGCCTCCAGAGTCCAGCTGGGACTACAGGCGTGCACCACCATGATTGGCCAATTTTTTTAAAGTTGTTTTAAAGTTGTTTTAAAGTATTAATATTACTCTTACTGCTACACAGTTTGAGTTTTACCTTTTTTCCAAAATCAAAATGCAAGAAAAACATAATTTTCCTAAGGTATATTTTTATTGGAACAAAATTTTATGAAATTTTTATTTGAAAGGAAATAAGGCTCATGGGAAATAAATTTAAAACAGCGAGAGAAGCAACTCAGGTGTCCATCAACAAATGGATGGATAAACACAACGTGGTCTATCTACACAATGGAATATTATTGAGCCTTATAAAGTGAGGAAATTCTGACACATGCCACGTGATGAACCTTGAAGATATTATGCTAACTGAAATAAGACAGTCACATAAGGACAAATACTGTACAATTCCACTTCTATGAGGTCCCTTCATAGAGACAGAAAGCAGAACGGTGGTCACAGCATCTGGGGGCGCCGGGAGGGTAGTTAGTGTTTAACGGGTCCAGAGTTTCTATTCGTGAGGATAAAAAGAGTTCTAGAGATGAACGCCAGTGACGGCAGCACAGCAGTGTGAATGTACTTAATGCCACAGGAGAACTGTACATTTAAAAATGGTTAAACGGTGAATTTTACATTTTATGTATTTTGCCACAATTCTTTAAATTGCAAGAGAGATTTGTAGCTATAATTCCTACTTCCTCCACGCTGAGAGAGACTTCCCAAAAGCAATCGCTTGCAATCTCAGACCTTTCCAAGTACAACATCCTCAAACATGAAAAATTTCAGAAGCATGCATTTTCATCTGGTTTGGGGACATCGAAATGCAGTAAACCTTGTCTAAATTGAAAAAAAAAATTAAAAGACTTTTTCTTCCAAATGATTAAGAAGTAACACAACACCAGAATTAGAGTTGGCCTCCCAGGCATACACATAATGCTGAGTAAGGAGCTGCACTTCTGCATGAATAATCCGAGCCGGCCAGCAGGGAAGCCATGCGGCTTGCAGGACGCAGCTGTGAGCACCGGGATGTGAAAGGCTGAATAGTCCTTTCTTTGCTGTTAGTGGTGGCAGAGTGACCCAGGTCAAGCCATTTAACCTGCCAGGATGGCCACTTCCTTCTCCCCAACCCCAGCTATAAATCTGGGTCCGGGCTAATTGCACCTGCCCTCCAGCTCCCTCGGGGGATTTGGATTTGGGGCGGGTGGATGACTGATGGGTGGGGAGGCAGCAAGCCCACTGGCAGGGGTGGATGGCACACATGCATTTCTGCAGTACCCAGTCGTCGAGATACTGGCCGCTCCCTGTGCTAATGCTTCTCCCAGGGCAGAGTGTCCCAGCTTCGTGGCATCTGCTGTTCTAGAGCAGCAGCGGCTCTACATGGGTTCCCTCCTGGGAAACGGGGCCGGGTTTCCATATTGCTCAAAGTCACAACTTCTATCTAAAATGATGTGTTGGTGAGAGACCGTTATGAAAGCCATCAAATATACGTATTTATGATACATGTAGCCATTCATATACATTTTTATGTATGATATATAATATACATTTTATTATAAAAATAAGAATAGCTTTGTAAACAATGTAAAAATATTTACTACTACAGGTCAAGATTGATTTTTGGGTTGGTTTTGGTCTTTTCTTTCATTAAAAAAAATAGACACACACGGAAACACATTGGTTTCTGTTTGTTTAACTCACTTGCTCGCCTCCAAGGCTGGTGGTAAAATAAATAAACCCTTTGTTATTTCTCCAGCACAGAATGACTGCATATGGAGAATTAAATTGAGAATTAGAATTATGAGATTTCTTTTAGAATTCAAGAGAAGTCATTGTAGCCTCCTCATCCCCGTTTCACAGACGAGTGCATCGGGGCTAGAAGGAATGAAGTCACTCACCAAAGGCCCAGCGCACACCTGGCAGAGCCGGGATGGAACGGGCCTCCCGCTCGCGGCCCGGGCTCTGCGCCCGTCTGTGCTCTTCCTACAGCTCAGGGCTGGCTGACCAAACTGTTTTCACATGACTTTGCATCCTGATTTTACTTCCATCCTCAGCCCCAGCCCACCGCCCACTGCACTTTTGAACATTTCAACAATGGAGAAAATGAAAGTGGGAGGCAGGAGCACATTACGGCTTAAAAAACAGATATTGAAATGACCGATAAGGCTCAGAGTTTGAAGACGACCATATTACTGCACTCCTCATTATTTTAAGTAACCAAATTTGGCTCATTTCGGTATCTCATCTATGTCCCTAAGATAATGACAGTTAACATTCCTGGAGCATTTATTAGGTGCCAGTTTCAGACACTGATATAAGTGCTTTATTAACTCATTTAACTCTCACAACCACGACCAGGATACAGGTATTATCACCATCATGCCTATTTTACAGACGAGAAAACTGAGGCACAGAGGGGTCAAGTCACTCCTTCTTTCTCTACCCATCCCCTCCCAACAGTACCACTTTCTCTGTCTCCGTCCACTGCCCAGTGGATAGCCATCCAGGCGGAAGGCACTCAGCGCACGGGGGCAGGCTCCGTGGGGACAGACGTGACCTGGCAGCACTTCCAGCCTCAAAGCCCAGACCACCCAGTGGAGGAGAGGCAGCCACAGTAGAGTTAGACTGAGAAGGCCTAGGAGCAGGGACGCGTTCTTGTTGGGCCACAGAGGAGGTGGAGACCGCCCCTACCAGTCAGGAGGTAAAAAGGGCATTTCTGGCAGAGAACACAGCGTACGCAAAGGCTGGGAATCCGGGAGGAACATGTGAGTCATTTAGGTCCCGCAATGCACTTTTGTCCGTATGGCAGTGGTTGCTGTTTAACAGTGACACTGCAGAGAAGAAAGAGGAGGGGTATGTGGGTCATTCTCTCTCGGTGCCATTTCTCCCCACTCTGTCCTTGGCCTCCTTCGTGTGGGGAGCCGGAGGACTGGGTAGGGACTGTGAAGGGAAGGATGACCTCCTGGAAAGCTTACAATGACAGAGAGCAATGCCACGTGGAGCTGAGCTGGTCAAAACTGGATTGAGTCATGTCAATGTTCCTTCTCAGTAGGAAAGTCACAGGTCAGAATGCTGGGGACGGGCCCCCAGTCCCGGACAGGCTGTCCCAGCCTGTGACTTAGGGGAAGGACGGAGACACGCTGCCATTTGAGACTCTCTGAAAAAAGACTAGTTTAAAGATTGTAAGTTCTACTGTGGCTGTTTTGTTGCCATTGTCGCTGTTGTTATATTTTAAAAACAAAAGATTTTAACTGCAAGGACAGCATCCTTGAAAAAGTGGGAGGAACAGCCAGGCAGCACCTCAGAATGATCATTGCATTAGTCTGACGTGGCTTTGAGTTCTGGTTTTTGAAAATCTGTGTGACCCTGGCGAGCTATTGAAAGAAACACTTTGCCGTTGATTGTGCGATTGTTAAAATATTTGCTGCCCTTTCCCACAGAGTCTTCCCTGGGTAGAGACCGCACTCCTTGTCCTGCTGACACGAGGCTGGTCGGGGAGACGGCGGTGGGAGGGGCACGTGCGCCTTCTGCGAGAAGCTTGGTTTCCATCTTACTGTCTGCCAGGAGGACAGTGACAGCTCAGAGAGGGCTGCCCCTCCAGTTGGGGTTCGGATGCATGAGGAACAGACGTGGGGGCTGTCTGTTAATGCAGCGTAACAGAACCCCAGCCGACTGGTGTGCTCTTAACTTCAGTCTCTTCATCTGCGAAAACGAATATAGAAGAATCTACGTTGGGAGATGGTGGCGATGATGATGGTGACGCTCCTTGTGATAATAGCTAACACTTGGGATGTAGCAGGCGTGATTCTAAGGGCTGTCCAGGTAGGAGCTCGTGTGCTCCTCACCCAACAAATCCACTAGGTGGATGCTACGATTATCCATGCTTTGCAGAGGGGGAAACAGGCACAGAGAGGCAAACATGTGGCGGAGACTGGATTTCACAACAGGAAATCAGCAAGTGCCGATGTCCCTAACCTTTCTACTTTTGCTCCTTTCTTCCAACACCTACATCCCCAGCTCCCAGTCCTCTGCTCGGCAAAAACTGTCACAGGTCTGAGGGTGACTCATGAAATTGCTGGAGAGTCCCTCAGTTGCGGGCCGCGGGGAGATGTCACTTCTGTGGGTCTGTCCACACGGTGCCCTGGGCCTCACGGGACACTGCCCGGGCTGAGGCCGGGCCGTTGCGTCTTCTATCCTGGGACTAACTTCCATAGAGCAAGAAGTTAAAATCTATGGTGTCATCAGTAACTTCAGCTACCATTGTCCCATAATTTCATACATGGCCCTATTGTTCCCACGGTTCATTTTAATAGAATGAAATTTCCTTATCACAGAGGCAAATCTCAACCATTTTCAAAGGACATAATCTGGGAGTTTTGAGTTGTGACTTTTCCTTTGTAACATCCTAGGATAGTAGTTAGCACAAGGATCTTCACCCAGAACAGCTGTTTCGTGTAAATATCGCCAGAGCCCAGAGTGAATTAAAAAGTCAGCTCAGATGTTAGATCTCCCCTTCCTGAAAAATCATGAGAATTACCTGTCACTTCACAGTGCTTTGAAGGTTAAAGTTCACGTAGTCCGGTATTACTCCCTCCCTCCCTCCTGGGTCCTGCGAGGGTGAGGGCTTCGTGGTGGAGCTGGGCAGCAGGGGGACACGCAGGACTGTCAGATGTATTTCCTCTCCCTGATGCACGGTGTCTTGTTTGGAAGAAAGCACGGGCACATTCTGGAAGGTGAAGCAGTCGCACTGCCATCTGAGTGGCAGCAATTGTCAAGATGATTACAGTGAACCACAGGAGGAAACCTAGAGTCCCCACTTCCCTAAAGTTCATCTGCCCGAAACTGAGCTGGGATCATCCCTCACAAACATGCTCCTTTCTTCTCTTCCCCACCTTGGAAAATGACACCTCGACTCAACAGTCTGAAATCTGGGAGTCTTTCCTGGCACCATTTTCTACCCCCTCCACACCCAGCCCCCGACCACGTCCTGTCCATCCTGTTCATTCCACCTCGAGGACATTTCGTCCATCTCCTGCTCTCCATCGGGTCCAACCCACATCTGCTCTTGCCTTGCTTATCACGACAGCCTCCCAAAGTCTCCCGGCTTCCAGGCCACCCTCTTTCCAGCATGAAGCAGATCTACAACGCTCACCACAGTCCAGAAGGCTCCGTGTGGTCGAACCCTGCTTCTCCGTCCAGGCTCACCTTTCTCCCTCTGCCTCGATTGCCGACACTCCGGCCCCAGGTGTGTGTCAGTCCTCCCACACGCCAAGGGCTTCGCCACCTCTCTCTCATCAGTCCTTGCCTGGCCAACTCCTAACTCATTCTCCAAGTGTCAGCTTAAATGTCACTTCCTGAAAAGGTCTCCCCAGTTCTCACCTTCCTTCAAAATCTGTTCCTCTGTCATAATCTTTCACTGTGTCTTTTATTAACTTCATTGAAAGCACTGTCATTATTTGCAATTGAGTGATTATTTGTTCAATATTCTCCCACCACCCTAGACTGTGAGCACAGGACCAAAGCCATAGCTCACTGTCCATCGCCATGTTACCCCAAAAGGATGGGTTAAGAAGTGGGGTGTGTATGTGAGAAGGCGTTTTCTCACCCTGCAGGTGACGGGGCAGCCCTGAAGCTTCTGAGGATGGAAAGGACGTGCAGAAAGGCCCCGGGCAAAGACGAGGTGAGCCGCGTGGACATGATGGAGATGAGAGTCGGGCCAGTTAGGAAACCAGCGCAGTTTTAGCGAATGGTAAGGAAGACCCGGACGAGGGGCCACAGGGCACGTTTCACATGTGTTGAGTGAAGACGACAGTGAGCTCTTCATGGGGACACGCCCTGGACACAGAGAAATGGGAAGTTACGTGTGCAAAAGAAGACAAAATGGGAGATATAGGAATTAAATGATTTTAAAAATCACTGTAAGGTTACATTTTTTCATGAATTCGAAAACTTTTGCAATACCATTAAAGACAACCTTCCCATTACTTTGGTTTTCCTTTAAAATTTCACGTCATAACTTATCACATGGTGTTTTCCCTTCTGCATGACACCAGTGAAAACACACAGCCCAGAGAGAGCCAGGGCGACGCGGGTGCAGACGCTGTCTGCTGAGGTCTCCGCCAGCTGCAGCGCCCTTGCAGCCCCTCGCAGGTCCTCGCAGGTCCTCGCCGGTCCCCATGTGTCCCCATTAGCTGCCGCACAAGCTCCTGGCTCTCTAAGTGTCTCCATCTCCCTGAGCCCTGCAGACGCCACAGATGGGCCCTTCTCTGAGCCCTGGGTGGCGGCCATGCCCTGCTCCCTTGTGACATCGCTCACCTGACAGCCACAGCCGGCTTCTACACCTATAGCCCATGTATATTAGCCATGTGGCCTGAGTGACAATCCGTCCAGTTCCCAGTTCTGCACCCTCCTAGTCAGGCTGATTCCTGCCCTTTGGCTCTGGGGAATTAAATCCTGTCCAGTCTGGGCACCAGCACTGACTGTATTTGCCCGATGGTCAGAACTACTCTCCACAAACTACCGCCCGTCCCCACCGCCTCCTGGCCTTGCACGGCTGAGGCCCCGGGGATTTCTGTTCTTGGCACGGAGAGCCAGTGTCTCTTCCCACCTTCTCTCTTCTTCCTTTGTCCCCGTGTCTGTTACAAGCACTCATCATGTCACCCACCCCTCTTGCCGACTGCCCGACTGCTCACACTGATGGCTCCTCCCTTCCCAGACTCTCCTCACAATGCGCTTCATACCTGCTGGCGCGTTGGGTGGAACACGTGTGTGCATGTAAAGAACCCTTATGTTTTCCAGGGACGTTCATATGAATTTCCAGTGATATGTTAAAAATACTTGTGAACACTTTGCATTTTAGTCCTGAAATTTTTCACATTGCTTCATCTTCCATTCTGCAGAAATTGCTGTTGAAGAGAAGGAAGAAATAGAGAGAAAACAACTGTTTGATACGGTCACGTGCTAGACTCATTTATTCATTTATTCAGTAAATAACTATTGAGCTCCTAACATGTGCCAGATACTATTCTAAGGGCTGGAAACATCACTGTACACAAAATGGGCGAAATGGCTGCCTTTACAGAGTCTATGCTTTACTGGGAGAGGCAGACAATAGGCACATTTGCAAACACAATACATTAGTGGCAGGAAGTGCCATGGGCAACTGTAAAGCAGGAAGGTAGGGGATGGAGGGTAGGAGGGCGGCCCTGCTAGGCCACACTTGAGCAGAGCGCTGGAGGAAGTGAGGGAGCCAGATGGATGTGTGAAGGGAGAGATTGCAAAGTAGCCAGTGCAAGGGCCCTGAGGCAGAACGGCCAGCTGACAAGGAGGCCATGGGCGAGGGAAGGGGATAGGTAAGAGACGGGCTCAGCGGGGTAGCGAGCATCTAATCGTGCGGAGCTTTGTAGGTCATGGTGCACACATCCGATTTTACCCTGAGTCAGACTGAAGACCATCTGAAGGTTTTTGGCAGGTGGGTGACACAGTCCTGGTTTTAAAGAGCCTCCTGGCTGCTGTATGCAGACAGACTGCAGGAGCGGAAGCCGGGCCTCGGAGGAGGTGACTGCAGTGGCCCAGCAAAGAAAGGCAGGCACATCTGTCCTTCGCTGTAAGTATTATTGCTCACAACTTTGCGGTCAGTGTTCTTATCGTTGGCCAACAAGGAATGGAGGCTTAGAGAGGCGAGGCATCTTGTCACGGTCACGCAGCTGCCAGAGAGGGCCCCACTCACAGGGCTGGCATCTGGCTCCATCTGGTTCTAAGCCCCTCACTATTCCATCCTGACACGCAGCTTCTGGGAAGCATACAGCCCGGGGAGCCACCCTCCTCCCCTCCCGTGGGCGTGTCTCTGGGATCAGAGTCATTTCTGCGGAAAGCCGGGGAGCCCGGACACAGACTAGGGCCACGCGCTCGCATCCGAGGGTCTCTCTGGGAGAAACAAGCCAGAGGGCGACTCTGCCCTGCTCAGAAGTGGGTGCTCGGGGCCAAGCGGAAACTGCCCTGCTGGTGCCTCCAGGAAGGGAGGTTTGGTGGCAAAGGGAAGGTGTTTTGTTTTTTTGGGTTGTTTTTAATCAGGGGGAAAACTTCCGGTGGTAACACACAACAAAAACGTTCATCTTTTCCTGAAAGAACTCAAGAGAATCTAGAAAGGCCCTGACCCACCAGCAGTGGAGAGAAGACAGGGTCCCCTGGCCGCTGCCCCTGCCTGACATGAGCCGGTGCAGCGGGGGCGGCTGACGGAGACTCTCCTTAAAGCCCGCGACAACCCCGGCTGCCACTCTGGTCCTGCCTGTGACTGCTTGGTACGGCCCAGAGCAGAAGCGGAAACAGAAAAGGTCTCCAAGGACAAGAGGCAAGCAATAAAGAAGACCTAGGCAGGCAGGGACAGGGAGCTTCCCTCCAGACCATCTGGCTGAGTCGCCAGTGCCAGTAGGGCAGGATTCAAAATAATCCAGCTGTGGGTTATACGCAGCTTTCGTATGTCATTTATACTTAGTGTTGAACAAATGGTACGTGTCTCATTGCCTAGTGCACTTCAGCTGCTCCCAGAAGACTTTCTTGCTTATATGTTATAGTGAGTTAAATGCAAAACATCTATCTCACAAAGAACTTGGATCTGGGATGTATAAGGAACTCTTAACACTCAATTACAGGAAGGCGAACGATCCAATTTTTAAAAATGGGCCAAAGATTTAGACACACACAGTTCACCAAATAAGATAAATGAAAGGTATAATGAGCACATGAAAAAATGCTCAACATTATTAATTATTAGGGAAACGCAAATTAAAACCATAAGGAGATACTCACACACCTAGCAGCATGATAACATTTAAGAATTGGACCAGACCATGTGTTGGCAAGGATGTGAAGGAACTGGGAGTCTCCTACACTGCTGGTGGGAAGGTAAAATGGTACAATTACTTTGGAAAATAGTCTGACAAACTCTTAAAAGCTAAATATAACCCACTATATGATCCAGCCATTCCACTTCCAGGTATTTCCTCAGAGAAATGAAAGCGCACATTCACACAGAGGCTTGTGCATGAACGCTCCTAGCAGCTTCATTGTGAGGGCCCCAAGCTGGAAACAACCCAATGTCTCTCAACAGGTGAATGGATAAACCAATCATAGTATTTGCAAACAATGGAGCACTACTCAGAAATCAAAGGAATAAACTATAGATACATCCAGCAATATGGCCAAATTTCAAAATAATTATGCTGATTAAAAGAAGCCAGATAAAAAGAGTATGTGCTGTATGACTCCATTGATATAAAATTCTAGAAAATGCAAACTAATGCCTAGTGGAGAAAACAGATCCGTGATCCCCCGGGAGGGTGGGCAGTGTGGGAGATGGGGAAGTAGGAGGAAACTTAGGACTGATGGAGATGTTCATTATCTTGATTATGGTGACAGTTTCACACTTGCACACAAATGTCAAAATGCACCAAATTGTATACTAAATATGAGCTGTTTATTTTATGTTAATTATACATCAATCAATTTTTCTTTTTCTTTTTTTTTTCTGACAAAGCATGTATAAAATCTGGAGGAAAAACTCAAGTGGAATGAGGTAAACAGGTATTTGTCCTCAGGGTCCTGATGCCCCAGGTACATGGGGAGCCTGGTTAAGTGGCACCTTGCAGGACGCGTCTGAGCGCAGCCATTCCTTCCAGGCTGCCCATGGCGCGCTCTCCTCAGGTCCTAAATGCTCTGGTGTGTGTAGTGCTCCCATCAGTCACCTTAAACTTGTGTTTCCACGCACAGCGTGACTTTGGTTTCCCTGCGCGCTGCGGCAGGAGCAGGGCTAGAGTGTTCGACACTCGGTCTTTATGAATGTGTGTTCTGTGGGGTCAGTTCTTGCACCATGAGGACGTCCAGCTGGGCCACAGGTTTGTCAGCAGCAGGGAGGACGAACGCAGGCAAAAGTGTTCCGAAGAAGGGGCAGCAGGGATCCAGTCCCTACTGAGTATTTCTATAATCGTTCCATGTTGGTGCAGTGAAGTGTAGAGAGGACAGACGCCCAGGAGCTTTGCACTGAGGTGGGTGTGCTGGTGAAAGAGAATTGCTGCGAGAGCAGGACGCAAGGGCTGACTCCAGCCCTGGGTTCTGCCCGCTGCTGTTGGAGAAGAAGTAAACTGCATTTGTGCCCCGAGCCTCAGTTCCTCCATCTGTAAGACAGCCACAGCGATATCATACAGGGTTGGTGCAAGACTACAAAAGAAAATGGCTAAAAAGGGTTTTCTTTTTTTAATATTTTAACTATTTTTTGCAAACATTAGGTGTTTCCAGGGGAATGTATTAGTTTGCTGGGGTGTCCATAGCAAAGCAGCGCAGACTGGGGCCTAAAGAAGAGAATTTCTTTCTCACGGTCCTGGGGGCTGGAAGTCTGAGATCAAAGTGTCAGTGGCATTGGTTTCCTCTGAGCCCTCTCTCCTGGGCTTGCGGATGGCCATCCTCTCCTGTGCCTTCACATGGCCTTCCCTCTGTGTGTCTGTGTCCTAATTTCCTCTTCTTACGAGGACACTGTCACATGGAATTAGGACCACCCATATGACTTCATTTTACCTTAATCACCTCTTTAAAGACCCTATCTCCAAACAGTCACGTTCTGAGTGGCTGGGGGTTAGGACCCTAACACGTGAATCTGGGGTAGGCTGGGGACACAAGTCAGCCCCTAACAGGGAGACAGGCAGGGGGGATGGGCATCTGATCGCAATATTTTTTCAAGTCACCAATCGTGTTGGAAAACAAACAGCATCAGATACAGCAAAGCCAGCGCGAGGTGCCGAAGAGGAGGAGGCCATCTGTCACCACGTCTCTCTCACTCCGTCTCCGTTTCTATTTGCACCTCTGTCCTTTCCTGTGGAGCCACTGAAGCCATGGCGAAGGGCAGAGGCAAGTCTGATACCACCTACGAGGACACTTTTGACTAAGCAATATCTCAGTTCCTGGAAACTTTGTCCCGTGCCCCGCCAGCCTGTCTTCCTGAGGAGCAGCAGGCGGCAGCAGGAGTGATGCAGAGGGACTGTGGGCAGCAGGAGTGGGTGCAGGTGTGGGGCCATCAGCCTTCCCTTGAGGGAAATCAGTGTCGTGCAAGCCAGGGAGTGGTTTTATTTGTTGAGTTTTTTTCTGCTCTGAGGGACAGTGAGTGTTTTAGGAGGGGGCTGCTCCAGTTCAGGCTCTGCCCCATCCAGAGAATGTGGCAAAAACCCATCTGTCCACAGGCATCTGCAGCAGCGCAGCCTGGCGTCTGCAGATGGGACAGGTGAGGAAAGCCAGGGAGTGGCCGGCTGCGTGACCCTCTAGGGTGAGTGCCCCGATCGTGGGGGTAAAATGACTGGGGTGCATAGGGGAGTCAGGGGCCCAGGCCAAACTCCATGCTGGATGTGCAAAGTGCAATTGCAAACTGTCAATAATAAGAACTCCACATGGTCAGTCGTGTTGACAGAAGCTGTGTAGTGATGTCACAGGCAGTCAGCAAGGAAGGCCAGGCTCCCACTGTCTCGCCGCCTGCTGTAGAAGAAAGCGGTGAAATTTCTTGACTCTCATGAGTCTCCCTTTTCTTCTTCCTCCCTCCATTCACACATGCCCGCTGCTCCATTTTGAGCTGGAAATCCACTTCATTCTGTTTAGAGAAAAAAGTCTCTGGTGGATGCTGGTCATTGAATTCACGTGCCACTAAAGCTCAGGAGACACGAATGAATAGGAATCCCTCTGTAGGGAAGTTTAAACTTTCCCTCTGAAGGCTTGAGTCTCAGTCTGCAGAAATGAATTGGCAATAGACCTGTTAATAGGAAAAAAACACATACAAATTTCTCAGCACACGCACGGACGTGGGAGTCCCGTGCATTTGAGACTCACAGCAGGGCCAAGTGGTTGAGGTTCATACACCCTCTGCTCGGGGAGAGGGCACTGTGGGAAGTGTCGGCAATGGGAGGGCTGTAAGCGATTACCAGGGGAGTTGAACAGACCTGAAGTTCCTGGGAACAATCGCGGAGCACTCTGGGTAATGCTGCATCTCAATACTGGGTGAAGAAACACAGACAAAACTCTTGAGTTAAAAATGACTTAGAAGAATCAGACTCTGGCTGCGAAGGAAGTTTTAGGAACATTTTATTTTAGTTTAGTTTAGTTTTTTTGAGAATGTCATTGATATCTTGATAGGGATTGCATTGAATCTGTAGATTATTTGGGGCAGTATCAATATTTTAAAAATATTAATTCTTCCAATAAATTACCCATTTTCAGGTATTCTGTTATAAGCAACTTTCCCTCTGAAGGTTTGAGTCTCAGTCTGCAGAAATAAATTGACAATAGACATGTTAACAGGAAAAAAAGACATACAAATTTGTCAGCACACGCACGGACGTGGGGGTCCCGCACATTTGAGACTCACGGCAGGGCCAGGTGGTTGAGGTTCATACACGCTCTGCTCAGGGAGAGGCTGCTGTGGGAAGTGTCAGCAACGTGAGGGCTGTAAGTGATTACCAGGGGAGCTGAACAGACGGGAGGCAGACAGTACCTGGCAAACGCTTCTCATGGGAATGAGGGGGGCTGGCCAACTACGGAGAGGTGAGGGGCAAAGGGCGCTGCAACAGAGGCTGTCTTGTCACGTGGATGATCTCTAGGTGCTGCCCTGGGAAGAACAGAGAAAAGTCTAGTAGGATGGAGATGACTTTCTGTCTCTTCTCTTCTCCTTAGTCAGACAGGGAAATTCCAAAGAGAGTCCCTCCCTGTACTGAGGGCCGTGGGGCTGGGGGAGGCAAGAGAAGACTGGAAAGTCCTGGGTTCTGCCAGGCGGCTTCTGAGGCCTTCCCACTTCTCCCAGTCCGAAGCACTCAGCGTGTCAGAGCACCATACTCTGGGGTCTTGTTCTCTGTGCTCGAATCCCCTGACCCCCAAATTTGATATTTTCATGTAGGTGAATTTGTTTCTATTTTTCTTCTCAGAATTTTAGCTTTAGTATACACTAAATCCACAAGTCATTCCCGCTGGGGATTACTGAAAGTACGAGGGCCTGGGAGATAGGGAGGAGTTGAAGAGCGAGACAAGGTAAGGAAATGGGTTTGGCAGTGAAATTTAGGGACAGAGACAGGGGACTGAGGAGGGTAGGGCCAGCCTTGAAATCCCCCTCAGCCTCTGATGGGGGCCAGGGTGGCAGGGAGCAGCCCCCAGGGCAGCTTTTGGGTGAAGCGAAGGCAAAGAAAGCTCAGCCAGACACCCTGGCACTGGGGAGAGGCCCTGAGAAACACCCTCGCCCTGGCTCAGTGGCGGCAAGGGCCAGAGCCGGCTCCTTGGATGTCCCCCCGGCTGTTTCTCTGGCTCCACATGGTCGGAATGAGTCGGGACTTAACAACTCTGAGTCACAGTCAGGGAGCTGTGGACCCACACACGCTGACTTAGCAACAAACAAGGAAGGGGGAGGGAGGGAGGGAGATTTCCTGTCCTGCCCTGATCTGGAACAAGGCAAACTGAATATAAATATCAATATAGAAGCACGCTGCAACTAAAGGAAAGAAAAAGCCTGAAAGTTTTTAACAGATAAAACACGATAAATGGGGAAAAGTCATGATAAATGGAAATTAATTATAAAATAAGTATTTCTTATAATAAAGTTATGAAACATTATTTGTAGACTCTCTTTCTTACCCATAATATGTGTGTGTTAATTTTAGTGAATGTTAAAAAAGAAAACACGTTCCCTTTCTGCCTCGGGCTCTCAGGCTGTGACCAAGGCCGCGGGTGCTGGGCACAGAGAGCTGGGACAGCCCAGCCCCGTCCTCACCGAGCCCCCCCCCAGTCCTCACCGAGCCCCCGTCCTCACCGAGCTGCCGTCCTCACCAAGCAACGGTCGGACGGCCCGCATGGCCGGCTTCAGAGCTGCCGTGTGACTGCCCACACCGCGGGGCCCCGCTAGGGTGGGCCGCATGGCCCGTTTAAGCAGCCCTGTGACTGCACACATTTTTTAAAATATCAAAATTATTCTACCACGTAAGTATAAGTATAGTCGCATACTAGCTAACAACTGGGAAGGTGGAAAAAATGTGTACCTCAGACTTAGTACAGATTAAAAAAAAAAAATCGAGAAGTTCAAGTGGTGAATTCAAATATACTTAATATATTTTGCCAAAGGCTTCTGCTTATGTAGCCAAAGACACCTAATAGTTCATTAAAACAGAGAGGTTTGCAAATTCATCAATAACATCCTGCATGTAATTGTTTGTGTATGAGAAAGAAATGGATAAGATATATGGACTCTCTTCTGAGAGCAAATTATAGGCCCCGCCTGTGACCAGTGACATGTTTATCCCAGCCATAGTTCCGAGCTGCATTTCCATGTTAGGGCATTACAAAATGATGACCCTGGGTCATTAAAACAAAGTCAGAGGGCAGCCAGCATGCGTTGCTTACTGTAGCACACTTCCCAGCTTTCTTAGCTAGCAGACCTCTATTTTTTAGTTCATGTATGGACTACTTTTGCTTAGTTGTTTATTTTAAATTACTTTATTTAGTTTTTTTAGTAATTAAATAAGAATTTATGAGCCCACCGTACAAAACAAAAGCTAGTTTTATTGTGAGCTACATTTTGCTATATGATTTCCCCATCTACCTGCTTGCTGCATCCCAAGTTAATCAGCATCTTGAATTTTCCTGCTTATCATTGCCTTGCTTTTTTTTTTTTTTAAAGCATTTCATTGTAAGTTCTGTATATAAAATAGGTATCACACCAAGGATAATCTCTTAGGAGATTTTCACTCAGTGTTATGTTGTGAAGATTCATCCATACAGTTATTTGCTTGTTGCTGTAGTTCACTCACACTGACTGCTATGAATACGCTGCAGTTTATTCTTCCACTCTGCCTGAGTTGGCTGTATATGCTTGAGACAGTACCAACACTGCTTCACAATGAGTCTTGATATCTGCTTTTTTTGTTGTTGTGTAGATATTTTTGGCTGCTACTCATATATTCAAATTTGATAATCACATTATCAAATCCCACTTAAAAAAAGCTCTGTTGGAAATAGCACAGCATTTTAGAGATCTTGACACCAAGAAACACTTAAGATGTCCTTACTTAAAGAAAATTTTAGGCACTTTGTATAATTGCCCATTGCCACAATAATACTGCAAAACAAACTACCTCAAAATATAAAGGTTTAAAGCAACAACCCAACAGCTGTTTATTGTTCCCCCAAGTTCATGTGTCAGTGGGTGCTTCTGCTGCTCTGGGCTGGATTAACTGTTCTCAGCTGGCTCAGGCAAGTGTCTGTGGTCAACTGCTGGGTTGCCTGGGATTAGTTGGTCTAGGCTCTACTCATCCTGGACTACCCACTTCATCCTCTAAACAGACAAGCCCAGGCTTCTTTATGAGCAAGCACTTTTTTACACTTCTGCTGTGTCAAGTTTCCTGTTCCCATTGGCCAAAGCAAAAGTGACTGGGAGAGGGATGCACCACAAAAAGTGTGGTTACAGAGAGGCTTAAAAAACTGCAGCCAGCAATGCAATCTGCTACACAGTCTTTATCAAGTATTAGTTCTCATTTACCTTGTGCATATGTCAATTAAAAATAAGTCATTTCCCGCAGGGGTTTTAGAAAGTTGACTCAGATTCTAGAGATGAGCAAAAACAGAATAATATGTAGTCCCTAGATGTAACAGCCAACTCACCTGTGTGGTCAATGGTGTTTTGATTCACAACTTATGGTAATGATCAGTATGATTTCAGCCGAAAGTGTAAATGAGCATTTATGTGCCAATGCTCATAATGTCATACACTTAAGGGTCCTAAAGCAAAATGCAGTTTACAGATGTGTTTTATAATCCCAGATAGAGTGATACAAAACCTTCAGTAGAGTCAACAGGTGTGACATAAATTATCCTAAAGTACCTCAGGAAAATTTAGGGGACAAAATTTGTTTACACACCAAAAGTTGCTTTTCTTTATAATATTACAATATTCTGTTTTTCATTTCTTCTCAGAATATAAATGAAGGAGTTACAAATAAGTGTAAAAATTGGCATTTCTCTCCTAGAAAACCCAAAATACACTTACATTCAAAGAAAAGTTTCTTTTTTTAAACTTTACATAAAATAAACAATGTGATGATGATTCCTTACTGGTATTCTTCAGTTGGATTATCTATACAAAACTTAGGTTAACTGGAATCCTGTTTGTGTACTTTTTTTAATTGCAATTACTTACAACTATTTACTGTGTGCAAGCCTTTTCATTGTATTTTTTAATTGCAATACTGATAGTGCCAGAAAATTATTAGCATGAACTGTCTTCAGCTGCAGCTTATATAGTAGAATGAATCCCTTTTTATGCTAATTTTTGAGGATAAAACTAATACTGGATTATAAAGTAATCACATTATATCATCTCATTATGCTTCCCCAAACATGATTTCACATATAGAATGTACAAACATTTGTAAAAGCCAATGTTGTGATATACTTTTTCTATACCTATTATTCCTTGATTTGAAAGAAAGAGAGTTGGAGCTTTAAAGAAAAAGATAAGGAATTAATATATTTTTATTTTCATGTATTATGCAACTTGTGAACAGAATATCAAGTGAATTTCAAAGATGCTTTTGTATTAGCTATTTGTATGCATATCTCATCCAAACGCATACATTTCTGAAAGAGGAAATACATATTTCTAATCTCTAAATATCCTGGTAAAGCTTTGGACAAAATTCAACACCTGTTTGAGGAAAACAGAACTCAAAATAGAAATTAGTGAGCACACTATGTGATAAAATATATATATAAACTGCATTAGCAAAACAGAATTTTACTTGATGGGTAAACACACTAGAGGTATTTTCACTAATATCAGAAATAAGTCAAGATTTCCTCCTATATCTACTATCCTTCAACATTGTTCTAGAGGTTTTCTTTGATGCAATTTGAAAGATAAATCAATGTTGGGCGTAAGAACTTGAAAAGAAGAAGTAAAACTATTTCTATTTGTAGATGATGATTGTATGCCTAGAAAACCTTAGATGATCAATGATAAAGCTAACTCCAATAATAAAAGAATTCAATAAAACAGCAGTCTATAAAATTAACATACAGGAATCAATATCTTAATGTATACAAACAATACTTAGAGAATATAATTGCAGGAAAACTCCATTTATAATAGCAGAAAAATAAAATACACAGGAAAAAGTTTAACAAGGAATGTGCAAAAAAGTTAATTGTGGTAAATTTTAATACACTACTGAAGCACATAAAAGCAGATATAATAAATGAAAAGATATAACTTGTTTTGGTATAGGATACTCAGTGTCAGGTGTCAGTTCACACTAAGTTAATTTATCCATTTTTTATGTTTTGTAAATGTAATGAATCTCCAAAATCAATATTAAATGTATTTGGTGGAATTAAACAAGCTGATATCAAATGTCATATGGCAAAATAAGCATGCAAAAGGAGAAAAAAAATTCCAAAAATCCAAATAGTAAAACATGCAAAGGGGGGATAACCCTAGCAGACATTAAAATATATTATAAAGTCTCTATAATTAAAACAGTATGGTACTGATACGTGAATGTAAATATAGACCAATGGAATAGAGGAGGAAATCTGGAAATGGATTCAAGCACATATGAATGTATAATAAAGGTGCCGTCTCAAATCACTAGAGTAAAGATGAACCCTTTTAATAAATGGGGCTGGAGACCCTGGAAAAAGTTAAAAAAAAAAATGAAAGCATACAATACTAGATAAAAACATGGATGAATTCCTTCTTAACTTGAATTTTTAGGGAAAAGCTTTATAACTATGACTCAAAATCCAGATTTAATAAATGCAAAGATAGACAAATTTGATCACCTACATGTAAAAATATTTTTATTGTTTGCATCTCAAAAGTGATTTAAATAAAATCAAAAGACAACTGGGAGAAAATATTTGCAATATTTATCAAAGAAAAAGTGGTACTATTAAAAATATACCAGAAATGTTTAATAAATGAGGCAAAAAGTTTTTTAAAACCTGAGAGAAAAATGGGCAAAAGGCATGAACAACTTATATATATGTGTGTATCAATATACATACACATATGTACATATAATACATATACACATACGTATATTTACAATATTTACATTTGTTTCTTAAAAACATATAAAGATATTGAGTGCAACTTATAGGAAGGGAATTTAGCAATATCCAACATTTCTACATATTATGTAAAGATGTTCAGTTTAACTTATAGGATAAGACTTATTAATAGTAATATCTAACATATCTACATATGCATTGCATTTGCCCTTTTACTCAGCAGTTTCTTTTTCAGGAATTTATTCTGAAAATACACCTTCAACAATAATGCAAATGTATACGCACATGTTATTCATTTGAACATTATTTGTAATTCCATAACATTGGAGAGATCTAACATGTCCATATATATGCAGGTGGTTGAATAAACTATGACATATTCATAGAATTGAGTTCTGTGCACCTGTAAAAAAAAAAAAGAAGAAGAAGAAGAAGGATGATGTCTATGAACTTATATGAAGTTATTTTCAGAATATATTATTATATTAACTAAAAAATTAAAGTACATAAAGGATATCTATAGTATTCTACTTTTTTAATAAGAAAGAAGAAGAAAAAAGAAAATATAGATGTATTTTCTCATATGAATAAAGAGAAACACAGAAAGAAAATATAAGAGACTAATGAGGTTACTTAGAAAGAATGAGTGAACATAAGATGGACAGTTTTAAATGAAGAAGTGAGGGATGAGATTGTATCCTCTTCGAATATACCTTTGTGTATAGTCTTGACTTTTGGAACCGTGTTAATATTTTTTTTTTTTCATTTTACAAATATACCATAATTTATTTAACCAATTTCCTTCTTTGGTACTTTGTTAGTTTACACTTTTTGGCTGATATAACCTATTTTGCACAAACATTTCCAGTCCGGTCATTTCCTCAGGATAAATTCCTTGAAGTGACTATTGCTGGGTACAGTGTTGCTTAGCTTCATACCCTTGCTGCCATCCGTTTGCTATACTGTCATTCCCTCAAAGATTGATGGGTCTTCTAGCTAGCCATCCCCAGTTTTTACCCAAGGAGACTGGCATCTCCTTAGAAAGAGACCCTTAGGTTCTTTTGTGGGTTTTTTGTTTTCAACCTTTCTTTGACTTTTGTGGGGGTTTTTGTTTTTGTTTGTTTGTTTGTTTTGGTAAGAATATTTCATGAAATTTACTTTTAACAAATTTTTAAGTTTACAATATGTTATTGTTGACTCTAGGTTCAGTGTTGTACAACAGATCTTTAGAGCATAATTTCCTTCTTTTTAAAGGCTATATAGTATCCCATTTTATGTATATAGTATATTTTCTTTATCTATTCATCTGTCCATGGACGTTTGGGTCATTTCTACAACTTGCTAGTGTGAATAGTGCTGCAGTGAACATGTGAGTGCTAATATCTCTATTAGATGCTGATTTCGATTAGAACTACCATATGATCCAGCAATACCTCTTATATCCATATTTATCCAACAGAATCGTGTTAATATTTTATACCTAAAAATAAATGAAAAACAAAGAATGGTAGAAAATTCTGAAACTGAATATAAGGAGAAAAAAAATAGATGCAATCATTTTATAAATGAATAGCATGATTTCACCAAAGACAAAACAAGCAATCAACCCAAGTAATCTTGAACACAGTATTTGCTCTTTTTCGTTTGGGGAAAAAAAAAAAAAACCTCTAAATGTGTGTTGAATTCTAGTAATTCTTTTAGAGGCATGGGTCGGTAATTCTGAAACTATCTTCTATTCATTCTGTTTTTAAGACATTATATCCATATCTCTTGTGGATAATGGGAGCTAAGTTTCCCACTGTTGGAGAAGACAGTTACAGATACAGAAACAGGGAAGGATAGAATGACCCTTCAGATGTTGGATTTGTATTTGATGTGCTGGTATGAACTAAGGGTTTGAAATATAGATAGCTAGATACAATCTCTTCCCTAGCTCTACTCTATGAGGTCTAGCATTCATGACACTGTATTAGGAATACACTTAGTACCTAGATTTTGATTACTAAATACCATTCTCTGCTAAAAGGACCAAGACTTCTTGGAGAAATGGCTGATTTCAGGGCTGGGGCAGGGAAAGTCCAAGATTATCCTGTATGCTAAGGAAAACTTTTTGTGCTGAAAGATGAGAAAGTGTTCAAAGAATGATGGGGACATGTCAAAAGGACACAGGGGACAGCATGTAGGGGCTTCCACTGGCCAAATCTTCAATAACATGAACATCAAAATTATGATAGCAGAAGATTATAACTATTGAGTAAGGTTAGAATGCATGAGCCCATAGTGGGAAAGCTCTTGTTTCAGCAGAAAGTCATCTGATAAATGTAGAAGGAACGATGGAATTAGAAAAGCACCGTTTGCCAGCCGTTGTACTAACAGTTGATTCAGGCAAGAAACATAAGTGGATGCTAAAAGAAATGGGTGAAAGTTTAAGAAGTAACAGAATACTCTCTTTGTTCAGAGATCTCTTTAACAAGTTATTTATTAAACAAGGTAAAATAATTTTAAAGTGGAAAAACATGGCAGATACCACCCTAACCAAATAATCAAAAATAACTGCCAGTTGACAGCATGTGCCTCGTGATAACGATGTGTTGAAAAGGACACAGTAGTACTTCTGTGATATTCCTTCCAAAAGTGCACAAACTGGATCTAATCATGAAGAAACATCAGACAAACCCAAATTGATGGTTGTTATAGAAAATATTATAATAGACCTTTACTCTTCAAAGATGTCAGTGTCATGAAAGAGAAAGTCTCGGAAACTATTTCAAAATAAAAGGGGCTAAAGAGACATGACAGTGCATCTCATGAATACAATGCATGACCTTGGGTTTTCATTTGCTCTTAAAGACATTATTGGGGCAACTTAAAAACTGCCTAAGGTTTGTAACATCTGTGGATTAGATAACAGTATTGTATCAACGTCAGTTTCTTGATTTTAATGATTGCATCTACATTATATAAGAGAATTCCTTGCTTTTAGAAAATACACATTGAAATGTTTAGGTAAGAGAATATCATGTCAGCAACTAACTCTGAAAGAATTCGGGGGAAAAAATACACACACACAAAGGCATGTGGGAGAAAGGGAAAGAGAGAAAAATAAAAACCAATGTTATAAAATATCAAAATCTTGGTAAAATGTATTTATAAATTCTTTGTACTATTCTTACAATTTTTAAATTATATCCAAATATTTATAAAATAATAGATCCACAAATACACAAATAGATATTTTGTCACATTGCTCATCAATATCTTTAATGAATTAATTAGTATCGGTCAACCCTAATTTAAAACCATATGAAATGAAGAACCTATGCATATAATAGCTGTGATAGCTATTTACTAATTACCAGCAATATTAAACTGGCTGTACATAGTGAAATCTTGAGACATCTCTTTTAAACCTAAATTACAAAAGCTACAGCAAGAAAGGGAGTCACAGCAAAAGAAGAAAATAGTCATTATTGTTTTATGTTTTAATGAAAATGTATTTCCTCATTTGAGGTTAAGCATGTGTCCACTGCCTGCACAAAGTAGTCAAGAAACAAAGCAGTTTGGTGGTTAGTTACAATAACTCTGGAGCTCGACAGATTTTGGTGCCAATCCTGATTCTGTACTTAATTTTTGAAATGTAGACATTGATCTCCACCACATGCGGTATGGGTGTGGTTTAACAAGATAACTTAAGGAAGTACAGGGTTGCCATTCTTGTTATTCCTTCAGTTTTCTACATATAGAAGTTCTACAGCCCAACCAGCTGCTTTCTGATCTCATATGTTTTTTTTTTTTTTTTTTTTTTTTTTTTGAGACAGAGTCTAACTCTGTTGCCCAGGCTAGAGTGAGTGCTGTGGCGTCAGCCTAGCTCACAGCAACCTCAAACTCCTGAGCTCAAGAGATCCTCCTGTCTCAGCCTCCCGAGTAGCTGGGACTACAGGCATGCGCCACCATGCCCGGCTAATTTTTTCTATATATATTTTTAGCTGTCCATATAATTTCTTTCTATTTTTAGTAGAGGTGGGGTCTCGCTCTTGCTCAGGCTGGTCTCGAACTCCTGAGCTCAAACGATCCGCCCACCTCGCCCTCCCAGAGTGCTAGGATTACAGGCGTGAGCCACCGCGCCCGGCCTCTGATCTCATATGTTAAAAACAATTACATAGGAAAGAAATTTACTCTTTAATGCGTTAACATTTTAAGTGAGTGATAACGTGCTATTCTCTTTCACTTAACTGAAATGTTCATGGCAGTTTCACACATGTAATTCTCTCTCCCCTGCAATCTTATTAGCATTATTCCCATGAAACAACCAGAGAAATAAAGCAAAAGCATTTTAGTTAACTGAGCTTTAATACCTTTTCCTTATCTGCCATTGCTGCAAATACCAGATGAGCATAACTGCTCTATGTATTCAAAATCTTTTAGTTGATTAAAGAAAGGAGTCTGCAGGAAATTCAAGACTAGAAATTCATTTAGTTCTAGTTAGATCATAAGCATGAACAGAGGCCATTTATCCTTCAACATATCTTAAAATTTCTGGTTTTCTACTTGAATCTAACAATTTTTAGAATTTGCCTGGCTTGCTACAGGAAACAAATGCACTTGGCCAACCTCATTGTTTTCTTCCAGTCTTGTTCTCTTACTAAAGGGAGATCAGGAGATTCTTTATGGTAAATTTGGAGATACTTTGACTAGACTTTAAATGTATGTGTATATGTTCATGTGTGCTTAATATGATTGAATTCTAATGAAAGATTTTCAAATTTGAGGTACCTTTGTTTGTTTCTTCATATATATGAAACAAGAAAAAATAGTCAATACATTTTTAAATGACTATTTAATAAGGTCAGAATAGTTATT
The DNA here is from genome assembly GCF_041146395.1 of Eulemur rufifrons. NCBI lineage: Eukaryota > Metazoa > Chordata > Mammalia > Primates > Lemuridae > Eulemur > Eulemur rufifrons. The sequence continues at coordinate 10,155,911 of NC_091012.1, read as the reverse complement.
CAATCCATTAATAAAGAGTTAGCAGTTATCTACTCTTTGAAAAGAAATGAGTTTCAAAGTGTAATTCAGAAACACCACAAGGTCTTGATTGACCTTGCCTCAAAAAATATGTCACACTTCCCAGAATGTCCAGGGACGGAAATAGCTCCTTTAGTATTTACATGGATACTCTACTTACCTGGCAGGGAAGATGCCACGGTCACGAGGGTTTCCCAGGGCAAGGCTTATCCATTGCACTCTGGGTGTGCTGACCCCTCTGCTATCCCCAAATGTGGAAAACTCGACTGCTTAATTTTTGGTAGTGTGGGAACTGCGTTCCAACTTTCCCCTGTGTTTTAAATTTTTTTTAAAAAGTAATAATAATAATTAATAAATAAATAAAAATATGCAGATACTGAGAGTAGGTATATAATCATGGGAGCTGACTCGACACGAAAACATACATTGTATTTCATTTACAAATAACGTATATATTTAACATATCTAGGGAGAAGACTAAATGAATGACAGAGTGCTTTCCTTCAGAGTCTTGAGACCTGTCATCTTCATACTATACTCACCTGTGTCCACCAGCACCTAGCACAATGGCTGGCCCATATTTGGTCCACAGTTACTATGGGAAGAATTGAAATATATGATTTAGGGTGGAGAGTAAATATTTGGAGATGTACAAACCAAATTCTCCAGGAATTTGGTCATCTAAGTACTTTTACTTTAAGACTTCAAGGAAGAATAATATTGGAGCTAATTCTCAAAGGGCAGGTGTGATTTGATCATGTGATTTGTTCAGATGAACTATGTCAATACTATCTGGGCTCGATCAGTAATGCTGACTGAGCCCAGAGCTGTAGACAGTGACACCAGGGGATTTTCTATCATTACCTTCTAAAGTATGTTTATGAATGTGCTCAAAATACCCTCAGGATTCTTTTATAAACTCCTAAAATTATAACAGGTATTAATTTATCGTAACACTTTTTTTTATACTGGGTTAGCTCTGGGTGTTAGGTCAGGGAATTTATTCCCTACTGTGTAAAGTGTTATTTCTCATTACTTGTCTGAAAGCTACTATGACAGCGTTACATCATCTCACGTGGAGCTTTACTGAGTTCTCACTCCTCAGATTTTACAGTAATGAGACCAGACCCACCATAGATCCCTGAAAGAAATACATTGTTAGCACTTCTTTATCCCTTAAAGTATCTCATCATTTCTAACCTCTCTGACTATATATGAAAAAGCATTCCATCCAACTTAGTTCAACTGTGTTTTTTGGTATTTTTTAAATTTATTTTTAAGTTTTTGTTATAGAGCCCCAGAAAAAGGATTTTTAGTGATTTTTAACAAATCATGGCTTATAATTCCCATCAGAGTATATCAAAAGCTCTTGAAGATGAGGAAAGTATGGCATTGCTTTATAAAATTTGGTCATTCTCCTCCATTTTTACTAGGCCATGTTGCTGCTGCTTCTTTATGTTTCAACAATAAACATACCTGCAACTTTATATCTTGTCAGTCCATGTGAATTTGTATATAGGACACTGAATTTTCCAAGTAAAAATTAAAATATCTTAGTTAACCAACCAGATATTTTATCCATAATGATTGGAACAATTCAGGTAACTGTATTTTTACCCTTTTACTTTGAAAGTGTAGTTCATCCGGGATGTTTATCAGCACTTCCACTGGATTGCCTTGTAAGCCTGGTCGAGGTATTCATCACCTGGTAATTTAATGAATAAACCCAGCACACCAACATAGGTTTAGGTGATGTCTGTGAAGTGTTTGAGCTCAGTGGGAAAGGACACGCTGTAAAGACAACACTATTTTATTTTCTACCTTATGAACACATTGTGAAATTGACCCTAAAGGGTCTATTTTTAGATCCTATGCATGTCCTTGTACTTCGATCACTGACTTTATGCGCAAGATCTCAGAGTCATGGTCTGCATGGGGTAGGTTCACAGTGAAGCCTTTGAAGCTCAGTGGGTTGGACCCCCAAATCCAGACTCTGCTACTTACATAAAACCCTGAATGAGTTCCTCACATTTTCTGAAGTTATCTGCTTCTTTCTTCATTCTTCTCCCTCCTTCCATTGGTCCTCCACTCTCCTCTTCCTCTGCCTTTTGAGGTAACACAGAATTTTTGATGGGGTTGCATTTAGTGATTTTTTAAAAAGTTACTGTCTAATTTTTAGGATGAGGAGTCTGTGATTCAATGATGTTCCCAGAATCACTTGTCTGATTATTACAGAACCCAGATTCATTACTTTCCCCCTCTGCTTGTTTATCAAAATAAGTATTCTCTCTCTCTCTCTATCTCCCTCCCTGCCTTTCTCCCTACCTCCCTCTCTCTCTCTTTCCCTCTCTCTCTTTCACACACACACACATGCACACACACATATCTATAACAGCATCATAGAGGGGAAGATGAATCATTAAAGGACTCTTCCATAAAGGACTCTTCAAGAGGTTTCCTGTTTTATCTTAATATTGATGATAATGGTGTATTGCCTGAGTATGTGTATTTGTAGAAAGTTCTCAAGATCTTTTGCTTTAGGAGAAAACTACCTTTCTTACCTCAAACGCCTGTCTTCATTCTGTAATATTTAGCAGCATAATTGAGTGGATGTCTGTTAGTCCTTTCCAAAGCTTGAAGCCTGGGGCAATTGCCCTAGTTTGCTGGATCTGAGGGAAAGCTTCTCAAAGTATTTATATAACCCAAAAACTTCAAAATTAGAGTGTTTGTTAATTTTATTTTGTTGTAGTTTAGAGGAAATAGACATTCACAAAGTTTCTAAAGAATAAAATTAATAGCACTGACAGATACTCTGTTTGTAACTCTACAGAATGTTGCATATCTAATAAGTAAATTCATTAGCATATCTGTTGTGGATAATGGTGATTAATCTTGTTAAAGATATGTTTGTTTTCTCCCCTTAACATGAATTTTTCAAACATGCCCCCTTGTCAATAGGAAGTAGCTTTGAATTTACTTTTCTTTTCTTTCTTTTTTTTTTCCTTTTTTTTTACTGCAGCCATTTAGAGGATGTTTGTAAGAACATAATAATCTATTCTCTTTGTGTGTCAATTCTCAATTGGTAGTAAATTGAAGGTTTAAGTGGGTGGATAAGCACATTTAATTAATATCAGTTATTATTTCTAAGACATTCTGAGGTATTGAGCTGCCACCTGGATATTTTTACAGCCTAACAAAGATAATTTATTTTTTTTTATTTCAGCTTATTATGGGGGTACAAAAGTTCAGATTACATACATTGCCCATGTACCGCCTATCCCCCCGAGTCAGAGCTCCAAGCGTGACCATTCCCCAGACGGTGCGCAACGCACTCCTCATGTAGGCATACACCCATCCCCTCCCCCCACCCTCATCTCAGTCTGATATCCAATTGGTATCATTTCCAAATGTGCATTTAGGTGATGATCAGGGAAACCAATTTTCTGGTGAGTACATGTGATGCTTGTTTTTCCATTATTGGGATACTTCACTTAATATAATGGCTTCCAAGTCTCTCCAGGAGAACCATAGAGATGTCATATCTCTGTTATTTCTTATAGCTGAGTAATACTCCATGGTATACATATACCACAGTTTACTAATCCATTCATGAATTGATGGGCATTTGGGTTGTTTCCATATCTTTGCGATTGTGAATTGTGCTGCTATAAACATTTGGGTCCAGGTGTCTTTGTCATAGAATGACCTTTGTTACTTTGGGTAGATGCCCAATAATGGGATTGCTGGATCGAATAGTAGGTCTACTTGAATCTGTTTAAGGTATCTCCATATTGCTTTCCACAGGGCTTGCAATAGTTTGCAGGCCCACCAGCAGTGTATGAGTGTTCCTATCTCTCTGCATCCACGCCAACATTTACTGTTATGGGACTTTTTGATAAAGGCCATTCTCACTGGAGTTAAGTGATATCTCATTGTGATTTTTGATTTGCATTTTCCTGATGATTAGAGATGCTGAGCATTTTTTCATATGTTTATTAGCCATTCTTATATCTTCTTTTGAAAAATTTCTATTCATGTTCTTTACCCACTTTTTGATAGTGTTGTGCGATTTTTTCTTACTGATTTTCCACCAGTTATAGAGAAGAGTGAGGAACATGGAAAGTGTCGGAGTAGAAAGGGTGGGAAGTGGCACTGACAGTGAGGAAGGCTGGAAACCCCAGGTCACGCCCAAGTCTGGGTTCGTTCCTACTCTGGTGATGTGAGCTCTGACAGGGTAAACTGAAAGGTATATAGGGGGCCTCTGTCCTGTCTTTGTAACTTCTCTATAAATCTAGAACTATTCAAAATACGAAGTTTATTCAAATTAAAAAAAAAAAAACTTTCTTAGTGGCACAGTAAGGTTAGAATCTGGCATAGGGATAAAAATGAGTCCTGAAGATATCAAAAGGTAACGCAACCTGGGCTAAAACCTTTTTTCCAAGTCCTCCAGAGGGGTGCACACAGGGGTAGCGTGGGGAGGCTGCTGAGCTGGAGTGAAACGTCTGGAGGAGTCCAGGGCTCAGGATTCTTTCACCCAACAGAACCTCAGGTCGCTAACCGCAGCCTGGGTGCTCCCAGCTGAAAATGCCTCCTATGAAATGCCCCAGGCCAAAGCACAAGGCATCAGAAACCGAGTTCCCATGTCCCCCAGCAAGGACCTGAGGCCTCCCAGGGCTGGCTTGGCTTCCTCAGGGGCTCTGGGATCCTCCCGCTTGTCCTCTGGGCCTCCTCCCAGATGGCCAGGATCAGGGGCACCTGAGAAGCTGCGACCCAGGACACACTTGTTCCCCTATCCATGGCAGTCTGGACTCAGTTTACCCTCTTGCCTCCTTGGCCCAATCCAGAAGTAGAGCAGCATAGTGCTGATAAGTCTCAAAATTGAATTAAAATGAGAAGGAACTGAAGTAACAACACAGCTCAGGGCACATGGCAGCTCCACAGAAGCACAATCCCTAGTCCAGCCTCCGGGGCCCACTGTGTGTCTTTAAGTTTCTCCATTTGGAAAACCTTAACAAGGCAGCGGCCTTCACCTGCCGAGGTGAAAACACAGAGTGTCTTACTAGAAGGAGGATCACTGGAACCCAGGAGTTCGAGGCTGCAGGGAGCTATGATTGCACCACTGCACTCCAGCCTGGGTGACAGAACGAGACCCTGTCTTTAAAAAAAGTAAAAACTAAAATAAATAAAAATTTGTAAGAAGTGGTCCCATAAGGTGGAGCCAGCCCGGAAAAGAAAAGGCTGCGGAGGGAATGTCTTCAGTCCACCAGGGACCCTCCCCACAGTGCTTCTCACCAGAAGCACAACCCGTGTGTTGACTTGCTCACACACACACAAACACACACACACACACACACGCGTGCACTCCCCTGCTCACTGCCGGCTCAGTGTGCATGAGCCAACCGTGCTGGCCATGCAGAGAGAGGCCGGCCAGCCCGGGGCCTCCCCTTCTCCACCCCGTGGAGGTGCTGCATGCGTGCACGGCCCACAGGCTGCACCTCCAGGGCCCCCCACTGCTCACCAGGTGTTTGCCTTCCCGTTTCTCGGAACCAGAAGGGAGTGCAGAGCTCTTCAGCTGCAATCTGTGCTTCTTTCTTCCGTCTGACTGGGGGGCTTCCTGAGCACCCCGTGCCCAGCAGTGCTCGCTGGGAAGCAGTCAGGGACTCTGAGCAGGAGCGCAGAAGCCCGCCATGCAGGGAGGCTACCTGCGGGTGATCCCAGCAAACAGGCCCACCTGCTTTCACAACAGTGGGATGGGGACAAACCACTCAACTCAGCCAAGAGCCTGGCGAGTGGCCACCCGCCATCTGCTGGTCGGGGCACCGGCAGCCGGTGGAAACGTTCTCAGACTGGGCACTTTAGGAGCCAGCGGGTTGGTCAAGACCCACAGAACCAATCCAGTGGGCCCTGTCCTGCTGCCCTCGCCCCTGCATTATCACGTTGGGGACACACTGGTATTAGTGCCTCACTGTCGGCATTTTCCCTCAGCACCGCGCCTCTCACCAGCTTCAGTTCTGTCTTCCCCAGTACTAACCGAAGCTTTTCCTCTCTCGCTGCCAGCAAGGTCTTTCATCTGCCTGTCTTCCTGCTTCTGAAGCCACCAAATAGTGAATTTATCCTGTGCAATGTATGAGGGTCCCTTGTGGACTGAAGAGACTCCATCCACAGCCTTCTCTTCTCCAGCCTGGCTCCACCTTATGGGACCACTTTTTAAAAAGTTTTAAATATTTATTTTTTACTTTTTTTAGAGACAGGGTTTGGTTCTGTCACTAAGGCTGGAGTGCAGTGGTGCAATCATAGTTCCCTGCAGCCTCGAACTCTTCCCAAGTAGCTGGGATGACAGGTGTCAGCCACCATGCCCAGCTCTGTGACCACTTTGTTTACCTGCTCTGGATGCTTTGATTTATCAACATCCCTTAAAATTAAGAACTCTGTTCTTAGAGCACAGTTTGGAGTTTAGAATAGGATTAATGCCAAGGTAATTGATCTATCCCATTGCTATAGTTTGGACATTTGTCCCCTCCAAATACCATGTTGAAATTTGATCCCCAATGTTGGAGGTGGGGCCTGATGGGAGGGATTTGATTCAAAAGGGCAGATACTTCCAGAATAGATTAATGCCCCTCCTTGAGGGTGAGTGAGTTCCTCAGAGAGCTGGTTGTTAAAAAGAGGCTGACACCTCCCCGCTCTCTCCCTTTGTCTCTCACCTTGTGATCTCTGCACACGCCACTCCCCTTCGCCTTCCCCCAAGAAGCAGCCTGAGGCCCTCACAGATGCCTGTTCAGTGCTTCATGTATACCCTGCAGAAACAGGAGCCAAATACCCCTCTTTAAAAAAAAAAAAAAATATATATATATATATATATATATATATTTTTAGGTATTCCTGTATAGCAACACAAATGAACTAAGATACCCATTCTGACTTTTTTATTTTTTATTTATTTATTATTTTTTTTGAGACAGAGTCTCACTCTGTTGGCCAGGCTAGAGTGCCATGTCATCAGCCTAGCTCACAGCAACCTCAAACTCCTGGGCTCAAGCGATCCTCCTGCCTCAGCCTCCCAAGTAGCTGGGACTACAGGCATGTGCCAGCATGCCCAGCTAAATTTTTCTATATATATTTTTAGTTGTCCATATAATTTCTTTCTATTTTTTAAGTAGAGATAGGGTCTTGCTCTTGCTCAGGCTGGTCTCGAACTCCTGAGCTCAAACAATCCACCCGCCTCAGCCTCCCAGAGTGCTAGGATTACAGGTGCGAGCCACCGCGCCTGGTCTGACTTTTCCCTTTTTTTTTTTTTTTTTTTTGAGAAAGAGTCTTGTTTTGTCATCACAGCTAGAATGCAGTGGCATCATCATAGCTTACTCCAACCTCAGATTCCTGAGCTCAAGTAAACCTCCTGCCTAAGCCTCCCAAGTAGTTGGGACTACAGGTGTGTGCCACAACACCCAGCTAATTTTATTTTAGTAGAGATGAGGTCTGTCTCTTGCTCAGGCTGGTCTTCAACTCCTGAGCTCAAGTGATCCTTCTGCCTCAGTCTCCCTGTGCTAGGACTACAGGTGTGAGCCACGGTGCCTGGCCATTTTAATGCTTCTTGATAATGATTTCCTTAGAAATTTCAAATCAATGATTTTTCTAATTCTATCATTCCTTCTACATTTATTGCCTGGCATTCTTCTGTAAAGCTGAGTTTTCCTTTATCAGCTGAAGTTATTGGGCTACCATGAAATATATTTCCTATTGGAAGGGTAAGATTAATGATTATGCTTTAATGAATTTCAAATAAGTTGATTATTGCTGCAAAAAATAGTGAAAATGGAGGACTTTCTTCTTTGCTCTCTTTTAATCATTATTAGGAATTCATAGATTTTTTTCCATTTTAGAGATTAAAGACATAAAGCTAAGACATAGCTTCCTTTTCTTAATGTTATGCAGCTAATAAGTGGCAGAGCTGGGACTAGGACCCAGGCCAGGCTAAATCCAAGGCCAGTCTCCTAACCATGATACTTTACTGTTTCCCTATGGCCCACGTTTTTTTTTTTTTTTTAAGTTTGCAAATACTGAGTTTGATAGTACAAATTCTTGCAGTTCACTTGGTTAATACTAGGCCCAAGGCTTATGGGATTATAACAAAATATCTAATATTCATGTCATCAGAGTTTTGGAAAGAAAGAAGGAAAAGGGCAGGATGGAAAAAGTACTCAGAAAAAATAATGGCTGCAAAATTCCCAAATTTGGCAAGAGACATAACCCTGCAGATTCAAGAAGCTGAATAAACTCCAAGTAGGATAAAAACAGTGAAATCTACACCAAGACACACTGTAATTAAATTTCTGAAAACTAAAGATTATACATAAAACAAATGACAACAAATTTCTAATTAGAAACCAAGGAGGTCAAAAGGAAGTGGCACAATATTTTTCAAATGCTGAAAGAAAATCAGAATAAAGAATTCCCAGCAAAAAAAAAAAAAAATCCCTAACCAAACAAACAAAAACACCCATCAAGATTAAAGAAAAAATCAAGACACTGTCAGATGAAGGAAAACTAAGAGAATTTTTCACCAGCAGACCTATTCTAAAAGAATGGCCAAAGGTTTTTCTCTAAATATAAAGAAAACAATAAAAGAAGAATCTTTGGAACATCAGGAAGGTTGAAAGAACACAGTAAGAAAAATGTAGATTTTCCTCCCCTCTTGAGTTTTCTGAATAATGTTTGACAATTGAAACAAAAATTATAGCACTGTTTTATGTGACTCTCAATGTATGTATAGAAATATTTAAGACAATTATATGACAAAGGGCCGGGGAAGGAATGTAAAGGGAGGTAAGGTATTTATGCTTCACTCAAGCCGGCAAAATGATGACGCCAACAGACTATGATAAGTCATATATATGTAAATGTAATACCTAGAGAAACCATTAAGAGCTAGACAAAGAAATACACTCAAAAACACTATAGATACATCACAATGAAATTCTAAAAAATGCTCCAGTAACCTACAAAAAAGCAGGAAAGAAAATATAGAGAAAAGAGAAGCAGAGAGAACAAACAGAAGACAAAAAATAAAATGACAGACTTAAGCCCTAACATATCAATAATTACTTTAAACACAGATGACCTAAAGTTACACTAATTAAAAGACAGAGATTGACAAGTTGGATTAGAAAACATTACCCAAATATAGGTTTCCTACAAGACATTCCCTTCTAATGTAGTGATATAGGCAGGTTGAAAGTAAAGGAATGAAAATGTATCATACAAACATTGACCAAAGGAAAGCAAGGGTGGTTATATTAATATCAGACAAAATAGACTACAAAGCAAAGATGATTACCAGAGACAGAAGGGGAAATTATATACTGTTAAAAAGGTAAGTCCGCCAAGAAGACATAGCAACCTATATGTAAACACACCAAACAACAGAGCTGCAAAATACAAGAAGCAAAAACTAACAGAACTGAGAAGAGAAGTAGACAAATACGCAATTACAATTGAAGACTTCAACATCCCTCTCTCAACAATTTGACATAAAATTAGCAAGACTCTAGAAGAATTCAATAGGATCTAACTGACATTTATAGAACACTCCACTTGTGATGGCTAACGATAGATGTCCACGTGACTAGATTCAGGGATGCCCGGATGGTTGGGGAAGCGTTGTTGCTCGGTGTGTCTGTGAAGGTGTTTCAGGGAGACTGGTGTGTGAGTCAGTGGACTGAGGGAGGAGGCCTGCCCTCGGTGTGGGTGGCACCATCCCACCGGTGGGGGCTGGGACAAAGCAGGAGGGAGAAGGGAGATAGATATTCAGCTTCCTCTGGCCTCCTCTCGCTCTCTCTTCCAGAGCCAGATGCTTTTTCTCCTCCTGCCTTTGGACATCAGACCGCAGGTTCCTTGGCTTCTGGACTTTGACACTCGTGCCACAGCCTCCCCGTGGTCTCCCGGGGGCTCTCCTGCCTTCAGCCTCAGCCTCAGACTGGGGGCTGCACTGGCAGCTTCCCTGGTTCTGGGGCTTTGGGACTTGGACTGAGCCAGGCTACCAGCTTCTCTGGGAGTGACACCACTAGCTCCTTTCATCTGCCAGCTTGCAGATGGCCTGCTATAGGACTTTGCCTTGGTAATCATGTGAGCCAATTTCCCCTAGAAATTTCCTTTCATATTTATATATTATTTATTCTGTTCTTCTGGAGAACCTCGACTCTCCAGCAACATCAGAATGCACATCCTCCCCAAGCATCCGTGGAACATACACCAATATAGACTATATCCTGGGCCATAAAACAGCCTCAGCCAACTTAAAAGAGTTGAAATAATACAGAGCATGTTTTCTTACCACAATGAAATCAAACTAACAATCAATAATGGAAAAATAACAAGGAAATCTCCAAGCACTTGGAAACTAAACAACACACTCCTAAATAATCCACCGTTCAAAGAGGAAGTCTCAAGAAATATTTTTAAAAATGTATTGAACTGAGTGAACAATAAAATACACCAAAATCTGTAGGGCACAACTACAGTAGTGCTGAGAGGGCAAATTCACAGCACTAAATGTGCACATTAGAAAAACAGGAAAGTCTCAAATCAATAATCTAAGTTCCCAAAATTCAACACCCTTTTATGATAAGAATGCTTAACAAAATAGGCATAGACGGGGCCTACCTAAAAATGATACAAGCCATATATGACAAACCCACAGCCAACATCATACTGAATGGGGAAAAATTGAAAGCATTCCCACTTAGAACTGGAACCAGACAAGGCTGCCCACTGTCCCCATTACTTTTCAACATAGTATTGGAAGTCCTTGCGAGAGCTATCAGGCAAGAGAGCAGAATCAAGGGAGTCCAAATAGGGAAAGAAGAGATCAAACTCTCACTCTTTGCTGATGATATGATGTTATATCTGGAAAACCCCAAGGATTCAACCAAGAGACTCTTGGAATTGATTAATGAATTCAGTAAAGTCTCAGGTTACAAAATCAATACACACAAATCAGAGGCATTCATATATGCCAATAACAGTCAATCGGAGAACCAAATTAAGGACTCAATCCCTTCAAAATAGCAACAAAGAAAATAAAATATCTAGGAATATATTTAACTAAAGAGGTAAAGGACCTCTATAGGGAGAACTATGAAACACTGAGGAAGGAAATTGCAGAACATGTAAATAGGTGGAAAACCATACCATGCTCATGGATTGGAAGAATCAACATTGTTAAAATGTCTATACTACCCAAAGTGATCTACAGATTCAATGCAATCCCTATTAAATTACCAACATCATTTTTCACAGATATAGAAAGAAATAATTATACACTTTGTATGGAATCAGAGAAGACCCTATATAGCAAAAGCAATTTTAAGCAATAAAAACAAAATGGGAGGTATTAATTTGCCAGACTTCAAACTATACTACAAGGCTGTGGTTCTTAAAACTGCTTGGTATTGGCACAAGTGTAGGGACACAGACCAGTGGAACGAACAGAAAATCCAAATATAAAACCACCCTCATATAGCCATCTAATCTTTGACAAAGCAGACAAAAACATACTCTGGGGACAAGAATCCCTATTCAATAAATGGTGCTGGGAAAATCAGATAGCCACATGTAGAAGACTGAAACAGGACCCACAGCTTTCACCTCTCACAAAAATCAAATCACGGTGGATAACAGACTTAAACCTTAGGTCAGAAACTATTAGAATTCTAGAAGAAAATGTAGGAAAGACTCTTACAGACATTGGCCTAGGCAAAGAACTTATGAAGAAGACCACTAAGGCAATCACAGCAACAACAAAAATAAATGAATGGGATCTGATTAAATTAAAAAGCTTCTGCACAGCCAAAGAAACAGTCATGAGAATAAACAGACAACCTACAGAATAGGAATGGGAAAGAGAGTAGCAAAATAAACCCAAAGCCAGCACAAGAAGGGAAATAATAGAAATAATAGCAGAAATTAGTGAAACTCAAAACAGAATAGTAATGGGGAAAATAAATGGAACAGAGATCTGGTTATTTGAAAAGATCAATAAAATTAGCAAACCTCTAGCAAGACCAACAAGGAAAAAAGAGAGAGGATGCAAATTACTAATATCAGGAATAAAACAAGGTATATCACTATAGACCTCAAAGATACCAACAAGATAGGGGAATACTATGAACAACTCTACACACATAAATTTGACAACTTGAGAAAATGGACCAATTCCTCAAAAAATACAAACTACAACAACTCATCCAATATAAAATATATAATTTGAATGATCCTATCACTATTAGGGAAATTGAATTTATAGTTCAAAACCTCTCAAACCAAAAAATATCTCAGCACAGATTATTTCACTGGAGATTCTACTAAAAGTTTATAGAAAATTAACAACAATTCTCCACAGTTTGTTCCAGAAAATAGAAGTGGAGAGATCACTTTCTAATTCATTTTTTGAAGCTAATAATATCCTGGTTTCAAAAGACAAGTACAAAAAGACAGTACAAAAGAAAGGAAACTACATACCAACATCATTCATCAATATGGAAGCAAACATCCTGAACAAAATATTAGCAAATAGAATTCAGCAATATACTAAAAAAACCACATATACACCATGACCAAGTGCGCTTTATTCTAGGAATGCAGGGATATTTCCATATTTGAAAATCAGTCAATATTAACATAAACATATGAACTGGCTAAGAAGAAAATCACAAGATGTATCATAGAAATTTTGTCTGGTCTTTGTCCCTGGTTCCTGGGAGGGAGCGTCTATCCCCAGTGGTAAGAATGCCTTTGTTATTAATTGTGGGCCCATGCCTGCGTGTATGCTAATGAGGTAACCCATAGTGAGCCCCTGGATAGTTTCAGGATGGGGGCTGGCCATGCCAGAAAGACAAACCATTTGGTTAGGGAGTTGGAGCTTTGAGATATGTGATATCCAGCCCAACCTCCCAATGTCCAGGGAGGGAAGGGAAACTGGAGGTTGATTTCAGTCCCATGGCAAGTAATTCCATTAGTCATGCCCATATAATGAAACATGGACACCAAAGCTTGGATGAACTTCTTGGTTAGTGAACATATTGATTCCCTGTGTTGAGGACACAGAAGCTCTGTGCTAAGAACCCTCCCAGACCTTGCATTCATTGGCTAGTCCTAATATGTATCTCTTATAATAAAATTTTAATCATAAGTATAGCACTTTCTTGAGTTCTTTGAGTTGTTCTAGTGACTTATCAAACCCGAGGGAGTAGTGGGAAACCCAAAATTTATAGTCAATTGGTCAGAAGTACGGCTGGTTTGGGAAACCCAGAACTTGTGGCTGGCATATGAAGTGAGGACAGTCTTATTGGGGACTGTGCCATAAACCTATGACGTTTACGCTAACTGTAGGTAATTAGTGTCAGAAATGCATTGTAATATTGCACGTGATCATATCAATTGATGCTGAAAAAGCATTTGACAAAATTTAACGCCTTTTCATGATACTCTTTGAAAAACAGAAGTAGAGAGAACTTCCTCAACTTGATAAAAAGCATCTACAAAAAAAGAAAAAAACAAAATAAAAATGCTATAGCTAACATAATACCTAATGGTGAAAGATTGAATGCTTTTCCTTTAAGACTGGGAGTAAAGCCAAGATGTACATTTCCACTACCCATATTTAATATTGTGTTAGAAATTCTAGCCAGGGAAGTAAGTCAAGAAAAAGGTATACAGTTAAAAAAAGGAAGAAATAAAATAATATCTATTTGTAGATAATATAGTTGTTTATGTAGAAAATTTGAATGACTCTACATACACACAGAAAAAAACAACTCCTAGAATAAGTGATTTCAGCAAACTTGCAGGATACAAGATATATACAAAAATTAATTTTATTTTTACATAGTAGCAATGAACACATAAACACTCAAATTAAATATATAATACCATTTAAAATGACTCCAAAAATGAAATCTTAGGTGTAAATGTAACAAAATATGTACAGGACTTATATACTAAAAACTAAACAATGCTGATGAAAGTAATCAAAGTTGATCTACATAAATGGAGAGACATACCATGTTCATGGATTAAAAGCCTAAACACAGTAAAGATGTCAGTTCTCCACAAATTGATATACAGGTTTAACATGATTCCTATCAAGATCCCAACGAAATGTTTTATAGGTTTAGACAAGATTATTCTAAAATTTATATGGAAATGGGAAGGAACTGAAATAGTTAAAAGAATTTTCAAAGTGAATAAAGTGGTAGAAATCAGTCTATCTGATTTCACAACTGTGAGGTATAGTCTGGTGTGTAGCTCAGTGATAGACCATGCACCCCTCATGTCAGAGGGGTAGACACATACATCAGTGGAACAGAATAGAGAACTCAGATATAGACCCACAGGAAAATATGCTTAACTGGTTTTGACAACCGTGGAAAAGTGATTCAATGAAGGAAAGATAGCTTTCTCAACAAATGATGCTGGAACAATTGGACATTGTAGGCAAATAAATGAACCTCAACTAAATTCTCACACCTTATACAAAAATTAACTTAAAGTTAAGTATTACTTAAGTTTAACACATTGACTGCCATGTGAGTTGTATTTAACTCAGGCTCATTTTGAGCCCCTGGGCCTCATGAAGCAAAACCCTGCAACTGGTTCATGCAACTCTTACTTGTTGATATTCTTATTGTTGCAATTAATATTGACAGTTTAATTCTAAAAATGTGTACTACATTGCATATAAGTCATGCACAGTAAACAATAAAAATTAGAAAGGATCCTTTTGCTTTAATAAAACACCACAGCCCCAGGGGGAAAACAATTTTTCTAGTGTGGCAGTCAATGTGTTAAAACATGAAACTATAAAACTTTGAGGAAAACAACTAGAAAAAACTCAGATCTAGGGCTACACAAAGAGTTCCTAGACGTGATGCTGAAACCACAGTCCATAAGAGAAAACATGGATAAACTGGACTTATGCTCTGAAAAAAACCTTGTCGTGATAAAAAGACAAGCTATGGAGTAGGAGATAACATTGGCAAAGCACATATATATAGCAAAGGCCTAGAATCTGGAGTAAAAAAAATTCTCAAAACTCAATAGTAAAAACAAACAATCCAGTGAGAAAATAGGGAAAAGATGTAAAGAGCAGCCATGTTGAGGTCACCTGCCCAGGTTTGCCCTATGGGCTGTGAGCAGAGCTGCCATGTCTCTTGCAGTCAGAGGAGTTAGGAGTAGCCATGTGGGTTCTCATGTTTCCCCTCTTCCCCTTCCTGGAAACCACGTACTGGGATGACAGAGTAGAGTCGCCTGGATCCCCGATTCACTACAAGAACAAATGCTCCAATGAGTTGCCCAACTTAACACTGGATGTGAGTGAGTGACAGATAAGGTCACAGCGTTAGGGGGCTGCAATTTCTAGAGTCATTTGTTACCAAAACCATAACCCATTCTATTGCACACAGTGGATAAACTATTATATGATAGATCAATTTAATAAACATTTCTGTATTGTTGGGCAATTACGTGATTTTCAGTTTTTCACAATTATTTATAATTAATGATGTTGAAACGATTCTTCATTTATGCTACACATTTAGTGCGGGTGTTCTTTGGAGAAACACATTACTGCATCTACCACAAAGCAGGAATGGAGATTATTTCTTTAGAAGATTCCTAAAAGCAGTATTACTGGGGAAAGGTAATAAAGGTTTTTATTATTCTGCATATCGGTGCCTTTCATAGCATCCGGTACACAGAATTTGGTCATCAGAACTTTGTTCAATGAATTCTTTCTAATATTTGTCACCACCACGCTTGCCAACTGGTACTATTACCATGTTTTTGGCAAAGTTAGTGAGCATAAAGTGATTTTCTTCCTGATATTTTCATTTGCATGGCCTTGGTTAGAATTGAGGTTGAACATTTCTTTATATGTTTGTTTGCTAATTGTGATTCTTCCTTTATGAATTTCCAGAAGAGAAGGTTTATAGTTGAAGAACAAAGCAGTAGGTTGGCCTGATGACATTGCTTCTCTTTGTTGGCTTCCCCCAAGTAGCGCCCACTCCTACTGAAAGGGAAAAGCAGACAATCACTTTCTCTAACTATGATTCCTGACCTGGAACAAAGGCTGCTCTTTCAGCTGAGGTTAGCTTTAAGTAACCCTTTCAGCTGAGAGTCTCCAATGTTTTCTCATTGTGTTCATCCAATTGTTTAATGAACTGTGGTGATGATTAATTAATAGACACCATTTCTGCCATCTGGAACAAGCTCCCTCTACCTCCTGGCCTTCTCACTTCTCCACTTCAGTCACAGTCTCTGTGAATGCATTTGTTTTCTTTCTCATCCAAACATCTTATTTTTCTTCCTCTTTTCTTTTTAATGTTTAATGCTTGAGAGAACTCAAGGCAGGCAAGCTGCTGCCCAGGAGGAGCCTAGAGAGAATTCAAGTGGATTCTCTACATCAATGCTACCAAGTTTTGTTACCTCACAGGGTGGGCCAATACTTGTTGCCAAGTCCCCAAAGTCATACATTTGCTCCTGCTCTCTACGAAGCCACAGGAAAGTGTTCATCTGCAGACGTGAAGGCCTGCACAGGCCCAGTGAGGCCCTTCTGGCCCCGGCGGCTGTCTGCTTTCCCAGCCCTTCCGAACACCGCATTCCTGTCCGGCCAAAGCTGCCGGCACTTCCCAGCCTAGACCTGGCCTTGCATCACCATGTGTCTTTGTATAAGCTGGTCCCTCTGCCTATAACCCTCCTGGAGATTTTGTTCCCAGCATCCATCACGGTGCAGAGTGAGGGCTTTCCTGCCCCTCCCCGCCCCGGGGCCCAGAGCTCCTCACTTCCTGTAGGATGTGCTACTGCTGTGGCATCTTCCTCGTGGCATGGCTCTCTCTTCCTCCAGATTACAAGTCACCGAGAACTTACCTTCTGTCTCTTTTTGTTCCTAGCATCTACCACAGTGCAGAGTAAAAACATAGCAGGTTTTTGTTCAATGCATGGCACTAAGTCAAACCAGTTAGCAAAATTTTTTGCTTCCAACTTCTGACTGGGCCCTAAGAAGTCATCAAAAATAAAACTGGAGGGACACTTTTGAAGCCAAATCATCTCGAAAAGCATCAGAAAGCAAGGGCCAAATTATAAATGCTTCAACTTGGGGCTCAGTATCAGCATTCTTGCAAATTCTTGCAAAACTTGAATAACTTTCCAAAACCTGAGGAAATTCTTATGCATGTATAGTGTGGAATACACGATTGGTCTTTTCAGTTAAAATCGTATGTGTTGGTAAGGTTTTAATAATCTGTAGTATTTCCCTCAGATTCATTTGGCTGATATTGTTGTTTTAGCTCTGTCACAGTTGGAAGCATGTGATGTGACCTGTGCTGGGGGCAAGGCTTACTGAGGGTCCCCGTGCTGCCTGTTTGAACAGGACAGTTATAAAATGCTACTCTTTTTAGCTCATTAACTGCTTAGACTCCTGGTTAGACTGAAGAGGGACTGGAGGGAGGGAAAAAGAAAGAAGAGAGAAATTTAGCCCCTTTGCAGGAAGCAAGGCTCCACCTAGAAACAGACGTGAGGGGAAGATTAATAGGGGCAAATTGCCACTCACAGTCTCACCCAGAAGACCAGAGCCTCAACGTCCTTGGCTAGAGTTTCAAAATCTCCTCTGTACAAATGGAAAGCTTCGGCGACGATGATGATGATGATACTGCCCTTAAGTGGCCCTCGCCCCAGCAGGAGACTGCAGGGAGCACGGTGTCTCTCAGCCCAAATGAGGGGACTGAGTCGCACTCGCTGTCTCATCCCCTGTCACCTTTCAACAGCCTCAGTCTAGAGCAGCGAGACTTCCCACGAGCCTCTTGCCAGAAACGGGGTGCCTTACCTTTCAGGTGATTCAGGTCACTCTGATGGACTGTTATGTTTTTGTTTAAAGATGAGTGGGGATGAGTGAGTAATGCCCTTCATCCAGAAAGTTCTCAGAACACAGACTGCAGAGGGCATTTTGAGCGGCCACTGCCTCATGTGAGAATCGCTCCGCTGGAGACTGTGTCGCCGCGGACTCTGGGCTCTGACGTACCCGACGGTCACGCTGATGAGACGACGTATTGAAAGAAACATGGAGCTTGAGACGAGGAAACTTTACAAAAGTAACAAAAATCCAGGGTGATGGATATCCCAATTACCCTGACTTGATTATTATACACTGTATACATGTATCAAAATATCACATGAATCTCCCAAATATGTACAACAATGATATGCTAATTTTTTAACACTCCACCCCAAATACATGTATTAGTCCGGTATTTGGACTTTTCTACTGCCCAGGAATTACTGGACTCCTAGAGTGTCTTGCGGGGCAGGGGTCCCTGCAGTTCAGTCCTGG
The DNA here is from genome assembly GCF_041146395.1 of Eulemur rufifrons. Classification (NCBI taxonomy): domain Eukaryota; kingdom Metazoa; phylum Chordata; class Mammalia; order Primates; family Lemuridae; genus Eulemur; species Eulemur rufifrons. The sequence goes on along the minus strand of NC_091012.1, from coordinate 10,137,514 downwards.
CCTGCGGCACTGGCTGGAGGGTTTGGTGAGTCCTGGTCACCTGAACATGGAAAAAGCAGCGTTTGCAGAGGGCTGCTCCCCCATTCCCACCTGGAAAATAACTTTGGGATCCAAATCACCTATTTCCGGGCCTATATACAAGCAAATTTCTTAGATGGGATTTTTTAAGTCTCAAAATTTCAAAGAATTCTTAGCCAATTAATATCTTTTGCTTATCCGCTCAATGGTTTCCAGTTGCACTGATAGAGCAAAACCGCCTCAACCTACAGTGATTTCTTCAAGGATGCTCAGGAGTTGGGGAATCTGTATCTCCGCCTCCTTTTCCTTTCTGGCACTGTTTTCGAAGTTCCATCCCACACTACCAAACACATGCAGGGTCATCATTGCTTTTGACAACTAGCCCAGTATCCAGCGGATGATTGAAAAGAAGTGAAATCCCCCATCGCTTTCAACCCATGTGGTTGGGCTTCTGTCCCCAGAACCCCACTGAGACATCAAGAACCACCCAGCCCATCTGACATTTTCCACTCACATCTTACTCCCTCCCCAGCTCCAATGCTCCATACTGCAGGCCTCGGTCACCTCTCACCTGTACGTCTTCAGGGATCTCGAAAGTGACCATGTCTGACTCTAGTGTGGCTCTCCAATCCATTCTGCCGTCCCCTCCCAGGCAGGTGTTCCTAAACGCCAACGCAGCCAGTTTACATTCCTGACTCCAGTGGCCTGAATAATAATCGTCCCCAGAGATTCCATGTCCTAAGCCCTGAAACCTGTGAATCTCACTGTATATGGAAACAGAGGCTTTGCAAATGTGATTAAGTGATAATCTTGGGATAAGGAGATTATCTTGGATCATCCAGATGGGTCCCAAACACCGTCACAAGCGTCCTTAAGAGAGGGAGGCAGTGGGAGACCATGGTGACGGACCAGGGTAGGTGATGTGGCCGCAGAGGCAGAGACTGTGGTGACGCGGCCACAGCCAAGGCCACCGGAAGCTGGGAGAAGCAAGAAGCAGAGTCTTCCCTAGAGGGTCCGCAGGATGTGCAGCCCTGCTGACAGCTCAGACTTCTGGCCTCCAGAGTTGTGAGAGAATACATTTCCCTCATTTTAAGTCACCCCATTTGTGATTTGGCACAGGAAACTCAGACACTGATCAAAATCCTGTTGCTCCAAATTGTAAAGCCCTAGTAGTCTGGGGCCTGAACACTCTTCAAACTCATGTTTCTCACTGCCCCTTGTTTCCGCCTGCCCCACAGCCATGCACACCGGCAGCGCTGCGGGAGCTCGGCCTCCTCTGCCCGCAGCTCTGCTCGTCCACCTGGGGCGGTCTACACATGGCTCCCGACTGGCCTGGAACGATATCTCCGCTCTGAAGCCGGGACAGTCTGCACACCAGTTCTGCAGATTTGACGTGAGCTCCCCGTGCACCCTGCCCTTCAGTCTGCTTTTCTATTCATGCCTAGCTCTTCCAATGGTCCTCGTGTGCAGGGACTGAGCTTCATTCACTTCTGGTCACCCCTGTTCTTGGCACAGTGTTTGCCACATAGTGGAAGGCTGGTAAATGTTGTAATGTCTAATATTTAAGTAAAATTACTTCTGCACGACAATCTTATACTGATGCTCATTCCTCCTTCTTCAAATGTCCCTCTGCTGACTCTGCCACATCACCTTTCCTTGGTCGACAGTGACCTCTGTGACTGCCTCTCCTTGTTCTCGCTCCCTGGCTTTTCACGCCTGAGCCACCTCATGCCAGCAGCCTTCAGTCTTCCTTCTCTTTTTTGCTCTCCTGCTTATGTCTTTCTGAGTGATTTTCATCATTATTCCATGTTGTTGGCTTCTAAACACAGCTCTCTCCTCCCCTGAACTCTTTCCCACCCGCCCACTGGAAATCTCTGCACAGACGTCCCACAGCCTAACATGTCAGAAAGAGTTCTCTTCTCTTCTTCCCTGCCTATTAGTCTGGATGAGCAGAGCCCATGGGCTCAGGTTCTGGAAGCCAAAGTGCAACACAAGGAAGAGAAGGATGGGGCCAAGCAGGGGCTGGAGGCCTTGAAATCAAGGACATCCAGTGTCAGTGTCCATGAGGATGTTGGAATAAAATTTCTCTTTGAAAGGCCCTGGCAGAGATGCCCAAACCAGGCATGAGGCCACAGCCAAGATGTCAAACCGGGCCAGCAGGGAGGGGCGCCTGGGAAGGAGGCCATGCGAGGACAGGTTCTGCAGACACAGGAGTCCGGGTCCTCTAAGGGGCGCTCTGGGATGTCAGTCTGGGTAACACCCACCTCCGCATTTGCTTTTTCCTCTCACGCAGCTGTCCACACTGGAACTCTCAAAGTCATTCTGGATTCTACCTCTCCTTTACCCACCCCCGTCAGCAGGTTTTATTGAAGGGAGCCCCTAATGTCTGCCTTTGGACTCTTCCTCCCCACCCTCGTTGCTTCTTGCTGTCTCCTGCCTGGGGCGCTTCAAAGACCTCCAAAGTCCCCTGCCCCCTGCCTGTTCCTGCATCCATCACTTCCAACACTGCCAGGATTCAAGTGCACTTAAAATCGTTGGTGGTGTCCTGTTGCTTCTGGGATAAAATCCGCACTCCTAATTCAAGTCCCCAAATCCTTCACACACACCAGCCCTCTCCTCTCTTCAGCCTACTCTGCTGCCAGTCTCTGGCTGGACCCGAACCCAGCCCTGTCCAGCAGCGCTCCGGCCCCCAGTGTGCGGCCCCGTTTCACACACCAGAGCACACGCCCCTCGCCTCTCCTACCCGCACTTCCCCGCTCATGCCGCTCATCCTCACAGCCCTCCCGAGGGCCTCCTGGTCCGGCTCCATTTTCTGGGCTCCCGGGTTTCAGTCACCCCCAATCACTCACCACATTCTTCAGGGACACTCGTTTCCACACCTACCTGCCCTACTAACCAACGAGCTTCTGGAAAACCATGATAGCTTCTTAGAAACTGTCAAATTCTTACTAATGAGGCCGGGCGCGGTGGCTCACGCCTGTAATCCTAGCACTCTGGGAGGCCGAGGCGGGTGGATCACTCAAGGTCAGGAGTTCGAGACCAGCCTGAGCAAGAGCAAGACCCCGTCTCTACTGAAAATAGAAAGAAATTATATGGACAACTAAAATATATATATAGAAAAAATTAGCCAGGCATGGTGGCGTGTGCCTGTAGTCCCAGCTACTCGGGAGGCTGAGGCAGTAGGATCGCTTGAGCCCAGGAGTTTGAGGTTGCTCTGAGCTAGGCATGACGCCATGGCACTCTAGCCTGGGGAACAGAGTGAGACTCTGTCTCAAAAAAAAAAAAAAAAAAAATTCTTACTAATGAGCTTGGAACCCAGCACTTGTGGATACGTCAATAAATACTTGTTAAATGAATTAACAGGATGTAAGCAACGACCATGACAACTAAGAACAGGAAGGAAAAAAGCACGCGATTATGAAGCTGGCCCCGGTGGCTCTGTGCCTTCCTGAGAGCTCCCATTCATGTCCACACTCAGGTAGAAAAGTTTTCACGCTAGCACTCTGGAAGGTGGAGGAGGGTGGATCATTTGAGCTCAGGAGTTCGAGACCAGCCTGAGCAAGAGCGAGACCCTGTCTCTACTAAAAATAGAAAGAAAATTAGCTGGACAACTAAAAAAATATATATAGAAAAAATGAGCATGGTGGCACATGCCTGTAGTCCCAGGTACTTGGGAGGCTGAGGCAGGAGGATCCTTTGAGCCCAGGAGTTTGAGGTTGCTGTGAGCTAGGCTGATGCCATGGCACTCTAGCCTGGGCAAAACAGTGAGACTCTGTCTCAAAAGAAAAAAAAAAAAAGACTAAAATATTAAAAAAAGAAAAAAGAAATGTTTTTGTGGCTTGTCCTAGGAGCAGGACAAGAGGTCAGGGAGTGAGTGACTCCCGCGATTTATCCAGAGCTGGACACCAGGGAAGGTGCCAGAGAGACTGGCGAAGGGTCAGCGGGGAATGTGAGTCTGGGTCTCAGCACATCACAGCTGGGCAAGTCTTAGTGCTCACCCCCCTTAACGTGCAGCAGAGAAGACAAGGTGCGGGAAGCCACGCAACTTGCCCTGCCACGTGACAAGGCCAGAGGACAGAGCTAAGAAGGCAGCTGCTGGAGAGGGGAGTGGATGGAGGGATGGAGCCAAAAGGAAAACGAAGTGGATTTAAGCAAATCTGAAGCACATGAGTCCTCTTTCCTCTCTTTGGTAGATTCAGGTTCCCCATGCACACGTACATTAAACTGTGGGTCTGTGCTTCTTTATAGTTTTTTCATACATATATTCAGTAAACAAACGTTTATCTGTCTCCGACCAGATTAAGAGTTCCGGAGGAAGGCGGCTTCTCTGTTCTCTGGGTTCCCATCTCACTACTCTACATGCCCCTGTGAGGTGCACGTGGCCACACGGGCTCCTAATGTTGGGCCTGTTTTGGCATCTACAAACACAAGGTCGACTTATGGATGACTGTCACTGCCAGCTTGGAGTAACTCATCTAATCCTGCCTAGTCAAAGGATTTTTCTTCTGTTCCTCTCCTAACTCTGGTTCTGCTGTCCTGACTGGCCTAATCAGCCTGCTGTGGCCCCGCCCCCATTCCCTGGCTTCCATTTTGAAGCAAATTTCCCCTGCCCCCACCCAGGTCTTTTGTCAAGTCTTCCAACATTGCCTTAGAACAACGATGCTTTTCCAACTACTCTTCCAATAAAGGATGGCACCACCACTGCCTGGGCTTAGATAACCATTCCTGGGTTCCCAAATTTTCTTGTCCCCATTACTGGGGGGAATTTCTGCAAAACAGATAAGCTCTGCAGCCAAGAGCTGGTACCGCACTGGCCTGGGGTGCATTCGTTTGCCTTTTGCTCTCGGATTCATTCCTCATCCTTCTCCTGCCAGCTCCCCCTCTCAGGGAATTGAGCAGATAACTTAGAGGGTTTTTGTGTGTGTTTTGTTTTTTGTTTGTTTGTTTTGAGATAGAGTCTTGCTGTTACCCAGGCTGGAATGCAGTAGTCTCATCATAGCTCACTGCAACCTCGAATTCCTGGGCTCAAGCGATCCTCCTCCCTCAGCCTCCCAGAGTACTAGGATTACAAGGATGAGCCATTGCACCTGGCTTGTAGAGGTTTTTTTATGCCTACAGAGGACATAACATAACCCGGGCACTGAGCCTTCTTGGAATATATTGAGAGCCATAAGCAGCTGTTTCATGGCTCATGGATGGGGTAAAACATGTGGCTGAGTCCAATGTGCCCCCTAAGAAACCACCCAGTTTTTTCAGTCATGCAGCCTCCTGGGCCTCTGGACAGTCTGGACGCAGACGTCCTTTCTCTCCCCCACTTTAGACTGGAGAGACACAGATAGTGGCAACCTCCCCAAACAGTGACCAGAGCAGCAGACCACACCCTGACAGTGCAACTCCACATGGATTCCAAGATCTTTATCACACATGTGAGTTTCCTGGGGGATAACCACACCATCCACATGGCTGGCACTAGTTACCTTCTATGGACACCCGGCTGGAGCCACTCAGCCCCCCGCATCAGACCTCTTCAGCATCTCTTTACAGGGGGAAAGTCAAAGGACGCTCCCTGGATTGTGCAGGTGTTCTGGATCAGCAATCAAGGTGAACAAGTACGCACTCTGTGAGATTCATACCTGCCTAGCAGATGTGAAGAGAGTCCCCTGCCCTTCCTTTCCCATTCTAGTCAACCTTTGCCCCAGCACGAGGGGAAACTCACGTCACCGTGTTTTAAAGAATTGGAAAATGGGGAAGGAGGATGCTGCCCCAGAGGATGGAAGTGGAGATTCCATCTTACATTTGCATAATACCAAATAGTTTACAGAGGGCTTGTGCACACATTATTTAATATAAGCTTCCCCATAACCTGTGAATAAGCTAGGCCAGTCCTGTTACCCCCACCAGATACGTAAGAATGCCAGAGCCCAGAGGAGGGTGCGACTCACTGAGAGCACTGCTCGCTTCTGCAGCAGCTCAGCAAAGGTGTGGCGAAGCCGCCCTAAGTACAGCTGACCCTTGAACAACACAGGTTTGAACTGTGAGGGTCCACTTATATGCAGATTTTTCCCCATAAATATATTTTAAAAATTTGGGGGAGATTTTCAACAATTTGAAAAAATTACAGGCAAACCACTTAGCCTAGAAATGTTGAAAAAATTAAGAAAGTTAAGTATGTCATGAATGCATAAAATATATGTGTTAATTGACTGTTTAAGTTATCTGAAAGGCTTCCAGTCAACAGTGGCTATTAGTAATTAAGTGTTTGGAGAATCAAAAGTTATACTTAGGCCAGGCGTGGTGGCTCACGCCTGTAATCCTAGCACTCTGGGAGGCCAAGGTGGGAGGATCGCTCGAGGTCAGGAGTTTGACACCAGCCTGAGCAAGAGTGAGACTCTGTCTTTACTAAAAATAGAAAGAGATTATCTGGACAACTAAAATTATGTAGAAAAAATTAGCCAGGCATAGTGGTGCATGCCTGTAGTCCCAGCTACTCGGGAGTCTGAGGCAGAAGTATTGCTTGAGCCCAGGAGTTTGAGGTTGCTGTGAGCTAGGCTGATGCCATGGCACTCTAGCCCTGGCAACAGAGTGAGACTCTGTCTCAAAAAAAAAAAAAAAAAAAAAGATATACTTAGATTTTCAACTGTGCAGAGGGTCGGCGTCCTAAACCCCACTTTTTTCAAGGGTCAACTGCACTCGAAGTACTGGGAGGCAAAGATGAATAAAACAAGGTCCCCTTGTCCCACTGGTATTTATAGTCCAGTCTGGAAGACACACAAGTAAATAGAGCATTTGGCTATTAGGCTGCAGGTGCCGGGAGAGAGGCCAAGCTGGGTAGGGGGCCAAGGATCCTCCCTGGACAAGAGGACTCCAGGACCCAACCTAAAGGACAAAGGAGGTGAGTGGACAAGGAGGGCCCAAAAACACCAGGTGCAGGAGGCACAAAATCCAGACCGAGGGGATCAGAGAGGGCACTGCTGTGCCCTGTGGAATCGGGACCCTAAGCAGTTGTCTGTCCCCAGCGCAGCGGAGTGCAGAGAGCAGAAGGCAGCTGAAGAAGGCAAATCGGCACAAGGCAGGGGCCCTTAGAGGTCCCGGTAAAATGTTTGCTGAAGACCAACTTTAAGGCTTTCAGACAGGGAGTAACTTGGTAGATTTTATTTGGGATACAGCCACCATCACTCAGATAACTGTTTGGAAAATGGATTTTGAAAGAGAGCAAATCAAGAGATAGACTAGTTAGGAGGCAAGAGGGAGGGAGGGAGGGAGGGACAGGAATGGCGGATAGTTAGAAGGTAAAGAGTGAATGTGAGGAGCAAGAACAGCACATGGTCCAAGATCACCCGCGTTTGTGATCTGGAGCTGCCTTTGATGGAAGAAGCGTGTCATGGGAAAATGGGGCTTGGGTTTTAAACACACTGCCCTTGGGTCTGGGGGACGTGTAAAGGGTTCCGGATGCAGCTAGAGGAAAGTATGAAACTCAGAGAAGAAACAGCACAGACAGAAACCCAGAGATGGACAGTGAAACGGAACATGAGCACCGGCGCCCCGGGAGACGGCACCGTGAGCAGAGCACGGGCCACACCCGCGACCCGGGGAGAAAGGGCGGAAACGCAGCTGCAGAGGCGGAGGGGACGGCGAGGCCGGGGGAGGAGGGAAGCGGAGGACTGAGAGGCGGCCCCGACTGGCCAGCAGGGAGGTCACTGGTGAGCTGGCACAAGCAGGGTCGGGGCAGGCGCTGAGCATACTGTGGGTGGGTGGCTGGGTGGGCTCTGAGCTGGGGGTGATGAAGAGGAGGGGGCAAGGGTAGAGTAGTTGTTCTCAATGCTTGGTAGGAAAGGCGAGGCCACAAATGGAACAGGAGCAGTGGGGACACCTCTGTGCTGCTATTTGTAGGATAAGACAAATTTGAGCATGATCATACTCTGAGAAAAGCTAGAGCCAGGAATGAGTGGTAAGGTTAGGGCTAAAAATCCAAACCCGCGTCTCCCCCACCCCGTTTCCGGGAGGGAGCAGCGTGCCGGGCGGAGGGGGGGAGGGGAACAGGCGTGCAGGCTCCGACCGGAAGGGGCGGGCAGGCTCCCACCGGAAGCAGGCTGCATGGCCATAGCCACATCCCGAGCAAAAGCGAGGCTGCGCCATGCTCCGAAAACGTTGGAGGGGGGGCGGAGTTCTCGATCTGGGTTCTCAAAGAGTGGGTGGTGCCTACCTCCAACGGAAGCCGAGTGGCAGGCTGGTTTCTCATGCCGGGATCAAGAACTCGCTGGCCTCGCCCCATGCGCACTCACTGGTACAGAGTGCGACCTCCCAGCCACCCCATCCGCCAGGGTGTTGATCTGACTATGTCAGAATGGGCATAACTTTAAAAAAGATTTTTTTCCCTAATACTGATTGTCTTTCCTTCCGCTACCATGCCCTCTGTCCCTCACCCCCGGGGGGAATGTCTTGTGTGGTGCCCTGTAAGAACAAGCAGTGCGACATGGTGTCTGCGTGCCTGTGTCCGGGAGCGGGAACCGCCCTTCTGCACCCTGGGCAGGGGCGCAGGCAAAGCACTGAAGCCTCCTGTGCCTTCCCTGGGGATCGCTGACACCGCTACATGGAGAGTACCTGGACCACCGGGTTAGGGCTCGGAGGAAGTGCTGTGTCTGTACCGGTCTGTCATCCTCTGGATGTCATTCAGTCCCTGCCTGCCCTTCCAACCTACACCTGGTTAAAGGAGAAATCAGATAGCAATTTTCTACTCTGCTTTGATTTCCTAGTACGGACATTGTCCTAGAGCTGAGATGCTGGTAGGTGAAATATAACCAGACTCCTCCACAATTAGGCTCAATTATTGTACCATTTTTCTGAGTAATGAAATTATTTTTTGTCCTTATGGTTTTTACTGACAGCAGTTAAAAATTATCTTTGGACTTATTGGGAAAATTCTTGGAGTTTCATCATAGGAATAAAATTAATTCCCAAGACTAACTCAAATTAATTCATTGTCTCAATACTTTACATGTTTTTATGCTGGGGGCTATGAAATTATTGTTATTTGACCATTTCTGGCCTACATAATGAATATTTCATGTGGTTCGAACTAGTATTTTGAAGCACTGATGGAACTCCTATTTATGTGGGCAGGGTAGAGGAAGTGAGTTATTTACTGTCTAAGGTAACAACAGAATTCCTCTTGGGGAGGGAACTATTTTTTTCTTTAGGGAAACATCTTAGTGGGCATTTGGATTTTGCAGAAGATTAAGATGAGAGAAAACTAAAGGGAGCTGAAATTGCTCTGCTTGATCAATAATAAAGCTCTCAGGGGTTTTTGTTTTACTTTTGTTTTGTTTTTTGGTGAGGAGGGGCCGAACAGTGAAGTGCATGGCATGACAGAGGCACGGAGGTGGCCAGGCCGGGAAACCCCAGAGCGGCAGCAGCCCCCACACACTTGATTGGGAGCTGAGTTGTGCCCTCCGCCATTTCCACACATACCCAGCTTTGCTTACTGAACTTGTATTCGTTGTGTCTGGCGGGTGTTAGTGCCAGAGGACCGTCCACGCTGAGCCAGGAGAAAGGGCCCCTCCCTGGACAGGGGACAAGAGGGGAGGCTGGAGAAGCAGAGGTTCACACTCAAATGCACGTGGTACTTGGGCCCTCTTAGAAATGTTGGCTGACTAGGTGGGCATTGGCCATCCTGTAGCTCTGAGTATGGTTCTAGGAGTCTGGAGGATCTGGGGGCACCTGGAATCGATCATTCTGCAAACTCAAATCATCTGCACCCTCAATGCCTACTACAATATCTACATTAATATGACTTTGCTCCTACGGGAAACTTGTCCAGGAAAGTCAAAGCTGCAAATAACTTTGTTTCACTAATTTTCCAGAAAAATCCATTCAAATGAAAGTTAAACTATTAGACTTTTCAATAAATAGCATCAACACTATTCATATCTCAAGGCCCTTTTAACCCCTTGCCTAAAAACCCCCACAGTGCTCTGTCTGCCAATCCTAATGATGCCATGAGCCCCACCCAGTCCTAACTAAACCCCCCACCCCTGCAGCATCGAATGACCTCCAAATCCCAACCCCAAGGCCTCGTAAGTGCCCCAACTTGGACGACCCCTCTGAGATGCTGCCATTCGGACTGTCAGAGCCGGGCTCTCCCCGACCACACAGTAAACTTTGGCTTATCGACAGCTTGTGGGGGGGTATTTTCAGGGAGCTGGATTCTGCTCCCGGTAGGTATCGCCAGTGCCAGGGACACACAGGTGAACAGATCCAAGTCCCTGACTTTGTGGAGCTGATCTTACGATGCAATAGGCATGCATGAAATCACTCATCACAAGGAAGGTTTTCAATAACTGATTTAATTATTTAAATACGACTGTGGGACATGCTACACAAAACAAAAAGAACAGAGCGCCAGGGGAGTGCAGCCCTGCCTGGTGCAGCGGGAGGCAGGGGCTTAGGGAGGAGCACCAGGGCCTGGGGCTGCACGCTCGGGGAGGCTGCACCTCGGTCCTGCACTGTGACGCCACCCCCTTGGGGCAGCAGGGGGGCCTTAGGCTTACTGCAAGGGAGCCTGAGTTTATAACGTGGGAAGGGCACTGCTCCAGCCCACAGGGAGGGGATTGCAAAATCTGGACTGTGCACCGGAGTGCCTCGAACGAGAGTGTGGTGCACAGATGTGAAATGGCTGGGGCACGAGGCTGACGTGGCTGCTGTTGAAGGACTCGGCTGAGGTGAGTCATTAAGTGCTTACCTGGTCAGGGGGCTAGATGGCTGGTGGGGGGGGATTCTGGGGCCAAGTGAGAATTCATGTGGGCCTGGGCTGTGGGGCGAGGGCTCATGGAGGGAATGTAGAGCAATCACCACATGGTGCCCTGGGAGGAGGCGGGAGGTGACAGCAAGGGAGGGTGTGGTTTCAAGTGACCTGAAGTCACATCTGGATTCTAGACTCAAGGAGATCATAAAGGCAGCTCCTGGTGCCCTGGGATATGAGACAATATGGCGAATTCCTGCCGAGCGTGCAATATTGGTCTCAGAAATGCAGGGACAACCCATGAGTAGCACTGGACTGTCCAGTCTCGGCTGACTTGGATACAGCAAGGGCGAAAACCCCGTGCCGAAGGTGGATTGTGGGGTAGTTAGAGTTGAGGGGGGAAATGTGCTGGGGCTGGAGGAGACAGCGCCACACCTGTCTGTGGACCACAGGGTTGGGGCAGGTAAGGGGCACATGACAGGCCATGTCCGGCAGGGGTGGCCTGATGTGTGAGGCACCTCTGGTCTTCCCAGGCTGAGATGAATCAGATCTGCCACAGGGCAGTGGTCATGGGGGACTGGGACAGGCAGGAGGCGACCCTGTCACAAGCTGACCCCCGAGTTCCCCAGCAGTGCAGAGGGTGTGAAGGAGAAGAGGGGCCACAGAGGCCACATGTAGAGCCTGGGTGACCAGGAAAGTGGAAGTACTGATGACAGAACAGGAAGCCCTGGGGAAGCCAGCTTGGGGACTTTATGATGTCCTCGGCTCAGGATGTGCCAAGTGTGAGGTGGAGGGTGTGAAGTCCAGGTGGGGATGGATCATACTGAGGCCCAGACACATAACTGCTTCTCCACTGGAACAGATGCTGGTGGAGACACAACACTGGCTGGCCTGCTTCCTGGTTGCCCCGCACCTGTTCAGTGCCCAGTGGCCTCAGTCAACTTCGAAGTGTGGCATTGGATGTCCAAAGGCAGCTGGTGAGGTAATCACGACAATCTCGTTCCACCCGCCACACTAGCCACGCGCACATGTGATCCTCACACTGACGCTGGGAAGTCAGCACTTCCAGGCAAGCCCACTTACAGACCAGGGGCTAAGCAGCTTTCTGGCCAGCAAGTAGCAGAATCGGACTTTGAACCCACTCCCGCTGCTGATGCCCGAGGCTGCTCCTGACTCAGTTTCCTGGGCTCTGTGGACAGAGCAGAGACTGCAGGCTGTAAACCACCAGGCGAGTGCGGGAGAGAGGGAGGCAAGACTCGCCCACTCATGGAGGTGGGGAACAGAGTCGAGAGACCTCTGCACACCCCGCCTCCCCATTGCAGACAGCAGAAGCGGGAGAAAGTGGTGTTCCTTCCTTCTCCGCCCCGCCCTGCAGCTACGGAACAGGACTGAGCGCCCTACCTTCCTCTTAGGAATTCGAACCTTAGAGGGCCCAGAAACCTGGAAGTGGTTACTGCGTTCTTATCCCAGGTGACTCATGTGGACTCTAACGACAGTCAGAAGTCCAAGGTGCTGAATGCTAATTCATCGCTGAGCCCCGAAATAAACCACAACACAGCGTTATTCCTATGGAAGTGACCTTCCAAAACCTCTCTCTCTCTCCCGCCCCACACACCACACACACCACACCCACACCCACACCACGCCCACACACACCCACACCACACACACCCCCACCCCACACCCACATCACACCCACACACACACCACACCCCCACACACACCACACCCCCACACACACTACACCCACACACACACCACACCCCCACACACATCCCCACCTGAAAGAATTCTGGGAGTAATATTATAGCCTCCTCGTCTCTGGAAGCCGGCTTCTGTCTCTGAAACATAAGCTTGGTTTCAAGATTTCTACTCAGCCCTATGTTTTCCTCTTCCAAGAGACACTGTGTCATTAGGCAATTGTCTGATGACCCGCACCTACCTCCGAAACAGATACCCACTGCCACCATCAGCAGCACATAAACATTTAGATATAGGGGAATTTCCCACAAGCAGGGAGATTAAGCAGGGTTGTGGGGGGAGTGGACCACATCCCATCAGAAGAAAAGGTGGATATAAAATGTGTCTAACTCTCCTTTCCTCCCTCTCTGTGCTGCTGGAATCACAGCACAGAAGCACACGTAGAACTCGGCAGGGGCTGTCCCCCGGGTCCTCACTGTCACCCTGTCAGGCTGTGCACCTTCTCACCATGCGGCTGTGGCAGCGGTAGGAGGGCTCCATCTTACACAGCCTGCCCCTGCCCTGGTGGGGACATCCTGGGTGAGTTGACAATCTTAAAGTGTAGAGAAGCTCACTTGATCAGATTAGTTTACGCAGAAGAAAAGGGAGACTTCGGAGACCAGTAGGATTTCATTGAGACAAAGAGCCTTTTTCTTCTTTGTAATTTGACTCTATAATTTGGTTATTATTTTTGTTTAATTCTACAAGCAGCCGGTGACAGGAACTGACTCTACACAGGGTCATCTTGTCAATGTTAGCAACTCCCTTATTTATTTGCCTTGGAGAATCTTCCTCTCATTTTGATATACACCATCAGAATCATGGCTTATGTTTGCCTGGCTGCTGCCTGAGGCCTTACCCAGTCAGAGAGGCACTTGTCCTGAGACCTCCCCAGGCAGTGTCTGCACCGTGAGTTGGGGACTCCAAGGCACAGGACCAGGTTCCACATTGAGCAGGCGCAGCTGTACTGGCATCAACCTCCTCTTCCCACCTTGCCCTTTCTTCCCAGGACATCCTGAGTCCTGGACACCGGACGGTCACAGTCCCACCTGCTGTGTCATTTTTTAGCTGTTTCCTCCATCTGATCCCTCTGTGCGCACTTGAAACACCCATGCAGCTGTATAAAAAGACCTGCTTCCTCTCTGCTCACTTTCTACTCTTCCTTATTCAGCTTGTCTGCTTCACTGTGCTTTTGGCTCCCACTTTGGTCTTGCTCCTTTGAGTGGGCCACCCGACCTGGACCTCAGTTCCTTGAGGACCCTGCACTTCCTTGGACACCTGTCAGTCCCTAACTGGACTCCATCCTGGGCAGTGGGAGGGGAATTTTGAAACACGTAATTTAGTCTAGTAATAGATTTTTCAGGCATTCACAAAGAGGAAAATGTTCCATACTGAAGACACAGAACGAAGCACCAGGTTTTCCTTGAATGCGTATGAAAATGCAGATTCCTGGGCCACACGCCAGACTCCCTGAATCAGGGTCCCTTGGGAGTGAAGCCAGGGGATCTGCGTTTTATGACCTTCCCAAGTGTATCTTACGCCTTCTGACGTTTGAGAACCACAACGTCTAGGTTTTAGAGAAAGTGATTTCTCAATTTTATGTCACATAGGATTTATGTCATATACTTCAGAACCCCAGCAAAGCCTTGATCAAGCTTAGGACTGTCCTCACAACATTATTGCGGGGCCTGTCTCTAGTTATTTCTCTAAATAATGATGAATAATTTTTGAGCAGTTAACATGTCAGGTTAAATGCCAAATCCAATCTTCCCAACAACACTATGACATCAGTACAAGAAACTAAAGCTGCAAGTGGTCGAATGGCTTGCCCGAGCTCGCAGAGCTAGTTAATCATTCAGTTAATATCAAAACTAGATGCTGCCACACGCAAATACAGGAAGGTTGGATCAGGTGGGTAGCCTGGCTTAGGCCAGCCTCTGGGTCTGTAAATACACAGAATTCTGATTGCTAACATGACACAGACTTAGCACAGAATTCAAAGCCAGGGAGTGACAGAGAGGCAAAGGACAGCCTCAAAAGGATGCTCATTTGGACTCAAAGCCACTGAGCAGACAGATACAGCGTGAGTTCTCTGATGAACAAAAAGGTCTCAAGTCCTTCTACACGTGGACTAGATTCAGGCTGGGCTAGGGGCTAACTCCATGACCAACCTCTTAAATTGGACTAAAAGGCAGGAAGAAGTAAATGTCCAGCGATGTCTAGCAAATTTGATCAGGGTAGACACCAAAATCAGAAAATTCATTTCAAATAACTGCCCCTTCCATTAAAATATTCCATATTTTGTACCCGAATGATTCAGTTATTCAGGTAGTCAGTCCACGGTATTTAATGACCTCAGTGTATATCCCTTTGGCTCTCAATACACATCTAAGCCACTCTTTTCCAGCAACCCAGTGAAAAACAAAGTAGACAGGAGAAGAAAAAGGTGGCCTCAAAGAAGTGCTCAGGGAAGCTGGAAGGAAAGTGTGAGCCAGCTTCTGTTTGGCCTTACACTTGACCGTCCCCGGGAGACTCATAGGTCTACTTTGTAATGTCACCAGTGGGTCTCCATTGTGCACGTCTGATCTACATTTGGGACTGAGACACAGCTGCTATATGCACAGGAGAAAAAACTTTAATGTTCTTTTAAGTTTTTTAATTTGTATTTTTATCAAAGCAATACACCTATAAAGGTTTTTACATTCAAATGTACCAGAAATTCCTAGAAAGGAAAAAAGAAGTCTCTTGCCACTTTTTCTTCGATTCTGAGTCCCAACTCCCAGAGGCAACTCTCTTAGCTTTCCTTCTGGAAATTTCCTCTGTATTTTTGAATGATACACTTATATGGCTTTTTTTTTTATTTTACAATTTTAAACATCATCTACTGATTTCCTGTGACACAATATTAGAAGCTCGCTCTCTTATGCCAAAATAGCCCTCTCCCACCCCCACACAGACTTTCTCACCCCTGTTCTTGTAATATAGCTATGTCATCATTTTTGGCCCAATCAGTATGTAATGTTTACATTATTAAGAGCATGTGAACATGGCTCAAAGTTGAGCGGTATAATACGCTATGATTACATTTTATTTCTAGAGCAACGATGGTTTTCTGGAAATAATAAGTACATTCTCTTTATTTACATAGTTTTCTGTGTACCTATTACTTAGTCTAATTCTCCAAACAAAGCTACAAAACTCCTCTCGGTATAGACAAAGACATCAGGTATTGGACCAATATTTTTTCCTTGGAAATGCTCCTCCTGCAGGGGCAGTTCCCAGGCCTGTCCCACACGCCTGGGCTCCTTCCGCCACAACCCAGGAGCCCCTTGTGACTCTCACCTGTGTGGGACCTGAATCCCAAATCATTTTTCTCAATTGACTACTTCTTTCAATTAAGTTTATTAAGAAAGGGTGCACGGCCAATGCATGTTTTTGAGAGAATGCCCGCCTGCACCCGTCTTCATGATGCCATCTGACTGCACCCAAGCACCTGCACATGGAGTCCTAGGATAGAAATCATTTTCTCTCAGGATTCTGAGGACTTGCTACTGAGTTTTCTAGCTTCCAACAGGACTGTCGAAAAGTCCAATAGCATTTGAATTTTCATTCTCTGTATGTGAGCTATTTCCCTCCTATAGAGTCTTTTTATCCCAACCTCTGAAAACGCATGCCCACAGACCTTGGGGAGGGGGTTCTCATTTGTCACGTGTTGGTGCGCGGGAGGCCCCAGGGCCTCCTGTCTTCCAATTTTGAGATTTTTGAGTTAAATGACACCTTTGACAAACTTCTCCCTCCATTGCTCTCATTCTCCCCTGGAATTCCTGTTAGTGAGATGTGGGGCTTTGTAGATGGATCATTTCATTTTCTTGTCCTTTTCTCATATTTTTAAAATTTCTTTTTTTTTTTCCAGTTCCTGGGAGGCTTTCTCATCTTTATCCTATAGTATTTCTTTTTTCCCACATTAAATTTTGTTTTAATGATCTTAAAATTCTGAGACCAATCTTTGGTCGAGTTGTTTCCATTTTAAAATATTGATTTTAAAATCTAAAAACTTAAAATTGCCAGAAAAACTAGTCCACTGAGCATTCTTTTCCTTTTGAAGCTTTTTAAAAAAATTTCAGAATATTATGGGGGTACAAACATTTTGGTTACATAAATTGCTTTTGTGCCGTTTGAGTCAAAGTTATAAGTGTGCCCATCCCCCAGACAGTGAGTATTACACCTGTTAGATGTGAATTTCCCCGTCCGCTCCTCCCCTCCCTCCTGCTTGGTGTCCCAGGAGCGTTATTTCCAAGTGTGCACACGAGTGCTGCTCGACTAGTTCCGATGTAATAGTGAGTGCGTGCGGTGTTTGCTGGCTCTCACTGTGCATTGCTGTCAATAGCCAGTCTTCTCCTCTTGAGCACAGATAACTCAGATGCTCTATCGGGACAAACGGTGCCAAGTCAGTTCCACCGCAGACTGAGATTGGGGGCGCGTGTGGGACAGAATATTCTTTTAGCCTCTGAGATTTCTGGGCAGATATTTTGCCTTGCTGCCCTCATTCGCCTTCTTGTGAACTGTCTTGCTGACTCTCACATACTGGACAGCAGAACCATCCCAGGTCTGAGAAGCTCTTGACCCAAGTGACCCCGCTAGGAGCCACAGCAGCTGCAGTATCACAGCCAGATTTCCAGACTTGGTGCCTCTTCCAGCTTCTTGCCAGATCAAACTTTTCGCAAATGCTGGCGCGGCCTGGCCACCCAGCCCCGGGCGCGGCGGCGCTGACTCGGCCTGGAGGGACCGGGCTTTTCCCCCGTGCGACAAACGGTACAGCTTCCGGCGGGGTGGAGGCCTTTTCTTCTGCGATGAGCACCTCTGATGGGCAGGTTTTTGAGGTTGAAGCTCTGTCGTGAGGCAGAACTGTTTTTAAGAGAAGCATTCCAACATAAGCTGCCTCAGTTGTTGTTTCAATTGGACAAAGGTGACCACCAGGTCTGCTATTAGAATACCAGTTACTGCCTGACGCACAGGGACAGACCAGCAGCCCCGGAGGAGCCCACAGAGGCCCCGCCAGTGGTGCCGCCAGCAGCGCCGTCCCACTCCGACCGCCGTCCCCACGAGCACGCGGCTCCTGCATGCTGTCACCTGAAAGTGACGCAGATGTTAGTGTGTGGGTTTTGGCAACTTTTTAAAAATGTAAGTTTGACTGCTTTAGTGACTTCCTCGTATCTCCCCTGACTCAGCAGAATCTGTGTTTTAACACCGACAATCAGTCGTTTCACAGCGCAGGGCGGAGGCGAAGAGCGCGCGTGCAGCCCGGCTGCGAATCCCTCAACACGGCGGCAACACAGGAGAGCCCGCCTGACGCGCGGGTGAGATCATGCTTGGAGTAAAGGCGAAGTTGCCTTTGGTATTTGGTTCTGAGGTGTGGTCGGCCAAATAGCCACCAAAGATGCCCGCACCCTGGCCTCTGGGACCTGTGAATATGTCACATTACACAGCAAAGGGACTTTGCAGATGCCGTTAAGGTTATGGATCTTAAAATGGGGAGATTATCCTGAATTATGCAGGAGGGCACAATCTAAACAGTAGAGAACCCCGGCTGACGTCAGAGAGAGGAGATGGGAGAAGAGGCAGGAGAGATTCAAAGTAGGAAAGGGACTCAATTCCTTTTTGCAGGCTTTGAAGATGGGAGAAGGAGCCAAAGTCAAGGATGGCCTCTAGAAGCTGGGAATGGTCCCCAACCAACAGCCAGCAAGGAAATAGAAACCTTGGTCCTACAATCACAAAGAACTGAATTCTGGCAACAACCTGAATACTAAAAAACAAACAAACAAAAACAACAAATGGATTCTACCCTCCAGCTCTAGAAAGTAATGCAGTCCTGCGGACACCTTGATTTCAGCCCAGTGAGACCTGTGTAGAACACATTTAAGCTAACATACATTTGCAGCCGGGCACATGGGCTCACACTTATAATCCCAGCTGCTCAGGCAACTGTGGTGGGAGGATCACTGGAGCCCAGGAGTTCAAGTCCATCCTGGGCAACATAGCAAGACCCTGTCTATAAAAAAAGAGGGAAAACTGTAAAAGATAATATCTTAGTGTTGGTCTAAGCCACCAAGTGTGGTAATTTCTTACACTAGCAATAGGAAACTGATACACGAGGCATCAGTGGCCATCATGTAATACTTACTGGTTTTAGACTCCCACAAGGAGCCATCTGTAGGGACCTACCTTCCTGCTTAGCCTTTAGTTTATCTGCAGCCCGACTTGCGTTTGAGAAGCTCTTTGCACGTGAGCAGCCTTGCCGGCTCTTACTGGCTTGGAAACTATGCACCGCAGGCCTGGCTTTTCCTCATTAATGGGAGCGTGGGGGGCTGTGCATGCCCCTTATTTCTTGGCTGCGTCACACTCAGTGCCAGGACTATGGCTTCATCCAGCTCCCCTGGCTTCGCTGGCACGTCACGATGGGTGACTCCACCGGCAGGTGGTGGGGTGCAGGGGAGGGTCACACAGAAGACAGGTGGGCCAGAGGCTCTTAGTTCTCCAAGACCCCGAGTGCCTCGGGGGGCAGGGTCCTCACATCACACATGCCTCCGTCACAGGTTGTTGTGAGGAAATGAAATGAAATAAGTTATGTGAACAGTGTCTCTCTCTCTCTCTCTCTCTCTCTCTCTCGTGTGTGTGTGTGTGTGGGGGGGTGGGGGTTATTCCCTTTTTATTCATTTGTTTAACTTTTTTATCAAAGTATGAACTATTTACAAAAAAAAATACACAACTTGTAATGACCTAATTCAAAGTGAATAGACCCAGGATCGGAAATAGAACAGTGTCAGCACCTCCAATGTCCCCTTCGTGCCCCCATCGTACCCCAAAATATAACCACTCTCTGGTCTTCTAACACCATAGATTAATTTTGTCTATTTTTAATTTAAGTAATTATTGTATAAATAGAAAAATTTAGCATGTAATCTGTTGGGTCTCGATGCTTTTGCTCAACGTTGTATTTGTGAGATTCATCCATGTTGTCTATAGCCGTCATTCTGAATGTTTTAAAACTATAAAACAGTAAGTAAGATTAAGTTTTAGCTGTACAGTTCAAATGCCATTTACAGCTATCATTTCTTCTACTTGTCTTAAAAGCTACCAGCAGGAGCAAGGAATTATTTGTATGTTAAACATATTCATGTAATGGGTCTAAAATCTCTCCTTTATGCAAAATAAATGGCAAGGGAGCCATGATTTGTCTATATCATCCCAGCCTGGCAAATGCTCCAGGTGCCTAATGGGTTTTGTTGGAATGTCTCTTGCCTGCTGCACCCCCTCAGATCCTGGGGGCCCTTGCTGGAGGCAGCCCCTCCCCACAAAGAAACATCCTGTAACTGCTCTAAGAACAGACAAGAGAAATGACAAGATCCGATCTTAGGTGCTGTTTTTTACCTGTATTTACATGTCTGTGTAAATTAGTGGGGCCATGCTGTCCATCTCCAGAGGAAACAAAGATTAAACTAAACGAGATCAGTGTTAACTACCCGCTCACACCAGAGTCTACCAGCCAGTATAATTATGAGGTCACTAAAATTAATGAAACTTTAATTTAGCTAATGAAATAGCCTGTGGCAGACCAAATACCAACAAAATTCATTAACTTCTAATCTCAGGAGCAGGAGAAATAGATCGAATTTTATGTGCTAATGTTTTCGGAAACAAAGCAAAATCAAACCACAGCAAAAGAAATGAGAGATATTTGGAAATTCATCAGCAGGTGGCCGATATTTCCTTTGTCTTTACCCTCACATCATGTGCTGTTTCTGGCTCTGTACACAGTCATGTTCTCTGTTAGCAAAGGGCCCCCACAGACGTGACAGAAATCTCTGTAAAGGAGTGCAGTGCCTCGAGCAGTGATGTGGTTGTTACCTACACAGCAATTCATGGAAACAGCAGACAGTTTTCAGCAGAGCAGATCGATGACAGCTTGGATGAGCACAGTCCACAGATTCTGTGTTGGGGTACCCAGGAGAACAGAGGCAGCCACCACTGCCCCTAAGCACTGGTTACTTTATTACCCAGTTTCTACTTGCCCTTAAACATATTTGCTCTAGAAGTCAACGTGCTCTTATGGCAATGAAGCCAACTCAATGACTTTCTTTCATGAAACAAAACTTCCCATCAGGGGCAGTATGTGAGGAAATGAGAACGTAATGACACCGATCGTAGACCCAGTGCAGAGAAAACAGGACTCCCTCCCGGGGGCAGAGCGAGTGCCCGCTGGGGCGCCGGCCCCACAACTGGTAATTCAGCCCGGCAGACCCAACAAGGCCATTGTCAACACCAAATTGCATGATCTTGGCTCCAAGCCCATTCACTGACTTGTCAAAGGCAGAAGTGACCCCGTGAGCCACTCAAAGATGCAGGTTACTTTGAGAGGAGAGGAAGTGGAAATAAAACCTATAAAGTGCTCCAGAAATAATCAGACGAGAAAGAAAGAAAATCAATACCCTGTAGTGGTTTACTTATAAACAAAACATCTCCACCAGTGCCTCGGGGGACTCGCTTTCTCACACGTCTCAACAGCAGACAGTGTACCGCAGATAAGTGCAGTTTGGAGTTGAAACTGACAACTTCCATCTTACGCCTTTGAACTTCTTTTTATTGTTTTCCATTCCAGAATGTTCAAGGTAATTTGAATGAATGTGAGTTACATTGTTCAGATTACAATTTCTAACCAGTCCGCCATGATCCTTCCTGAGCTCTGTTATCAGATTCCTCTACCAAGAACGAGGTGCCCTGTGCCCAACACTTCCTCGTGGACTCGCTCCACACAGCAAAGTGCAAGCTCCTCTGCTGAGCACACGGGGCCTTCACGATCCAACACCCCATCTCCCGCTCCTGTACTGGCTCAGTGCTTTCCAAAGCAAGCCCTCCAGTCCAGCCAGCCAGGCCCTTCCGTGTCCCCTACAGGCCATGCTTGGTCCCAGGTTTATTCAGCTCTGCTCTCCCCACCTGTCTCGATTCTGTTGAATTCTGTTGACCTTCCTGTTGCATCTCAGAAGTTATTATCTCCATCCAGTGCACTCCTGGAGCCAGGAAGATGTGCCAGAAACACAATACATGAAAAGGGACTGGGGTGTACTGGGGTGATTCAGGGACCAGACTGGACCAAGGGAAATGTTCACCCAGGGGCAGAAAAGGAAATCCAAATGCAGCCAACGAGGAGCACAAGATTGTAGGAGCCTGGGAAGTGTCTCTAAGCTTCTGTGGTCCAGAGGGTGGACGAGGGCACCGTGACAAATAGCCTGGATGCATGTTGGAACATGCTGGTTAGGTGTGGTCACAAGCCAATGAGATGAGAGTGGAAGTGATCATCCTGAATAAGTACTATTTCTCTCTGCTGTTTTGCTTTGTTTGACAGAACATTGGCATAAACCATTTCACTTGATTTCCTTTCTCTCTCTAATTGCAGTTGGTCAATTTATTTTGTATTTGGTCACCGTGGCCACAAGCTATCACAAGTGAAATACAGACTTTATTTTTGTAATCTCGTAATGAGATTGAGTGACAGTACGTAGGAGGCAGAGTCTGGTGGGAGTCAGGAGCTCTGAGTTCTTGGGTCACTCATTTGGTGAGTGAAATGGCATGAGCCTCTTTTTTTTTTTTTGAGACAGAGCCTTGCTCTGTTGCCCAGGCTAGAGTGCCATGGCGTCAGCCTAGCTCACAGCCACCTCAAACACATGGGTTCAAGCAATCCTTCTGCCTCCGCCTCCCAAGTAGCTGGGACTACAGGTATGCGCCACCATGCTCGGCTAATTTTTTTCCTCTATATATTTTTAGCTGTCCAGATCATTTCTTTCTATTTTTAGTAGAGACGGGGTCTCACTCTTGCTCAGGCTGGTCTCAAACTCCTGACCTCGAGCGATCCTCCTGCCTCAGCCTCCCAGAATGCTAGGATTACAGGCGTGAGCCACCGCGCCTGGTCGTCTCTTTTTTTTTCTTAAGAATACTTTCGACTTACGGAGAAGTTTCAAGGACAGTACATAGAGCTCCCACACACCCCTTTCCCAGTCCCTCTGCGGTAACATCTTTCATTACCAGGCTACCTTTGTCATACTTAAGGAACCAACCTTACTTAACATCACTATTAACTAAATTCCACACGTTATCTGAATGATTTCACTAGTTTTCAACTTATGTCCTTTTTCTGTCCAGGATTCCACAGAGTCCCTTGTATATCACATTTGGCTGTCATCTCTTCTTAGCCTCCTCTGTTCTGTGACAGTTTCTCAGGCTTTCCTTGTTTCTGGTGACCTTGGCAGTTTTGAGGAGTCCCGGGCGAGCGTGTTGTAGAAGGTGCTTCCGTCTGATGTTCCCATGAATAGGCGAGGGCTGTGGGTTTGTGGGGGAGACCACAGAGGTCAGACGCCCTTCTCGTCACATCCTTTCAGGGTCACACTCCCGACATAGCTCATCACTGACGCCTTCGCCTTGATCACTGGGCGAGCGTAGCATTTGCCAGGTTTCTCTGCTGCAGAGGGCTCCCGTGCTCCTGGGAAGGAACATGGGAAGGACACAGCAACTGTAAGGGCTGGGGGGTCAAGGCCGCCTCCTCACACGCACCGTCGGGACTGCGTCCACACAGCCAGTGCCTATTTCCCCTTGGGCCTCTCTGGGACGGAAGTTTCAAGTGCCCCAGGGGCTTTGCCAAGCTTTCTCTTCCTTGTGCCGTGATGACTGTGAACAGTGGCTCCATGGCCAGGACCCAGAGGAAGGACAATGATGACATGGACATGTCATGTGAACAAGAAATGAACCGGCACTGTTTTGAGCCATTGAGATCTGAGGGTGTTTGTTACTGCACCATAACAGAGCCTATTCTTTCTCAGGGAAAGCATCGTTGTAAGAAGAGATGACAGCCAAATGTGGCATGTGGGAACTCAAGGGCAGAAGTCAGCAGGGTTGGGGCCACGGAAGGCCCATTGTGTCCATTAGTGGTTTACAACTCAGCCTGGGACACAGCCAGACATGGGAGGTCTGCTCTGATGTGATGTGGCCTCCATGGCTTGACGGGGGGCCAGGTACCATTAAATCCCCCTGTCACAGGGTGAAGCTCTCCCTTCTAGATCTCTCCTAATCACTGCAACACACATTGATTTTGTCATACATCTCATCTCAAATCAAATCATCACCTCCCCTCAACCATAGCCAAGACCTGCTCCTGACTTTGTATTTCTGACCCTGGTATAGTCCTCTTCTCTTTACCAACTCGAAATCTTAGTATTATTTTTGGGCACAGCTTCTGCTGTGGTCAATCACTTGCAGAGGTTCTACCCACGATGTTACACTGACTTTCAACTTTTCAATCCTATGGCCCCCTTGTCCACTTCAGAGCCTCCTCCCCTTCTGTCTGCACCATTGTGACAGATGCTAGTTAACTTCCTACTCTCTCTTCACCCGTCCCTTCCTCCCTTCCTGGTGTCTGTCTCTAATCTAAAGACCTGATTGATTCTTTCTACTATGTGAACTCCCTTCGTGGTCGACCATTGGTCTTCCACAGTCCAATTTCAATCTACCTGCCGAACTCGTCTCCCGTTAGCCCTGCGCCTCAAACTCACAGTCCAGACAGCCTGCTGGGCCCATTTTCCAAGTGCGTGTGGTTCTTTGTGAAAGGGTCACTCTTCCTCTTATGCTAATTTAACCTCTTTTCTCCTTCTCCAAGTGACAGATTCTGGCAACCCCTCAAGGCTTGGCTCAAATGTCATCTCTTCTGTGAAATCTTGATTCTTTTCCTATTCTGGACAGAATTAATCATTCCCTCTTCCTTTTCCAGTTTGGAAAAAGCATATTTGCTCTTTGGTATTTGACTCAAGAATTGCCTCTTATTTTCCCTCTTTCTGTATTAGTTTACTAGAGCTGCCATAACCAATATCATGGACCAAATGGATTAAACAACAGAAATTTACTGTATCACAGTACTGGAGGCTAGAAGTTTGAGATCAAGGTGTTAGCAGGGTTGGTTTCTTCTGAGGTCTGTCTGTTTCCTTCGCTTCTAGATGTCCATCTTCCCTGTGTCTTCACATGGTCATCCCTCTGTGTGTGTCTGTGTTCTGATTGCCTTTTCCTATTAGGACATCAGTCATATTGGATTAGGGCCCACTTTTATGACCTCTTTCATATTAATTACCTCTTTAAGGATTTTATTCCCAAATAGAGTCACATTCTGAGATACCTGGGGTTAGGACTTCAACATATGAATTTTGGGAATACACAATTTAGCAAATAACGTCCTTCCTTCCTTCCTTCTTCTCCCTCTCTCTCTCTCTCTCTCTCTCTACCTCTGTCTCTTTCTTTCTTTTCTATAAAAAAGATAAGTTGAGCCCTGTACTTTCAGTAGGAATAAAAAGCAATGAATATATGGTCCTTGTCTTCAAGCAGTATCTAGTCTCTTAAAGGGGACAGACATGTAAGCAAATAAGACCAAGCTCCCTTCAGAAGGAATCATCAGCCTCCTTTGGTGCTCTGTCAGAACTCTGTATACCAGGCTTCAGCTAAAGAACTCCCGGATTGTTCTAGAATGCCTTGTCTAGCTTCCCATCTCAGGAAGAAATGGTGAGCTTCTTAAGGACAGGGCCACTTCAGTCATCTCTGAATTTACAGAGCCCAGGATTGTGCTTAATACATAATAAATGATCAAAAAGTACTGGTTGAATTGAACCTAAATAAATTGATGTTGTATTTTTATTCTTGAAGGGTTTCTTGCTATGGATTAACTTTTTCAAGACTTAAAAAAGGGACAAGCTTCCTGGTTAAAGTCATGTCAAAGGTGGGCAATTATATCATATTTTGCTTTCAAACTGATAAAAATATGGATTCATATCTAAAAGAAGCAACGTTTCTACAATATGGGAGGGACGACCTCAGAGTTTTCTTCTATTTAGAAATCTCTCAGGTCTTTTCCATCGCAATGAGTTATGTATCTAAAAATGATAAGTGCAATGACAAATTAATATTAGCTACCTTTTGACATGAATCAAAAATAAAAATAAGCCTCATGCTCTGTGAAAATGACCAAGAAGTTAATCAGAATCTTACAACGCCTTGAAAACATTTTGAGGAAATAAAAAAGTACAAAATTAGAAATGTCTGACTTAATTATTAAATAACTAAGCTGAAACAACTAATTTATAGCTTGAACAGTCAGGTCTAGTTTAAAATTACTGGTGACAGTGTTTGTAACCGGCGGTGGCCTGGGATCGAGGGCACACATGATTGCCCGACACAGAGTCGCACTCTCTGTTTTTATTTAGAGACTGATGGTGATTTTCCCTCAGTCTCATCTCCGTCATCCGCCCAGGAGGCAGCTTCTGTGGGAGAATCCCGTGTGGCCGTCTGGGGCTATTTGCACCCTCCGCAGCCCGGGCGGCCGAGCTGCAGCGGCCCTACTGCACCGGCAGCCGGGCCTGGCAGACAGGCAGAAACTCGAGAGCCGGGCAGGCCACGCCTCTGAAGCTCCTGCTTGGTCACAGCCTTTTCAGCAGTGTCCTGCTCTTCCTTTTCCATCTTTTTGGGGTCTCTGTAGAAGTAGAGACCAGATGTGACTTCCCACAGGGATGGGGGTAGTGACAGCCAATACATACCACCCCTGGGAAGGGAAAGGCTGGGGGTGGTCGTGCTGTTGGCGAGTGCAGCACAGCCACTGCTGGAGGAGTGACGCTTGACCCGCTGGGACTAGAACTGTGATGTGACAAGATGTCATAGAAGTAGAACAACGACAACAACAATACTACCAGCAGGCACTTACATGGCACTTCCTATAAGCCAGGCAGTGTTCTGCCACCTTTATATATGTGAACACACTGTACGTTATTTTTTGTTTAATATCACGAACACATAATATGCAAAAGACTATCAACTCCTATGAATTTCTGGCGAGATGCCATTTCCCATTAAGTCTCTTAACAGATGACAAAAAAAAAAAAAAATAGCAAGCCTTACATTAAGAGAAGCTATCAGAGACCGCCCAGCAAACCTTTTTAAAAAGCTACTTATGCCATGTAATTGAGCTCATAGAATTTTCTTTTAAGTATCAAATAGATTATGTGACCAAAATCCAAAGTGATTCTTATGAACAAACAACACATAGCTAAACTGGAAAATTATTCTTGGACCTCACACTATTACAAAAATTTCCCTTACACAGAAGCAAAATCTTCCCCAGAACATCCTTCTTTATTCTTAATGAGATCTCTTAGTGCAGCTCAAATCATACTTGGTCCTCTGAGAAATCTCTGAGTAAACACAGCACTCATTTGTCTTGGGTAGTAGCTTTCTTCCTTGCTAAACCTAATCAATTCTTTTAGCTCTTCTTTATGTGAGATGTATATAATGCATATGTGCATATAAAAGATACATTTACAAAAATGTGTGCACCGTGTGGTTTAGCAGTGGATACTCTTTGCATGGCTACACCAGTACATGATACATTGATAAATCATGCACACGAAGTCCTTTTGGGATGGACCCTGGTCAGTGCAATGGGAACACACTATGTAGCTGACCAATACAATACAAGTAGCTTGAACAATACAAGTCTGAACTGTGTGGCTCCACTTCTACACAGATTCTTCTCGATAAAACTTACCCTGACTGTACCTGCCTCTCCTTCCTCTTCTTCCACCTCCACCTCTTCCACAGTAAATATATTTTCTCTTCCTTATGATTTTCTTAATAACATTTTTTTATTTTTAGAAATGCATTCTTGCTCTCTTGCCCAGGCCAGAGTGCAGTGGCACAATCATAGCTCACTGTAACCTCTGAACTCCTGCGCTCAAGCGATCCTCCTGCCTCAGTCTCCTGAGTAGCTGGGACCACAGGTGCACAATGCTACACCAGGCTCTGATTTTCTTAATAATTTCTTTTCTCTAGCTTACTTTATTGTAAGAATACAGTATATAATGAATATAGCATACAAAATATGTGTTAATTTACTGTTTATGTCATTGGTAAGGCTTCCAGACAACAGTAGGCTATTAGTAGTTAAATTCTGGGAGAGTCAAAAGTTATACATGGACTTTCAACTGCATGGGGTCAGTATCCCCAACCCCCATGTTGTTCAAGGGTCCACTGTACTGACACTGCCAGCCTCTCTTTTCCTTGGTGCACAGTCAGCATGCATGTCAATTGCAGTTTTAGTTTCTTTCTTTCTTTCTTTGTTTCTTTCTTCCGTTCTTGTTTTTTTTGGAGACAGAGTCTCACTCTGTCACCCTGGGTAAAGTGCAGTGGCATCATCACAGCTCACTGCAACCTCAAACTCTTGGACTCAAGCCATCCTCCTCGCTGAGCCTCCCAAGTAGCTGGGGACTATAGGCACATGCTACTGTGCCTGGCTAATTTTTTCTATTTTGGGTAAAGATGGGGTCTCGAACTCCTGACTTCAAGTGATCCTCCCATCTGGGCCTCCCAGAGTGCTAGAATTACAGGTATGAGCTACCACTCCTGGCCTGTAGTTTTACTTTCTCCTAAGCGTATTTCATTGCTTCAGTGTTTTTGTCTTTGGATCAAATTTATTTATTCTTTTGGTCAGAATTTATGGACAATCTGCAAAGCAGTAGCCATAGGAGGGATTGCCATGCTCGCATTAGTCAGGGTCCCAGCTGGAAAGAGATGATGCACTCAAAGGTGTTGCTGAAAAGACTTAAGTTGACAGATTATCTAGAAAAGCCAGAACAGGATTAAGGAGACCAACAAGCCATAGCAAACCCTGGGGATCAGGGACAAGCAGAGGCCCTTATCACCCCTAAGCCTGTTGGGGACCAGGAGACGGGGACACTTATGGGAACTCAGGGCTCTGGCTGTGGAGAGGGGCTGCCGACAGAACCTGAGGCTCTAGAGGGGGAGTGAATGTCCTGAGAGAGTGCACAGGCAGGAAAGCCCAGCCTCTCTCCACCCTGCTACAGACCAAACCCAGTGAAAAGCAGAGATCCCAGAAGATGACAGGGGAAGAGGTTGGTCTTCTGGGCCACATAACAGGGTTGGTGGGCTCTGGAGGGACAAAGGAAAAATCCAGCCCTACACAAAAGGCAGGAAGAGAATGACAGGTGCCCAGAAGGTGGGGACTACGCACACGGCATTCCATGACCACGTCCAGTGTCTCGTGCAGGGCTTGACTCACACATGCTCAACAAGGGTCTCAATGAACCCATGAATAGATTAGAAGTCAGGTGCTCCTGAAATACAAGACATTGTAACTAATAGGAGAGTACTCATGAATTCTGGCTTTTTTAGACAACCAACATGCCACATATTACTATTATTCAAAATGTCCTCTTCTAAAACAATGTCTTTCTTTTTTTAATCAACAAATATTAAAGGAGAATCTGATAAGTCTGGTTTTTCAACTTGTCTCTAACCTGTGCATGGAGAAATTCTCTTCAGAGGGGAGTTTCTGATGTCATTAAGCACCTAAAATTTTTATAAGTAAATAAAAGCACAAAGCCATCCTAAAGAGAGAACCAATACTGCAAGGTGCGGCGGCAGGATGCGGACTACGGTTCAAACCCTCACTCCATGGCTGGTGTTTCCGGGGGTGGGTCACCCGCACTCTGAGTGCCTCAGTTTCTTCACCCATTCAGTATTGACTGGCTTAAAAAATATACAAAATAAAATTAAAATAGGAGTAACAATAGTACCTACCTCTTAGACACTCCTTTCTGGCAACTGTCCCACCCTCATCAAATGCCACCATATTGCACAGTGCGTGTTCCCATCAGTCAATAACTTCTATTGCTTCTGAAAACTCAAAGTCTCTTCCTTTAATCTGCCATTGTTTGTTCTCTCCAGCTGACCCCATCACTTGGTTACTGGACTCTTCCTTACTGTCTAGCTCAGACATTAATAAATGGGTACCTTAGCTCTGCTCTGCAGCTCTGGAGACCCTGATTAGAGTAGGGCTGCCAGAGAAGATCCAGACTTTTAAAATATAAGTAAATACAGATGATATATAGATAAAATGCAAAGTAAAAAATTTGAATTTCAGACAGACAACCAATTTTTTTTAGTATAAGTATGTCACAAATATTGCATGACAACCCCAGATTGGAAGCCACCTTTCAAATCAACCTTGAGTTCCAAGGTGCTGAGAAGTGCTGCTAAGCTCGTCCATTGTCACATTGTCCCTCTTTCCCTGGGGCCTGAGCACTGTCAGGGGTGACCCTGTCTCACTCTGGGGAGGAGATTGCGGTGCAGTGGGGTGAGATCAGGGAGCAGATAGCTGCTGGGCAGCCGTGTGAGCCCAGGCCACGCTCTTCCCAGGCAGCCCCAGCCAGTCCAGCAACCCAGCTCTTCTGGGAAGGAGGTTTAAACAAATACCTTCCACTGGGAAGAAAGAGATCATGGTGTGTTGCGGCCTGATTACAGAACGGGGGATGAACAGAGAAAGAAACATACAGACACACAAAGAAACACACAGACACACAAAGATGGTAAAGACTGCAGTGCCGAAAGCACCAGTGGTTTTATGTTTATACTCCTTTTGTCCAGCAGCTACTTCCTGGTATGTGACTATCTTTAGAGCCCTGAGGCAACATGTTCCATTCCTTCTGGGAAATTGCTCAAGGAAGGCAGACCTTTGCATCTTAACCTTTGGACCTCATTACCACATGCAGGACAATGAGACATGCTTTGGCTTGTGTGCAAGACCTAAGGCCCTTGGCTATTTAACATAGGGAACACTTTGTCTGTTCAATAGGCCATTGACCTCTAGATCCAGGAAGCATTCAGCAGTCAATAGGCCATGTCCGGACCTATTGACTTCTGGCCGCCAGGAGCATTCTGGACCTATTGATCTTTGGCCCCCAAGAAGCACGTCCAGCTTCGCTGACTCTGGGCTCAAGCCAATTCTTGCCCAGGGACGGTCCCTACAGTGGTGTCTGTGGGTTCTCAGTATTGGGTGTGTATGAAAAGCTGTATGAAATCTGCATGAAATCATGTGAAGAGATTAAAATTTTAATGATCACCCTTGGCACTCTAAGGATCTAACAAAATTCCACCTTGAACTTCCTGAGAGAGAAACTTCCTTTCACATCTCTTGTCCATAAACGCAAATGGGTTCTGTTTGCTTTGTAAATGTATGAAAAAAGGGCTGGTCTTTCAGTTCCTGGTTTGATAAGGACTGTTGAGAATCTGGAAGTCCTTGGCCAGGTTAATGAAATGGAATTCTGAAGACACTACCTGGAATCTTATCAAATTCAAAGTGAAATATAAATTTTTATCACTTTTTGAAACCCAAGTGCGAGCCCAACTAACCCGGAGGTAGAATTGGGCCTGTCCACTTGGATGGGGAATGGAGGCAGAGGCTGCAATGTGCCCCATGAGTCCGGTGGGGCAGATCCTGGAGGTAGAGTTGGGCCTGTCCACCTGGACAGGGAATGGAGGGAGAGGCTGCAATGTGACCACGAGTCCGGTGGGGCAGATCCTGGAGGTAGAGTTGGGCCTGTCCACCTGGACAGGGAATGGAGGCAGAGGCTGCAATGTGACCACGAGTCCGGTGGGGCAGATCCTGGCTGACGTACGGAAACTCACTGTTTTCATCTTCATTATCCATAGAAATACACCCCAACTGACTCCGTAAGATAATTGAACTGATCAGCAAATTCATATTAAATAAGGCATCTGGAGAAGATATTTTCTGACACTCAAAGTTGTTTTTAAAGTTTTGGGCTCTAATTCTTGTCATCTTATTTATTAATGTTAACTCTGCAGACAATAATTTTACCAGTTTTATTTCAAAATGTAGTCCATCTTTTTTCTTTTAGAGCAATCGCTCTCACTCCCTCTCAATCATTATACTTTTCCTCTGTGCTTACTTTCTGAATGTTAATATCAGTTGGACTGTTCAGGTCAACATTCTGGAGGCAGCAGCTATGAACTGTCCTTCTACAGCCAGATGTTGTCCTGACCTCCATCACATATTCATGTGATTAGTCCAAAAGCCTGTCTCCGCCTTGTCATCCTACCTGCTCCCCCCACACTGTGACCAGGGCAAAATCCCTACATTCTCTAGGTAAGCTGAATGTGTGCCCTCTATTTTTGTAAGAACATAAGATAAGTGTCTACTCTACATGGACGATTGTTTCATTGCATAACTTCAAATCCCCTGGCTCTGCTATTTCTAGCCTTCGGTTGAACTTGGAAAAAGTAACTTAACCTCTTATATTTTCTCACCTTTCAAATGTAGAAAATAAAAATTATCTCTGAAGTGGTCTTGAGGCTTAAAGAGAATCATTTTCAACACTGCCAAGCACATGCTAGAAGCGGGTTACAGTCATGGTCTTCACTACCGAGCTGTGAGCACGTGGAGCTCTCAGGCCTAAGACTTACTCAGTCAGGGGTGCCCTGTCTCCCTCTGGGGAGGAGCGTGCGGTGCAGCGGGATGAGCTCAGGGAGCGGACAGCTGCCGGGCAGCCACGTGAGCCCAGGCCACGCTCTTCCAGGCAGCCCCAGCCAGTCACCGAGCAGGGCAGGGTACTCAGGCCTGGCTAGCCCTGCCCACCATAGGGCTTCCTTGAAGGGCAGCTGGGCTCTGGAGCTTCCCCTTGGATTGATAAAGAGTGTCCCAAATGTGTCACCACCTGCGGTCACCCTACCCAGACTACTGTCTCCCCTTATCTTCCCCACACGTCACTCCCACCATAAACCTTCCATACTCTTTACCCCATCTCTCTGTGTACTTCCTGGAGAACTGACACAGCGAGGACAGGTCCCCCATACACACCACACTCAAATACAAGTTCACACGGTGATGGCGCCTGGGACACCTGGAAGGGAATAAAGATGGTAGGATTGGATTGGATTATAGTTGACCCATAAACAACACAGGTCTGAACTGCAAGGAACCACTCACATGCAGATTTTCTTCGACCTCTGCCACCGCTGAGACAGCAAGATTCATCCTCCTCTTCCTCCTCCTCAGCCTGCTCAGTGTGAAGCCATGAGGATGCAGAACTTATGATTATCCACTCCCAGTGAATGAATGCTAATACATATTTTCTCCTCCTTATGATTTTATTAATAATATTTTCTTTTCTCTAGCTTACTTAATTGTAAGAATACAGTATACAATACATATAACATACAAAATGGTTAATCACCTATGTTATCAGTAAGGCTTCTAGTTAGCAGTAGGCTATCGGTTGTTTTGGGCACGTCAAAAGTTACACATGAATTTCTGACTGTGTGTGGGGGGGGTGTTGGTGCCCTTGACCCTAGCATTGTTCAAGGGTCAACTGTACTGTTAACAAGCAAAGGAGGCCGGGCGTGGTGGCTCACGCCTGTAATCCTAGCACTCTGGGAGGCCGAGGTGGGCGGATCGTTTGAGCTCAGGAGTTCGAGACCAGCCTGAGCAAGAGCGAGACCCCATCTCTACTAAAAATAGAAAGAAATGATATGGACAGCTAAAAATATATATAAAAAATATTAGCCGGGCATGGTGGTGCATGCCTGTAGTCCCAGCTACTCGGGAGGCTGAGACAGGAGGATCGCTTGAGCTCAGGAGTTTGAGGTTGCTGTGAGCTAGGCTGACGCCACGGCACTCACTCTAGCCTGGGCAACAGAGAGAGACTCTGTCTAAAAAAAAAAAAAAAAAAAACAAGCAAAGGAAAGACCTATATGTCTGTGGGGAGAGAGAGAGAGAGGGAAGGAGACAGAGAGAAAGAGAGAGAGAGACCCCAGTGGAGAAAAGGAGGTACCCCCTGCTCCACAATTCACCCCTTGAGCTCCTTACCAAAGAGCTCATAGAGTCTCAGCCAAAGCAGTAGAACTTCACCTGTTGACTATATCCCACGCCTGGCTAGAACTCTAAAACTATGTTGAGCTGAACTCGTGATCCCATACCTTAGCCAGCCCTGGGCCTCTGAATTCCCAGTATCTGGCGGGTTTTCAGAAGTCTGGTAACCATAGCAACTATTAGCAGGAGAGATTTTCTTATCTAGAACTCCTCTCTGTTTCCTTACTTTGTCTTATTCTCATAGTTGTCCTTTAAGGAAGGATTTTTTTTTTCATTGAGGAAACTATAGCCTAGAGAAGTTGAGTAACCTGTCCTAGTTCTACGGCAATTAAGTAGCAGAGCCATGAGTTTGAGACTTTTCTGTCTGACCTCTGACCATTCTTACACTGTGTCCCTTTGGGGAGACTGTACTAGCAAAGGTATTTAGACTCTAACTAAATCTCTGATGCACGAAATAGTAGGAACAAGGTTTATCCTTTACAGTTAAAGCCAAACCAGTCTGAAAGTGAGCAATTTCAATGCAAAACTGTTTCATAGTTTTAATCTTGTTGACAAAGTCACAGGCTGTAGGTGGCCTATCATTCGGTGACTCTGCACCTCTCCTCCCTTTGTCAGCTCTGTCCATCGTCAGCTGCGTCCTGCACACCCCATCTATGGATCCCACGGGCACAGAGTCTTCTGCTCTTGCAAACTTTTGGAGTCATGATCTCCCAGCTCCCATATCCCTCTCGAAAGCATCTGCAGATACAAGTCTAGCCAGAATCATCTCATGATTAACAGGCCAGTGGAGACTCTCTTTGCTGTTGTTCATGTAGCCTGTTCAGCAGATTGTGTTAAAGGGTCACGACCCACCTCCTGCTAGCTGCCCACTCTACTGCCAACCCCGAACTGTCACAAAATGTTCTGCTTCTGATGGTCCATTTCTCCACGACCACAGGATGCTCGAACTGAGCTGCGCTGCAGTTGCATAATTAGTTCAGCCCTTGGAAAACTGTGCTTCCTGAATGTTTTGCCAGCTCTATATGGAACTGAAGCTGTGTTTTATTCTCAGCACAACCACAGCCTAATAGGTTACAAACCTTTAGGGTTTGCAAACGTATGCTCCCTCCATCCCAGTAAATGCATTCTCCCCTGCTCAGGGCCTCTGTGAAGCAGTGTCCAGTGAAAACTTAGCCTCGTGAGATGGAGCCTCACAAAATCCACCTGCCTAAAGTTCATCCTGTCTATGCAGAAACTAGCCTGGACTTCAATTTTCTTATACTACTGGAAATAAGGAAATGGGGTCTGATAAAATGTCCTATGTTTGTCAATTGTTTGTACAATAGGATTGACACCACGGATAGACAGGCCATGGGGGACCTTTGTCTTGTGAGCCCTGGGGGCATTGGAGATGGGGAGGAGGGCTGGCAGGAGTTGCTTGTGACAAAGTCACTTCATGGAACATGGAATGGAAGTCATTTCTCCTCCAGGGATCCTGGCAAACTGTGCAGTGAAGAGGAGAGGCCAGAAACCTGTGTAAAGGTCTTCCAGGAACAACCTCCAAGACCTAAGTGCAGAAGCTGGAGCTTCCCCTTAGCCTGATGGCGTCTCCCGTGGCCATGGCCCACCTGCACTAGGGCTCAGCGGGGTCCGGCTATCTAGGGCCTCACCAACCCTGATTCTTCCCTGCTCCCCAAGACCTTGCACCAGACTTCAAGCCCAGGACATAGCTTTTTTGCTATAAAATAAGGTTCTTAATTTCCAAAGAAAGTACTTGAGGAACAGAAGAGCAGATTTCTCCCCTATATAAGCAGAATAACTTTAAAATGGCACAAAAAGGAAGAATTTGAGAGAGAACATGGCAGACAGTCAGCAGGTTTTGCCTCTGGAATAAATACAATGCCCTCATCTGTTTACGCGAGTACCTGGGACCGCCAGTGGTGGGTGGGGCTGACTGGCTGGCTACATCCTTCCGGAGGGTCTTCCCTTACAGGAGAGTCTGGAAGACTAAAAACTGCATTGCCTGGAGTCCCCTGCAGCTAGTACTCTCTAAGTTCCTGGGATTTGAGAGGCAGTTGAAGCGGAAGCAGCTTTAAGACCGTGTGTTCCAGTGTTAATTCTCCCACTTTGAGGAGCTGAGGGGTAGTTTGGGAGGTGGCAGCAAACTCCTGATTTGGGGATTAAAGTTCTGGCTCCAACAGCTGCCTAAAAATGAGTCCATTCTGTGAAGTGCTGAGAGTCATTCCTGAATCCCTGGGCTGGAACTCACCCCTCCAAACCTCCTAAAGATTGTGTGAGCGTGTAATTCCCTGTATTAAGTCCCTTTCCGAGTAACAGACATAAAGTGGCTTCTGTTCCCTACTGACACAAATCCTTAGTCAGAGACCCATCTGGTCCAAGCTTCATCTTTCCTTACTTATTCTATTCTCACTTCTCAAATTGCTTTTGAGGTTCTCTTCTTATCCAGCTTCACATTTTATTTACCCCTCTTTACCATATAACTGGGCAGCAGTAGGAATCTACTGGAAAAGGCATACATTTGAGAGTTCAGTAGATCTTGTTTTAGAATCTCACTCTCCCACTGATAATCCGCGTCACTGTGGGTAAAGTTTTTAGTCTCCAGCCTCTGTTTTCTGGCCTCTAAAACATGCCCAGGAGCACCTTTCCTATCAGCTGGGGTGCAGCTCAGGAGAGAAGTGCTGGAGGCCCCTAGCAGGACAGAGGGTAGGTAGGACTAAACCAGTCCTTCCCACAGGGAGCTCCACGCGTCATTAATTATCATTTCCAGTGTTGGAGACAGTCACTCCCCAGACCAGGGACACACAGCCCAAGCCCCTCTTCAGTAGTTGGGGTGAAAGAGAAGCTCGGTGTAGGGTCCTTCCTGTCCCCATGCCCACGGGCTGGATGGCACACATCTCAGTGCCTGAGTGATGTCCCCAGAGCTTCATGGTGAAATAGCGTCTGCTCAGCGCCCTGCAAAGATGTGAACTCCTCACCCCTGAGGATCTGCTCTCAGGCCTTATCTGAATCTTGCTGGAGTCCGAGTGTACGTTGTCCAGTTCGTTTCTTTTTCTTTTTCTGTCCTTATATGTCTCTCTCTCCTTCGCTCCCTCTTTCTCCATTTCTGTGTTTTCCCACTCCCCACGTCTGCTCATCGTTCTCTTTCTCCTACGGGGTGTCCGGCCCCCGCTCTGTTGCAGTGTCTGTCCCACTTCCTGTCATCCCTTCTTCCCAAGTTTGAATTGTCCGCTAACTCCGTGTGTTTCTGCCTCTCTCTTCCCTGTCTCTGTTCCCCTGTGCTTTCCCTGTCCCGGTCCCTCTTCCCTTGCTCTGCCGTCCCCTGAACTCGGCCTCCCTCAGCCTGCTGAGCTCCTTGCCTGCTCTGGGCCCCCCTCTGCTCCTGTCACTCTTTAACCCCCACTCTCAGTCTGCAGCATCTCCCCGGAGCTGGACGACTTCTGCTTCTGGCCGCCGCACCCCTCTCCCTATTCCCCGCCCTTCCTCTCTGGACAGCTCCCTTTTCTCCGTTTTCTTTCCTCCTGCTTCTCACACTGGGTCTCTCCTTCACTCCATTGTTTCTCCAAGTCCACGGGCTCTGTCCCCTGCTGTGTGTCACATTCTTCTCCCTCACAGGCGTTCTAGTTATCCCTCCCTTACTCTCTGTTTCTGTCCCCCACCCAGCCCCAGCGCACATTCACAGGGGTGGATAAAAAAGATATTCATTGCCTGGAAGAATAGCTCAAGCATGTAAACACGACACAGCGAGCACAGCCAGTGAGATATGATTTGTGCAAAAGAAACACAGAGGGTCACCAGACAGGCGCAGGTCACTTCCTCCAGCACGAGAGTCAAGGGCCTGTCCGAGGTGGCGAGTGCCCTGGGGAGAACCAGGGAGGGCAGGGGTTGGCCTGAGAGGTCACAGGAGGGGGAAGCTGAGAGAGGGGTGGGGGCTGCAGAATTCCAGGGTCAGGGAGGAGCGACACAAAACACTTGAACCCACAGACTTTATCCCTTATGGTTGTGTGGGGTGAGGGAGAGGAAGGGCGTCACTGAAGGGCTTTAAGCAGGAGAGTGACAACCCAGCAGATGTCTACCCGGACCTACTGCAGACAAGCAGGGGTGGGGCGTCGAGGGTGGCTCTGACCCATCTCGGAATGATTGTAACCCAGGATAAAAGTGGATCTTAAGCAGAGCGAACAGGACTCAGAAAAATCCCACGTGACACCAGGGCCGAAGGGGTTTTAACACACGGGGCGGCTGCTGACCCCTGGCTGAGACTGACGGGGGGGGGGGGGAGCGGGGTGCTGGGAGGCCCGGAGATCACAAACCTGGTGTCTGCCACTCACCTCAGCCATGAACCTCTCCAGAGCAGGGGCGACCGTAAACCTGCAATATTGTGTCCCCAAGCTTCCTGTGGTATCTGGAATATAGTAAGGCTGCAACATGAAATCAAACCATCTTCCCCAGCTCCTTTCCCTGTGGAAGACACAGCCACTCGGAGCTTGTGGACCCTGGAGACTCTGAGCCACAGGCGCCTACAGGCTCACTGCTCCCTCTGCGTCTTGTCTCCAGGACTGTTGCCCGACAGGGCTTTTCCATATGCAGCTTCTCCATGTCCGGATCGCGCCCCACAACACCCCTGGCATCTCCTCTCCACGCTGTCGTCAGAGGGCGCTTTGAAGCAAACATCGCTTAAAATCATCAACTGACTTCCATCTTAGGAAATAACCAAAAATGTGGACAGAATTGACTGTTAGATCCGGTTCCCCTTGGCCCCAGGAACAGAGAGGCAGAGTCACTGAGGCTGCAAAAAGGCAAAGGAGTTTATTAACTAGCCCCGGGCCAGGGTCCAAATTCCAGAGCACCAAGGCAGTGGCCTCTCCAGGAACTAGGACCCCGCCCTGGGGTAAAGATTAGGCTTTTATACTTTTCTGTATGCTAGTTTTTACACGACACGTTATTCTGCACACAACACGTTAGTCTGCACATGACATACTAGTCTGTACACGACACACTAGTCTGCACACGACACACTAGTCTGTACTTTATCCCCCTTCAGTTTATTTGTTCCTTTTGTTTAGAAGTGGCTGATCGCGTTGGCTTTAGGTTTGTTGACTCTAAGTTTCGGGCTTTTTGCACTGGCGCCAGTTGTAGTTAACATCATCCAGGGGAAGAGGAGGGTCTCCGACGGGGAGGGGGGCTGTTGTTGCATACCTTCTAGTTTTTGGTTACAAGCGATACTGGGAACACACGCCCTGCACAAGCCGTTCATGCGCTGATCATGTCTTGTTCTTCTTATCTACTTAGTTGGTTGGAAGGCACCTGGATTCTCCAGCCCTTTATCAGAAAGCAACTTGCAGTTACCTCCCCGGGGCTTTGTTTTCCTTTACTTTAGTGAAGCCTGCCATGGCTCCACTTACACTAAGCACCAAGCCAGCAAGCCATATATACAGAAGCAGAACTAGGCTTCTCACATCCAGGAAGCCTAGCCTATCATGGAGTTACCTTTGTTCTTATCTCTGTTTTTCATTCTGATTAACTATATTTATTAAACAACTAAAAGCAAGCATAGTCACAGAAGCGAATAGCATCAGTTAGAATCAAAGAGAGCACACATTTTCCTACTATCAATTCCTGTTCTTCATGACTACAGAACAGTGTTATATTCAATATTCAAGGTCAAATTTTGTGCTTCATGTTTCTGAGATATAAACCCCCAGCTCGAGAAAATTTCTAGTACCTAGCTAACTTGTGTGAATATTGCTGGGGATGGGGACAGGGAAGGAAAGATGACGTAAGAGTTAATATGCTTTTAGCAGCAAGTAACAGACAGTTTGTCTCAATAGGGCTTAAACGATAAGGAATTTGTTGGCTCACGGAAGTGGAGATGCAGAAGTTTGGGCTTTGCGATTTTCGCACTCTGTCCTCTCCTTTAGAGAGCTTTATTCTTACAGACGCAGGGAGCTGCCAACTGAGACAATAGTGACAACAAGTGGGAGAGAATGTCTCTTATCTAACTGTGAAATGAAACTCCCCTAGTCATTCTGATTGGAATCATTTAGTGTATGTACTTGTCCCTGAACTAAGAACTGTCACCAGGGAAATGCCACACACTGATTGGCTTAAACCTGGGTTCTTAAAATAATTCCTAGCAGAGGAATGGAATTATCTGACTGGCTTAGGCTGGATCTGGAGTCAATTCCCAAAACCACACTGTTCCTGCTCTACAGAGGAATGAGGAGACAGATGTTCACACACAAAGAGAACTGCGGAGAGGCGTCTAGTCCCTCACTTGGATCAAAGTAGTGTGAAAGATTAAAAAACATTCACAAGACAAAAAGTTGAAACTGACATTTCAGTAGAAGTGAGAAGTCCAAGCCAGAAATCCTGAGGAGGTCCCTGAACTTCCCATAGGATGTAGGAAGAGAAGTTTTGAGTTCATTTTATCAAAGTCACAAAGAGCAGGACAGAGTGACCCAACTTTATCTGGGTAACACACATAGAATAAGTAACAATGCCTAACAATAACTAGGCAAGGAAGGGGGGGGCAGTGAGGAGGAAGTATAATTGCACAAATGCAAATGCTGGGGTGAAAATACTGAAATATAATAGTCTCTGCCATTGGATAAGGGAACTGTGATTGTTTTCCTCTTTTCTAGTTTTCCAGTTTTTCCAATATTCTTATAATGAGAATATATTAATTTTACGATTAGAAAGTATTAAAATAAATGGTTGTTAATGGTGGTTTCCAGATGTAACTTACCCTGAGACGTGTCATTCCCATGACCCATTCTTTATTCGCCATCCACAAAAGCCAAATTGCAGAGTAATAAATTTTCTGATATTTGTTATGCACTGAATTGTTAAGCTCTTGGGAGGCCTGGCAAGATAAAAGTCCCTAGTTAACAAGTACTCAAGGGCTGACACATCTCAAGTTGAAACTGTGGCATATTTGTGGTTGGATGCTATGCTTATGTTAAAAAGTTAATTGTTACTGAGTCAATAAGAGATAACTCTGGCTCCAGCAGAGAAACTGATTAAACTCGTAAGTGTCAGCAGAGTCCCCACTCCTAGGAGAAGCACATTCTTGTCTCTAGGTGACTTTCCAGGAGCAGCAGGGTAAGTCCTTGGGAGGCAAGAATTCCGTGCAGTGACCATGACACTGGCATGCACACACAGGGGCATAATAAAATCTTTTCTTGATACAGATAAAAACCAACAAACTCTCGTGGCACAAACTCACTTTAATCAGCTTCATTATTTTCTCTATTTTGTACTATTTGAATCATCTTCATTTCTCTTCTCTGCTTTCTTTTTTAATTTCTTTTTCACATTAACGGGGTTTTGATTAGCAAGGATTTCACTCACTGAACTGCCCTGCCCGTGTGTCAGAAATTGAGAGATTTTCTATCCTCATGGAAACGCTTTATTTACGATGGACTTGGCCTGCCATGCTCTTAGGCACCAGAGCTGCCTCTTCTTTCCTCGTCTCTGCGCGGACGCAGCTGACCGGCCGCTGGCCAGGAGGACATGGGCTCGCCAAGGTCAGGCCTCCAGACTCATGCCCAGCTCCACGGTCTCAAGACATAACTTTCTCTACTTGGAGTTTGGTGAGAACAGTGAATTTCTTAATCTCCTATTGATTTTGGTTAAAATAAAAAATCCTAAGCCTGTAAAGGTCAACAAACAATGAAGAGAATTTTGATTATCTTAAAATTATAGAGAAATGAGACAGTAGAGATTTCTTGGTTTCAGCTCCCGGTGAGGTTGAAAAAATTCAAAGCCAAAGAAATTAAACTCATCCTCCAAATGTACACAGTGGGTCCTGGCAAAGGCAGGGTGAGGATTCACGGTTCTGGGACCCTGGTGATACCATGTGTTCCTCTCGGCTCTGCGCCAGGCAGCCCCTCCTGGTGGCATTGCCAACACACGCTGCCCTAGAGCAACCACCCTCATTGAAATCCCAGATGTGGGCATAACACAAATTGTATGCAAGAGAAAAGGAAATGTCTCAAAAGTATGGACAGACAGTGCATGTCAGAAGAACAATGAAAGTCAAAATCAGAGAGTGTCTTATGGCATCCTGGGGCACAACTACCCACGAAAATGCCTTTGGGGAGGGAGAGGGACAGAGTGGGGAATGGAATTACATTCTGGGAACCCATTCTACTGCTTTGGGAAATGCCTCAGAGTAGTTTGAGTTCTATGTGGAACACCGCTACTGAGGGCCACGCTGATCATCGTAATGATTTTAACGCAAGGTTTTAAAAATGGCTTCCTGTACCCTGTGCTCTACATTGTTCCAATTGTCCAAATGCAACCTGAATTCTGTTAATTTTGCTAGAAAAGGGAGCAGGTGGAAACAACATAAGTCTGCCATCAAAGGGACATCCAGCCTCTAGCTCAGCCAGCTGCCTCTGTGCATGAGCAAGGCACCGTTTCCCTCAGTGGAAGCACCCTCTCTCCCCAGCACAGCAAAACCCAGCGGAGACTCTAGGCAACGTCTTGTCTCACCCTGTGCATAGTCAGACACTGGCAAAAATAGTATAGGTTACTGCCACTACCGTACATTTTACCACCAGAATCCCTGGCTGCTAAACCTGTTGTGTTCTCCACCTACACAATAGTGTATAGGCTCCATCTCTCTTTACCCAAAATAGACACGAGCAATGGACTGTGTCGGCCCTAGCAGCCCCCGCCTCCCGGTCTCACATTAATCTAGTCGGCAGGCCCCAAGCAAACCACCTCCCTGTGCTCACGGACCTGTGCAACGCCTTCCCCCACCCACAAACATTGTCTCTGGGCTTGCTTTGCCCCACGGACGTTACCAAGTGGGATGCAAACAGAGGCTTGGGAAGCCCTCGCACACTGGAGCTGTCTCTCTTGGCACACTCCCCGATGAGGTCTGCTAGTCTCCACGCTGCAAGGAAAGTCAGTCTAGACTACTGAA
Source organism: Eulemur rufifrons (assembly GCF_041146395.1). NCBI lineage: Eukaryota > Metazoa > Chordata > Mammalia > Primates > Lemuridae > Eulemur > Eulemur rufifrons. The sequence goes on along the minus strand of NC_091012.1, from coordinate 10,095,325 downwards.
GATGAGGGTGCACAGGCACAGAGCCCCAGACAGAGAGACCTAAAGAAGGGAGCCTTCAAAGGGCCCACCAGAGTCAGACTCCCCGCTGCACATCCCTCAACCACACACGTACACATGGGGCAAAAGAACTGCCTGGCAGAGCCTGGTCTCCCCACGGGATCACAAGAAGGAATAAATAGCTGCTGCTCGAAGCTGCTACACGTTGGGGTGCCTTGTTATTCAGAACTAGACAACTGAACTAGCACCAACCTCTACTGGGGGGTGTAAGGGGCTGTTCTATATCCTCTCCATTCAGGAGCAGAGAGGGAGAGGGGAAATTAAGGCTGAAAAAATATCCTCAAGGAGTAAGGGTTCTATCACTTCCTCAAGCAAAGTCTCTTAGCAAATTAGTCTCTTTGTTTCTCTTTCTACTATATAAGGATAATAGCAACTGATCCTATACATGCCCAGCATGTGTCGTGTGGGGTTAGAAGGGATGATGCATTTATTCATTCATTTATATCACAGATTGGTCGAGAGAAGATTTGGGCAGGTTAGGGCAATAGATGAAATGTTTTTCATGCCCCATAAGTGAAGGTGGTTCATAAATTTCAGATGGTATAATATTTACCAAAATATTTTCTCCACCTATCAACTAGGTCTTTTCCCTAGTTTTGTCTACCAACATTTTTATAAGGAACATTTGTATTGTGTTAGCTAAATAATTATTAGCCTAATTAATGATTGATCACCTTCAACTTTCTCCACTTTGAAATAGAAACACTTGGCTTTCAGCAGTACCTGATCAGTTTTGGGGGTGAAGGTCAGGTGATTTAGACAAGGGGCAAGGGTAAAAAAAGGGGGGCTGAGTTGGAGATCTGGACCAAGTAACCATGTGGCCAGGCCGCAGTGGACTGTCTAACTTTGGGTGGGCTCTTGGGCACACGGGGCCCACCATAAAAATTATTCAAGGTTGTCACAAAAGTAAGAACTACTCATATAATAACCCTGCTCTCATTCCCACCCCTTAGGCTGAAATAAAGTGACAAAGAAGGAAGATTTTTTTATTCGTGCAAAGTTATGGGGTACACGAGAAATTTTGTGACATGTACATAACATGTAATAATCAAGTCAGGGTATTCAGGGTGTGTGTCATCCAAGGACAGTACACTTTTGTTGAGTATAGTCCTCCTAATCTGCCATCAGACACTGAATTTCTGCCTTCTATCTTACTGTACGTTAGTGCCCTTTAGCTCACTGCTCTTCAGCCTTCCCCATCCCCCTCCAACACTTGGAGTCTGTTGTCTATTTTTCTACTCACTACCTGCATGTATTCAAAATTTTTATCTCCCACCTATAAGTGAGAACACGTAATATTTGTCTTTTTGTGCCTGGCTTATTTCACTTAAGATAATGACTTCCAGTTCATCCATGTTGCTGCAAATGACACGATTTCCTTCTTTTTATGACTGAATAGTATTCTGTTGTGTACACATACACCACATTTTCTCTATCCATTCATTCATTGATGGACACTTACATTGATTCCATATCCTTGCTGTTGTGAATAGTGCTGCAATAAGCGTGCGAGAGCAGGCGTCCCTATGATACATTGATTTCTTTTCCTGTGGGGAGGTACCCAGTAGTGAGATTGCTGAATAAAATGATAATTCTATTTTTAATTTTTTTTTGTTGTTGTTGATACAGAGTCTCACTCTGTTGTCCGGGAAGAGTACCATGGCATCAGGCATCAGCCTAGCTGACAGCAACCTCAAACTCCTGGGCTCAAGCAATCCTCCTGCCTCAGCCTCCCAAGTAGCTGGGACTACAGGCACCGCCTCCATGCCCAGCTAATTTTTTCTATATATTTTTAGATATCCAGCTAATTTCTTTCTGTTTTTTTTTTTTTTTTTTTTTTTTGTAGAGACGGGGTCTCACTCTTGTTCAGGCTGGTCTCGAACTCTTGAGCTCAAACAATCCACCTACCTCGGCCTCCTAGAGTGCTAGGATTACAGGTGTGAGCCACCATCTCTGGCCTATTTTTAGTTTTTTGAGAAATCTCCGTTGTGCTTTCCATAGTGGCTGTACTAGTTTACATTCCCTCCAACAGTGTATACGGGTTTCCTTTTCAAGGAGGTAAATTGTGTAGATAAGTGCATTGAAAATCCGCTTATCAGTGACTGTGTGTGGGTGTGTCTGGTTTTAGATCATTACTGTGCAATAATAACCGTGTGCAGGCCTCCTAACTTTGTGCTCTGGCCTGAGATTTCATTTCAGAATGACCATTGGGAACCCCAGAGGATCGAAGAGAGGGAAGCAAACCGGGGAAGAGGATCAGAGTGGGAGGAAGAAGTTTGGAGATTCTGGATGACTTGGGGGAGGCGATTCTGTGTTTTTTTGTTTTGTTTTGTTTTGTTTTTTTTACCAATAACTTTTGATAAATAAATGAGTCAAGCCAATCTAACCATTTCAGTTGTTATTGCTGTGGTTGATGACGTCGCAGATGTCACAGAGTTCTAAGTTCCTATTGAGAGCCTCTCGAGACATGTGAGCAGATGCAAAATGGAACCCTGGACTGGCCAGCTGGGTTTTGTATAGTCTAAGTCCATGACAAATTGGAGAGCAAATAGCAGTCAGCCTTTCTGATTTTCATGGAAAGATGTCAGTTTTTCTATTTGCTCCTGAAGCATGTGACTCTTTTCCACCAGCTACATAACAATTTGGTTCTTGTCTTGAAGCCCAAACTGACTATTATGCAACATCTGTCAAAGAGAGATTGATGCACGTGATCTCTCTAAAAGTCTGTGTACTAAGGGATATACTAGAATGTCTAAGTTCTATTTGTGCTTTAAGTTTGGACTTTAAGAATACACACCTTTAGGGAAATACTTTTCATAGTAACAACCAGTTTATGCCGAATTGCTATTACACCTCTAGCTAACTGACAGGAAATGTTTAAAAAAATAAAAAAGCCATATGGAAAATGTTTCCATCTTGTGCAAATCCAGGCATTTTTGGTACCCAAATTCAAGGCAAGAAAACAGAATCCCCCCTGCAGAGATTCCACAAAGCAACACAGCCCTGCTGACACTTTGATTTTAGTGCAGTGAGACCCATGTCAGAAATCTCATCTCCAGACTATAAAGCAATACATCTGTGTTGTTTTCAGCTGCTATTGGTAGTAATTTGTTCCAGGAGGCACACAAAACTAATACAGTAAGTTAAGTCTGAAGTACCATGGGACATTCAGGAGGAGAGCACCAAAGGGAAATAGGATATTCTTCTCCAAAATGTTCTCTTTTTAAAGATAGATACCAGGTTCCTGACGACTCGCCTTTTTCATATGCATGCTGTACCTCTTTGAGACTTGGTTTTACCGTTAGGATTGGACATTGTGCTGGACAACAGGGGAACCTGTGGTTGGGTGACTCAGGCTGTTAAAAAACAACTGGAAAAGGGTAAAAATGTGCTAGTCTACAGCAAGAACTTCTTGCATGACAGGCGTCAAGGACACCCCAATATAGAGGGCTGGGGAACCCAGGAGATTCTCAACTTCCACGTAATGCCAGCACTGCTACCTTGCCCACCGACTCCCTTTTTGTACCTTGAATTCAGACTTGGCTGCTTCACCCCCTGCAGGATCAGCTCGTGGGTGTTCAGAAGGCTGGCCTGCCCCACGGTCCCACCGGGCAGCAGCCGCTCTGCTCCACAGAGCCAGCCTGTGCAACTACTCAAGTAATCTATATAATTTTGCTCTAATTTTATAAAAATGAGTGGAAATAAAGACATGAATGGGCTATTACCCATAAAAAAGTGTAAGCCTCATAAAATTTAATAGAGATGAAGATGGAAACTATTAGAAGCCAATTGTCACCTCATTGGGATGTTCTCAGGGACCTGAGCTGACCCACTGGGGATCCTGCTGTGAAGGAAATTAAAGAAGTCTTCGAGCCAGGTGTGGTGGCTCATGCCTGTAATACTAGCACTCAGGGAGGCAAAGGTGGATGGATCGTTGAGGTCAGGAGTTCAAGACCAGCCTCAGAAAGAATGAGACCCCTGTCTCTACTAAAAAAAAAAAAAATAAAAATAAAAAAAATAAAAAATAAAACGAAAGAAATTAGCTGGGCACCTAAAAAATAAAAACCAATAAATGAATAAATAAATAAATACAAAAAAAGGAGTCCTCGACCAGGTCTATAAGAAGACCAAGCAGAGTGAGCATTGACTGAGCACTTACCGTGTACTAGCACTTTCCATTCATAACCTCATTGGATCCTGTCTTCGATACACTGGAGCAGGTGTCAAGCTTTTCCCCTTGAGGGGTCGGAAAGCTTACACAGAAAGGGGTTAGAGGTTAAGTAGCTCAAGGAATCACAACCAGTGAGTGGCAGAGCTGGGATTCAAGCCCAAACCTCCTGACTCCAGAGCCCAGCCTCCCCTGCCCTCCCTGCCACTGCCACCATCCCCTCCACACTGTCACGTTCTCCACGTCCTCCTGCTTCTCCCTGTACCCCTGTCCTATCCAGACTGGCCTCCAGGACACACCACACACCCTCTGCCTCACGGCCCTCAAACCTTCTTTCCTTTTAGAACAATTTTCTCCCAGACGCTTCTCAATCCCTCACTCCTTTGGGTCCTGTAAACACTCCAGTGAGCACAGGGACTGGGCGCTCTGCTGATGTGTCCTGGGCAGGCCTGGCCGGGACATGGCGGGCAGGTTGGGGCTGGGTGAGGAGAAGCCTCTGAGTCCCTCTGGGATACAGCAGCTGCTCCATGGAGGCCAGGAAGTCAGCAGGCTGTCATGCCTCCCACCACATGCGGCATTAAGCAGTCCAGTAATTTTAGTTGCTATCCGCACAGTATTTCCACCCACTGGGGCTGAATGTCCAATGGATGCTCATGAAAGTTGTAGCCTGGCCTCTGTTGGCGTAATAGGGAACAAAGTGGCTGGGTCCATGCTTCACTAGATGGTCTTGAGGCTGGAGGGTGAGAGCAGGAAGTCTTCCAGCCCCTCCGAATGGCCATCTCCCCAGGGTCCCATTCCCTGGAGTCCCTGATACAAAGTCTGCATGCTGGTCATCTAATAAGACTCACTTCAAGGAACCTGAAGAAATCACATGGGGCTCCTGGTGCCTTTGACTCCTACCCCCATTCATGGTGATTTACAGATCCTGGATCGCTCAGGATTTACACGGCCTGGGCGGAAAGGCAGAACTGTTTACACAGGGGGAACTGGGCTCAGATCTCTGGCCATCTCAGTTTCTTTCGTTTTTTAATTGTTTTGAGATAGAGTCTTGCTGTCTCCCAGACTAGAGTGCAGTGGTGCGATCTTAGCTCACTGTAGCCTCAAATTCCTGGGCTCAAATGATCCTTCTGCCCCAGCTTCCTGAGTAACTGGGACTACAGGTGTGCATCTCATGCCCAGGTAAGTTTTCTTATTTTTGGTAGAGACAGGAGTCTTACTATAGTGACGAAGCCAGTTTCAAACTCCTCACCTCAAGCAATCCTCCCCCCTTGGCTTCCCAAGGTGCTAGGATTACAGGCTTGAGCCACTGCACCCAGCCAGTCTGTTTCATTCCACACTAGTGCTTCTCTGAGCCTGAACTTCTGGCTCCAAGAACAGTGCTCCTTCCAACACATTGGGACACCAGCACATGATCTGTTAGGAATGCAGAGTCAGAAAATGGTTGTCATCAGACAGTGATCCTAGAATTCTCAAAAACCCACATTGAATAAGCATTTAATAGTGGTTAGGGTCCAGGCGCAGTGGCTTAGGCCTGTAATCCCAGCAACTTGGGAGTCTGAGGCAGGAGGATCTCTTGAGTCCAAGAGTTCAAGACTGCATTGAGCTCTGATCGTGCCACTGCACTCCAGCCTGGGCAACAGAGCGAGGCCCTGTCTCAAGAAACAAAAGTTGCTTAGAGATGCATTCCCACAAGTCCCCTGAGGGCACACCAAGATGTTTCCCAACTGGTGCTGCTTCAAGATGTGGATGAACACTCCCAACAAAATTATCTGGTAGAAAAGGGAAAAGCAGGTATATCCATAGGTCAGAATTTATTTCATACCATCTCATTTATAGCATTTTCAAGTATGACATTCTGCTCAACATCATTTGCACAGGAAAACAGAAGAGCACAACTTGGTAAGGCACCAGGTTACACAGTCTGGAGAGAAGAACTTGCTCTCATTTTGGCCATGTAATACCTGGGTAGTTTCTCTTAAATCTGTCAAGCAGAAAACAAGGTTACAAAAGGTCTATTGATACATACATGGTAGTTTTGGAATATATGGTATTTTTAAAATTATGACATTGGCCTAGACTGTAGGAGTTTAGCCAGAGTGGCATTCTCTAAAGCAAAATTCTTACAAAATCTTAACTGCAATACCAAGCTGCAAGTTGAACAATTTTTGAGCTTTGAAATGAGTCAACTTTTTATATTTAACTCAAACACATACAAAAAATTTTCAGCCCCAAACTCTATTTGCACAAAGAAAAATGAAAAAAATCTCAAATACAGTCATACCTTTACTATTCTATAAAATACGGCAACATATTTTTTAAAAACTGTTTCATTTAAATATCAATGCAGGAGAATTTTAGCACTAACGGTCCAAGCTGTATCAAGCCTGGTTAAATTATGCTGCTTGCATAAAGCTTCCAGAACTGGGCTACACAGGTGTCCACTAACCACTGGCGACTCACGCCTGTAATCCTAGCACTCTGGGAGGCCGAGGCGAGTGGATCACTCAAGGTCAGGAGTTCGAGACCAGCCTGAGCAAGAGCGAGATCCCATCTCTACTAAAAAATAGAAAGAAATTAGCCGGAGAACTAAAAATATATACAAAAAATTAGCCGGGCATGGTGGTGCATGCTTGTAGTCCCAGCTACTCGGGAGGCCAAGGCAGGAGGATTGCTTAAGCCCAGGAGTTTGAGGTTGCTGTGAGCTAGGCTGATGCCACAGCACTCTAGCCCAGACAACAGAGCCAGACTCTGTCTCAAAAAAAAAAAAGAGAGAGAATTAATCTGCATTGTACTCCATGCCATTTGCTTTAATATAAAAATAATGTGTAAAATTATTTACCAGTGAAATAACTCATCTTCTCTCCCCATCCTGCACCCCAGGCAGGCAAAGCCCAGACTGGGAAGCCTAGCATTCCACAAATAGGTGAGCCAGGCACAGCAGGATGAGATGTGTTTAATTAGGTCTATTTTCGGCATTTCTACAAATAATTTTACTCCCTCAGGTTGTAACTAAATGCTTCAGAAAATTATGACGAATATCAATTTTGATGTGCTGAAAAATCAATAGTTAACAGTCTATATATCTTAGTGGTTGAAGGATTAACCTTTGCCAAACAAAGAAACTTACTCATCTTATTTATTAATAGGAATAAAAGAAGCCCATCTCCTAACGTATAACCTTATCTTTTCACTTTTCCTGTAGGAAAACACAAATTGGATTTTTTTTTTGAGACAGAGTCCTGCTCTGTCACCCTGGCTAGAGTGCCATGATGTCAGCCTAGCTCACAGCAACCTCAAACTCTTGGGCTTAAGCCATCCTTCTGCCTCAGCCTGCCGAGTAGCTGGGACTACAGGCATGCGCCACCATGCCCGGCTAATTTTTTTCTATATATATTTTTAGCTGTCCAGCTAATTTCTTTCTGTTTTTAGTAGAGACGAGGTCTTGCTCTTGCTCAGGCTGGTATTGAACTCCTGACCTCGAGTGATCCACCCGCCTTGGCCTCCCAGAGCGCTAGGATTACAGGTGTGAACCACCGCGCCCGGCCCCATCTGTGGATTTAACTGGCTGTTTTAACAGGTTTCAAGAAATGTTCATTTTGTTTTCTGTTTTGTTTTAAAATGGAGCCAGTGTAATCTATACGGAATCAGTTTGGCACAGATTGAGGCCATGCCCCAAGTCACAGAGCAGGGACCACCCAAGTCTAGGCCAGAGCTCCTTTGGCTTTCACCCCTTGTGCCTTTGCCATGCACGGGCTCTCATGGGGGCAGCCGGCGCCCTGTGCTGGGGATGGGGGCTCAGAAAGTAGATCCCATCTGTTCAGTCTGTAGTCTCTCTTGCGGTAGCTGCTTCTGGAGCCAGAACTCTTCCTCTCCCTGTGACCTACATCACTCTGTAAGCCTCCTGCTCATCTTCCTAGTCTCACCCGAAGATCTCAGTCCAGCTGTGACCCCACCACAACCACCCGTCAGCCCTGCCCCCCACCTAGGGGCCCCAGACTAGAAGCGCTGAGAACGCAGTGCGGGACTGAAGGGCAAGAGCCCTGGGTTCTAATTTGGGGGTGGACACTGACTTGTAGTTTAACCTTGGGCAGGCCACACTCTGGTCTGGGCCTCAGTCTCCACTTCAGGATTCTTTGTGCTTAGGCAAACAGAGGGCCCTCCCTGCTCAGCTGATCCTTTAACACACGCTGGGAATATCATAGAGTGTGTAGGAAAGGGGCGGCCTTGCAAAAATGACAGGAAAATACCTAATCCCACAACATCCTGGTAACAGTTAAGGATCAGTCCTGTGCGTTTTCTCACTAACAGGCACCCTGCAGGAGTTCTGTTTTGCACAACCTCTGAAGAAACCCGAATGGGCAGAAAAGAGATGTAAATCTCTCTCTTTCAAAATTGTTTTTTGAGAATCTGTTTTTACAGTTACTGAGTAAACAGCAGGAGAAAATGAGCTACAGTCTAAACCATATCATGAGGACAGAGTCACATCTTCTATGACAATTCCTTCTCCAAAGAAAGGCAGGAAACCAAGTCTTGGACTTTGACATCCTTGCAGTTTTTTGTTATCTACCTGTTGCTTCTTTTGTTACCAAGTGATGGCCACCACTATTTTTTTTTCTCTTTGTCCCCCTTAAAATCATGGAGCCACTTGGCATCACTGCCGGCATCTTCCTTCTCTCTCTTTGGATGCCATGCCGTCTCCCTGCCCTCTTCTCGCCCATTTCTCTCTCTCTCTCTCTCTCTCTCTCTCTCTCTCTCCCTCTGTCTCTCATTCCCCCTGTCCTTCTAAAGGATAAAATAAACTTTTTAACTATCTTAAAAAAATAATAAAATAAAAATAAAATGGTCTCAAAAGTGTGTATATTAAGATATACTTAGGCAGGGCATGGTGGCTCACCCCTGTAATCCTAGCACTCTGGGAGGCCGAGGCTTGAGGTCAGGACTTCAAGACCACACTGAGCAAGAGCGAGACCCCATCTCTACTAAAAATAGAAAGAAATTATCTGGACAACTACAAATATACAAAAAATTAGCCAGCCATGGTGGCACATGCCTGTAGTCTCAGCTACTCAGGAGGCTGAGGCAGGAGGACCACTGGAGCCCAGGAGTTTGAGGTTACTGTGAGCTAGGCTGATGCCACGGCACTCACTCTAGCCTGGACAACAGAGTGAGACTCTGTCTAAAAAAAAAAAAAAAAAAAAAAAAAAGATACACTTAAAATCACATCTAGGGGGAAATCAATAAGATGTCTGCTGTTCAAAAACGTGTCAATGAGAAAAAGCAGCGAATCTTCCTTAACATCTGATTTGGGGCCATGCTTTTTCCCATTAACTGTTTCAAAACCTGAATCAGCAGCAAGTACACCCACACATACATACATACATACGTGTGTGCACGTGTGTGCGTGCGTATGGGTGTGTATGCACAGAAGTACATTTTGGCTGACATGTGAAGGAAAAAAAAGATATGTTTTGTGTCCCACAAACATTTGCTGTCAGTCTTGCAAGAGTGCTCTTCCCTGCAGATGGGACAACTTGCATATGGAAGGTTAAAAACAATTCAGGGCTGGCATGGTGGCTCACGCCTATAATCCTAGCACTCTGGGAGGCCAAGGCAGGCAGATTCTTTGAGCTCAGGAGTTCAAGACCAGCCTGAGCTGGAGCAAGAACCCCATCTCTACTAAAAAATAGAAAGAAATTAGCCAGACAACTAAAAATATATACAAAAAGTTAGCCGGGCATGGTGGCGCATGCCTGTAGTCCCACCTACTTGGGAGGCTGAGGCAGTAAGATTGCTTGAGTCCAGGAGTTTGAGGTTGGTGTGAGCTAGGCTGATGCCATGGCACTCTAGCCAGGGTGACAGAGCGGGACTCTGACAAAAAAAAACAACAACAACAAAAAAAAAACATTTCAGAGAGGGGTTCCTGAGAGAATCCCACTAAACCTGGAATTTATGCAGGTTGGTGCACACATTAGAGTACTGAAAGCAAATCTTACATTCTGATCCCAACATGAATCACTCCCTAAAGAAAAATATCAGAACTATTGACCAGCACTTGCTTTTCTCTGCATGGGACTTTGGTTATGTTCACACAGTGTCGACAAAACTGGTCTAACAGTGAAAAATGCCATAAACAAGTTTTCTTTTCTGCCATATAGTCAGTGGGATGTTTCTGTTGGTTGTTTTTAAATCTTAAGCACCTGGGTGTTAGTAAATAACAAAAGTGACTGGTCTGAGGGTTCGCATGCAGAGATCTCTCATTTTTTCTTAGATTTTTTTCTCTTTAAAAACAAAAGGTATGGTTTGCATGGAATTGCAAAGCTAAGAATTGTTCTTACCATGGTTGACCATGTACATAATACACTGTGCATTAAGTAGCCCTTAATCAAGAGAGAATTCTCCCTTTTGTTCTTCTGTACATCATAATGTAGCAAAATTTCATTCTTGACATATCCAGATTTGAGCTGTCTTCTTCATATTACATATGAATTAATCAAGAGGTCTCAAGCTCTAAATTTCCAGAGCTTTGAAACATTTTTAACTAACTTCAAAAATAGCTTGCATAAGTTTCTATCCCCAGGTTCAAACAAACAACAAAAAATGAAAGGCAAGAAAGAATACATAAATTGAGAGCTTCTCCTATAATCCAAGTGCCCACACATTCTCTACACGGGTTCAACACACAAAAAGGAGTCATTTCAGCTAATATAGCTTCTCCTAACTGTTTCATTGGAATATAGTCTTTCTGAGCATCTTGCCAGCATCATAGGAAACAGCAGTACTTCTTCCACCAGGACTTAGAGAGGTTTTTCACTTTGTCTGGAGTCCTGCTTTTAGACTTCTTTTGCTGTTGCTGAGTGTCTGAGTATTGAATGCCAGCGACGATGACTGCATCAAAGACCTCTTTGAGGTCTTTTCTGAGTCAAGGACAAACACTCAATGTAGGAGGCAGCTTTGATTTCCTCAGTGCACAGCTTAGCCACCTTTTCAGGCACTGGCTTCTCTTGCAATTGTCCAACTCAATGAGGACTTTGATACCTTCCCTGAGATCCAACTGTGTTCCAAATAGGATGATCGGGGCTTTGGGCCAGTGGCACCGAATCTCCGGCACCCGTTTCTCACTGACATTCTGGAAGGATGAGGGGCTCATGACACTAAAGCACAGCAGGCAAATGTCTGTGTTGGTGGAGCAGAGAGGCCACAGCTTGTCAAACTCATCCTGCAACCAAGCAACCAAGCAAAGCACCCAAAAGTTACTTTTCAAATAAATTTTTATCAGTAAAAAGAACTTCTTAACATTTTTCATGAACAATTCTGGCAGGTAATAGAAGCAGCCGTCTGCTTCCAGGGCCAGCAGCGGGGCCAGCGTTGCCAAATGTGTTTGGCATTTCCATCAATAGTCATGACCTGCTTGCAACTTACCATAGAAAGAGTACTTCAAGCTCATAGGTTCTAGAAATAAAATTGACTTTATCTAGCCTTCAACCCAGTGTAACCCAGACTTACTCTCAACTGTTGGTACTTAGCTACTCTAAAATTCAGACTGCAGCCACACTGACCACTTAAGACTCCAATCTGACCCCAGTCTATTGACATAGCTCCTCTCTCTGTGGATGTCTTACCCTCCCCCACAACAGCTGGGACACCAATTCCATCCCCCCCTGACCCCCACACTGTGCACACACCCTGCCCACCCTGTGCCCACTTAGTGCAGAGTAATGTTAATCAGACACAAGGATAGACCCAGAAATGGAATTGAGGATCTTTATTAGGCCACTGTTGTGAGCAACTCAGAAGAGTTGTGCCTCTCAATGTCACTTACAGACAGTCGTTAACACATTCTTCTTTTTGTTTTTGAGACAGAGTCTTGCTCTGTTCCCCAGGCTAGAGTGCCGTGGTGTCAGCCTAGCTCACAGCAACCTCAAACTCCTGGGCTCAAGTGATCCTCCTGCCTCAGCCTCCCGAGTAGCTGGGACTACAGGCATGCGCCACCATGCCCGGCCAATTTTTTCTATATATTTTTAGTTGTCTGGCTATTTTCTTTCTATTTTTTAGTAGAGATGGGATCTCGCTCTTGCTCAGGCTGGTCTTGAACTCCTGACCTTGAGCGATCCTCCCACCTTGGCCTCCCAGAGTGCTAGGATTACAGGTGTGAGCCACCGTGCCCAGCCTAACACATTCTCATTCTGTCTGTATCTTCTCTTTCTCTCTCCTTCCTTCATTTTCTCTCACTTCCTTTCTCCTCTGTTTATCGCTGCCAATACCTGTGGCCTCCACACAGTGTGCTTTGGACAGATAAAGAACCAGAGAACAGGCACACCCACCCTACCCTTACAGTATAGAGCAATGGATCAAATAAGGTAGAACTGATTATAAATAAACCAGCCTCCCTGCTGTCGAATGCTGTTCTGCAGCCATGTGTTTAACACATGCACTGAAAACGACCCAGACACGCACAGTGGCAGGCGAGGGGATTTGGTTGTGAACAGAGAGATGTTGGTCTCCAAATCAGCATCTCTTTATAGCAAACATCCCATAGTTCCTTGCAGCACCAGATTCAGCTAACTGAATACTTTCACCCAACTCTTTTAAAAGGGCCAGGCGCGGTGGCGCATGCCTGTAGTCCCAGGTACTCCGGAGGCTGAGGCAGGAGGATCGCTTAAGCCCAGGAGTGAGGTTGCTGTGAGCTAGGCTGATGCCACGGCACTCTAGTCTGGGAAACAGAGTGAGACTCTGTCTCAAAAAACAAAGAAAACAAACAAACAAAAAATCTCTCTTTTATAGGAAAATATTTACATCATCTCATTCCTATTTAAAATTTATAGCTCTGGGTGCCAACCGTCCTCAGGTATCAAGTCGTTTATAATTTCCCAATGGCAAGAAAAAGTTAAACGCTACCCATGTTTTCCATTACTCAATTGGCATACTCTGATTATTTACTAAGTATATTTACATGTACATTATTCTCCATCCCTGGCTTTTTTCTCTAGATATAAAGGAAACTTATATTTCTTTTATTTAAATATACTTCCTTCGTTTGAGGCTCTGTGTTTCAATTATGCTCTCTCTGTTCTCAGAGGGCCTCAAATGAAGAAGTACAAAACTGAGACCAGTATGCATGGCCCCTCGGGTAGCCGCACCCCACTGTTGGATGGCCGTCACCCTTGGCCGTGCCCTGGAATCTGGGGTTGCATCACCAGGAAAAAGCAAGCTCAAGGCCAAGCCTTCTGACTGGGCTTTGGGAACCTGGCTCCCCAGGCCTCCTGCGATTTTGGCTAAGGAGCTTGGGAAGCAAAACAGAAATTAAACACTCCCGCTCGGTGCCTGACCAGAAACCTTAGATATTTGCTGAAATAATGCAATAACACGGGCAACGAGACCAGGTGGAACGAATGCTCAGGGACATGCAGCCCAAGGCCGAGCCATTTGCACGCGCTGGCCAGGTCTCGGGAAGGGGCGCCCCACAGGACCCCGCTCGGGGTGGGAAGGGCGGAGACAAGAGCCCGGACTATAGCATCCCTTTGGTCTAGCTGCAACCTGATTTTTTTTTTTCTTTTTAAGTATAAAGATTTTTCCAAAAACCTGGAAGAAAGAAATAAAAAAAAAAAAATGAAAAAGGTTTTCCAAGTACCTCATGGGTCAAAAGGCTGAAGAATTTTCAGCTGAAGAATTTTCAGCAAACCACTCCTATTTCAGCAACACTGCTTTCTCTTATGCCAAAGGTACAGGAAAAGCCAAAGGCTCAAGAAGTGATTTCTAGTTCTTGATCCAGCCAGCGAAGCGGTCCTCTGATCCCAGCTCATCGGCTTCCATGGAAACCCACACTCGTGCCCGTGTTCCCACCTGTCTGTGCTCACGGAGCTCAACGGAGCCACTTAACCCTGGAGGCTTCCATGCCAACCGCCCACAGGAGGAATGTGCTCCTTCCTCCATAGAAAAGCAAAACATGGCAGGTGTCCGAGCAAGTTGCAAAGGTAGTTTCTCAGATCAGGACCAAGAAGAATAGAAGAGAGCTATCACCTTGCCCAGAGGTGCGACAGTCAGACAAGCGCTGATTCACACTGGGGGAGCAGGAGGGGGGACAAGAGCCTGACTTTGACCAGCAATGCATTTTCCACAAATAGTTTCTGAAGTCGGTTTTCTACAAATTTTTAGACGGTTGCCTTCATTACGTAGTAGGGTACTCTCCAGGAATCAGTACGTGAAAGTTAAAAACACAGCACATCTCATGGCAAACACTGCAGGGAGACCAGAGCAATAACTTCCAGATAAATGGCAGCTTACCAACTTAACACCAAAACCTTAGTTTTTCCTTCATTATAAACTTTTTTGTGTGAAAACATTTCTAAAATGACTCTTGTGCTTCCTTGACTTTTAAACAGTTAAGGAAAAAAACATCTAACTCTTCCTGGATAATTCAGAGTCATTTTTACAAAGTTTTTCTGATAAAAAAATCTATTCCTCTTCCAAAATTCTGCTTGGAGGTTTTCCTCCCAGGCCCAGCCGGCCCGTGCCTCTGCACCGAGACTGTCCCCCTCTTCGCTCCCCTCCCTTCACTTATTCCTGCACCAGCTTCTAGAAACGGGTCTGTCCTCCCTGCAGACTGTAAGTCTGTTGAGGGGCAGGTCTGCAACTGCAGAACCTAGTGCTCCACTCATTCATCCATTCTTTTTTATCTCAGCATACTGGGGGGTACAAAAGTTTAGGTTACGTATATTGCCCTTGCTCCCCCCCCCAAGCCAGAGCTTCAAGCGTGTCCATCCCCTAGACAGTGCGCATCGCACTCATTAGGTATGTATACACCCATCCCCACTCCCCACATCTGCCCGCACCAGATCAATGTTATTCCTAAATGTGCCTTAGGGACAATCAGTGAAAACAATTTGATGGTGAGTACATGTGGTGCTTATTTTTCAATTCTTGGGATACTTCACTTAGTAGAATGGGCTCCAGCTCTATCCAGGAAAATATGAGAGGTGCTAGATCACCATAGTTTCCTATAGCTAAGTAGTACTCCATGGTATGCATATACCACATTTTATTAATCCACTCATGGATTGATGGGCACTTGGGTTGTTTCCACATCTTCGCAATTGTGAATTGTGCTGCTATAAAGATTCGAGTGCAGATGTCATTTTTATAGAATGTCTTTTTTATAGAATGTCTTTTGTTCTTTTGGGTAGATGCCCAATAATGCGATTAATGGATCAAATGGTAGGTCTACTTGTATCTGTTTAAGGTATCTCCATATTGCTTTCCACAGGGGTTTCACTAGTTTGTAGTCCCATCAGCAGGGTATGAGTGTTCCTGTCTCTCCGCATCCACGCCAACATTTATTGTTTTAGGACTTTTTGATAAAGGCCATTCTCACTGGAGATAAGTGATATCTTATTGTTGTTTTGATTTGCATTTCCCTGATGATTAGAGATCTTGAGCATTTTTTCATATGTTTGTTGGCCATTCTTCTGTCTTCTTTTGAAGTTTCTGTTCATGTCCTTTGCCCACTTTTTGATTTCTTCTTGCTGATTTTCCTGAGTTCTAAATAGATTCTAGTTATCAGTCCTTTATCGGATGTGTAGCATGCGAAATTTTTTTCCCATTCTGTAGGTGGTCTGTTTGCTCTTGTGACAGTTTCTTTGGTTGTGCAGAAGCTTTTTAATTTAATCAGGTCCCATTTATTTATTTTTCTTGTTGCTGTGATTGCCTTTGGGGTCTTCCTCATAAATTCTTTGCCTAGGCCAATGTCTATAAGAGTTTTTTGCACATTTTATTCTAGAATTCTAATAGTTTCACACCTTAGGTTTAAGTCTGTTATCCATCGTGATTTGATTTTTGTGAGAGGTGAAAGGTGTGGGTCCTGTTTCAGTCTTCTACATGTGGCTATCCAGTTTTCCCAGCACCATTTATTGAATAAGGAATCTTTCCCCCAGTGTATGTTTTTGTCAGCTTTGTCAAAGATTAGATGGCTACATGAGGATGGTTTTATATCTGGATTCTCAGTTCTGTTCCACTAGTCTGTGTCTCTATTCTTGTGCCAATACCAAGCTGATTTAGTAACCACAGCCTTGTGGTATAGTTTGAAGTCTGGTAAATTAATACCTCCCATTTTGTTCTTATTGCTTAAAATTGATTTTGCTAAACGGGGTCTTCTCTGGTTCCATACAAAGCACAAAATTATTTTTTCTATATCTGTGAAAAATGATGTTGTTAATTTAAAAGGAATTGCATTGAATCTGTAGATCACTTTGGGTAGTATAGACATTTTAACAATGTTGATTCTTCCAATCCATGAGCATGGTATGGTTTTCCACCTGTTTACATGCTCTGCTATCATAAGAGGTTATTTTGAAGACCTCTATGCAAATCAATTTGAAAATTAAATAAAATGAAATGCACCAGGCCTAGATGGTTTCAGAGGGAAATTCTACCAAAACTTCAAAGATAATGTAGTCTCTAAATTGTTCCAGAACAAATGAAGGATATTTTCCTGATTCTTTTAAGAAGCAAGTATAATATTGAAAAATAAAACTACAAACCAATATCTCATATTAAAATTGAGGCAAAATTTCAAAATAAAATATTTATAAACAGAACTCAACACCACATTAAGAAAATAATACACCATGACCAAGTGGGAATTAAATTTAAAGTACAATTGGCAAATGGGGAGAAAATACTATATTATAGTATATGTCACAGCCAAAGGGCTAGTCTTCCTCACATAGAAAACACTATTTAAAAACTGAAGGAACAAAAGATCAAAAACCTAAAAAACAATAGACAAATGACACAAGTTTAGCAATTTACACAAAGATATAAATACGGTCCTTAAATATACAAAAAGATGTTCAATCTCAGCCATCATAAGACAAATGCAAACCCAAACAAGACTGACATATATGTAAAGGATGGGAAAGATATGCCCTAGAAACACCCATCAAACACTCACCAGAAGAAATCTAGGGTGACAAAATTCACATCAGACGAAGTAGAATTCAGAACTAAGAAAATTACCACAGACACAAAGGAACAATACATAATGATAAAAGTGTTCATTCACCAAGAAAATATGCACCTATGAAAACCACCGTAAAATACAAAAAGAAAAAAAGTTAATAGACTTGAAAGAAAGAAATTAAGTTCACAATTATATTTGGACATTTCAATATTTTTCTTTCAGCAATTGATAGAACAGGTAGATGGAAAATCAGCAAAGATGTAGAAAAACTGAATGATACCATCAACCAATTGGATCCAATTGACATTTATAGATCATTCCAATCAACAAAAAAAATGTATTTTTTTCAAGTGCACATAAAATATTCACCAAGATAGACCATATTCTGGGCCATAAAATACAAGAATTGAAATCATACAAAGTATGTTTATCCTCTGACCATAATAGATTTAAATTAAAAATCAATAACAGAAAGATATCTGGAAAATCTCCAATTATTTAAAAATTAAACAGCTTACTTCTAAACAACCCATGAGTCAAAGTTTTTTTAAAAAAATTAGAAAACATTTTTAAGTAAATGAAAATGAAAACACAACATATCAAAACCTGTAGCATACAGACTCATCAATACGCTGAGAGAAATTTACAGCATTTTTTATAAAGAAATTTAGATCACTGAACAACTATATTAGAAAAGTAATATTTGTAGCCAGGTAAGGAGACACAGGCCTGTAATCCCAGATATTTGGGAGGCTGAGGTCAGAGAATTGTTAGAGTCCAGGAGTTCAAGACCAGCCTGGGCAACATAGCAACATCCTGGCAAAAAAAAAAAAAAAAAAAAAAAAAGGAAGGAAAAGAAAACACTAACATTTCTAAGCTTTCAGCTTAAGAAGCTAGAAAAAGAAGATCCTGATATGACTTAGAGACCTTGTCCAGCTTTTATTTTCCTGAAAATCTTTGTATAATAGAGACAATATCATTCATTCACTATGTAGCTGGGTTTGTGCTCTGAACTGAGTTTTTCAAAACAAAATCATTTATTAGGGCTCATACATGGCTGGTAAAGTTATATGGAAAAACAAGGGAATTATTAACATAGATCAAGGTAAATTATATACAAGATACATTTTCTCATTTTAAAATTTGAAAAAATACAAAATAAAATGTATTAAACATAGAATTTTTCTGGCTCAGTCTTTACTCATCTCAGGAACAACCTCTCATGACCACAAAACATACCCCCCAGAACTGCTTGAACTTCACAGTTCTTACTTCTAAGTAAGATAATATTTTTGATCAGATTATTTTTTCCTGTTACTTAAACAGAATAAAGAGGAAATGACTCTTCCACAATTAAGTGATCTAGCCATCTGGGTTTGCAGCCCATCTGGTGAGCACCATTGTTGCTCACCAAATGGACTCCAGAGTGACGTACTGATTTGTAAGTCACTATGTGCCAGTTAAAAACATGGCAGTGGGCCAGGCATGGTGGCTCATGCCTGCAATCCTAGCACTCTGGGAGGCCAAGGCAGGTGCATCGTTTGAGCTCAGGAGTTCGAGACCAGCCTGAGCAAGAGTGAGACCCTGTCTCTACCAAAAAAAATAGAAAGAAATTAGCTGGACAACTAAAAATATATAGAAAAAAAAATTAGCCAGGCAAGGTGGTGCATGCCTGTAGTCCCAGTTACTCAGGAGGCTGAGGCAGAAGGATTGCTTGAGCCCAGGAGTTTGAGGTTGCTGTGAGCTAGGCTGATGCCACGGCACTCTAGCCTGGGCAACAGAGTGAGACCATCTCAAAAAAAAAAAAAAAAAAAAAGCTCAAAAAAAATGTGGCAGTGCCTTGGTCATGTGTCCATACTTAGGCTGCAGGGAAGGCTGGAAAAACAAAGAAGGTTTTAAGTTTCTATAGGAGAGGAGATTTCTGCCTCAAAGATGGTGGATTCCACAAACTCAGGAAGAGAATACAGAACTGGGTGCAAAAAGTGTGCAAATAAAATGTCTACTATTGGCAAATTTTGTATGCCAAAGATCATTGTGTCATGGACCTGGAAGAAATTAGCAAGGGGAGAAGATTGGGAGCTTTCGGACTAAGCACTGAGGAACCCCAACATATAATCACCACATTGAAGACTGATCTGTGGATGAGAATGGCAAAGGACCCCTGGAATCCCAGGAAGCGAACCAGCAGGGCCAAGTGTGCTGAGAACAGTGGGAGAGAACGCTTCATGATGTAGGAGTGGCCAAGAGTGTGAGAGGCTGTGGAGAGGCCAACTAAGACAATTGTGGGGACGAAAGTTTTTGAAGGCTCAGGTTCTGTTTGAAAAGTTCTGTAACAATCCGATATGAGTATTCAGCTGTTAACTATAGTACTTTCCTATCTTTGTAACCCAGTCTGTAAAGCATGATGTCACCTCTTCAAAGAACCAGGTGACATTCCTTAGGACATCAGGATAACCTCTGAAAGGCTATGCAAACAGCTAAAGTGCTGATAGTGCCTGCCCCTTGCAAATTGTCACAGACAAAAAACATTTTCTGGACAAATAGCTGCACGCCAGATGCCAGAAGCTGTGCCAGTTGCTCCAGTAGAGATGCCACAATTACCATAACAGCACTTGCATTGGAACCACAACCTGATTATTGTAAATCCGCAGTGATTTCCCCAAGACTCAGCTACCTTCTTCACAGGCTATTTAGGCACCTGTCAGTGGGGCTGTGATCAGAATCAGCGCCTCTTCACTTTCCACTCGTCCCTTCAGGGGTGGGGAGTGGCTTTGGGTTCACTCACTTAATGAAGAAGTTTCCCCCAGGTTTGTCCAACCATAAAAGCCCTCACCCCACATGGCAGGAGCCAGTTGCTGAGGACATCTATTCCAATGACACATTTAGGAATGGGGGGATAACCACTAGCATGTCTGCAGACCTGCTGAGCCCACTGTGAGGACTTGGGCCACAGCTCCCGCAGTCCTCTAATATCCAGAAGCCCCTACCTTAAGCAGGAGAAACAAAGGCATTTTGAGTATCCAAGTACATGTGCTAACTCAAAATCCAGTACTAAGTAGCACACTGGAAGGATGAATATCTCCCCTTCTCCAGTGAATGTCTGTCTCTTTAGGGAAGACCTGGAAGAAAACTGCAGCACACACTTGAAGCCATGTCATAGGGAACTTCTTCAGGAGGATCTGGGATCCTCTGCAACCAACATACCTCACGTCTGTGACTCAGATTCATGAGAGACCACAATTCCCCACTGTGATGATTCGGTCGGGCAGACTGAGCATGGCCACCAATTCCTTGGCATTCATCGACAGTCCTCCACTTGGGAGGTAGCCTCCATGACCCTCCCCCTGAAACTGTGCAGAATTCTGAGAGCTTAACTAAAGAATACAGTGAAAGTGACGTCATGCCAGATCCTAGGCCTAGATCTTAAAACACTAGCAGCTTCCACTTCCTGTGTCTTGGAATAGTCCCTTGGGGTCGACCAGAAGTCCCCGTCACACTTAGTCTCTGTGGGGCTGTCGCCACCAGAGGGCTCTGCTGCTGCGGGCTTCTCGAATCCCTCTCCCTCTGTACCTCACTATGTGTCCGAAGGTGGGACTTTTTTGTTTCTCCCCCCCTCCACCACCAACCCCCTCCCGCTGGCTCTCTCACGCCTCCGCCTACACCTCCGCTGGTGACGTGCGGAGACCCCATGGTCCTTGGGTCAACCAGATGTCCCCATCACACTTAGTCTCTGCAGTTCCGGCCCCGTCGACGCTATGGAGGGGATCGCCCCCAGAGGGCTCTGGGGTTGCGGGCTTCTCGAGTCCCTCTCCCTCCGTACCTCACTATGTGTCCAAAGGTGGGACTTTTTTTTTGTCCCCCCCTCCACCACCAACCCGGTCCACTGGCTCTCTCACGCCTCTGCCTACGTCTCTGCCGGTGACGTGCCACGACCCCATGGTCCTTGAGGTCAACCAGATGTCCCCGTCACACTTAGTCTCTGCGGGGCTGTCGCTGCAGAGGACTCTGCCGTTCCAGGCTTCTTGAATCCCTCTCCCTCTGTACCTCACTATGTGTCCGAAGGTGGGACTTTTTTTTTCTCCCCCCACCACCAACCCCCGCCCGCTGGCTGTCTCATGCCTCCGCCTACGCCTCCACCGGTGACGGGCCGGGACCCCATGGTCCTTGGGTCAACCAGATGTCCCCATCACACTTAGTCTCTGCAGGGCTGGCCCCGTGGAAGCTATGGACCAGGTCGCCACCAGAGGGCTGTGCGGTTGCAGGCTTCTAGACTCCCTCTCCCTCCATACCTGACTACGTGTCCCAAGGAGGGACTTTTTTTTTCTCCCCCCCTCCACCACCACGGCCCACCCGCTGGCTCGCTGATGCCTCCACCTCCGCCTCGGCCTCCACCTCCGCCTCGGCCTCCACCTCCGCCAGAGCCTTGCTGGGACCCATGTTCCATGGGGTTGACCAGATATCCCCGTCACACTTAGTCTCTGCGGGGCCAGCCCCATCGACGCTAAGGACGGGGTCACCGCCAGAGGGCTGTGCGGTTGTGGGCTTCTAGACTCCCTCTCCCTCTGTACCTTACTACGTGTCCCAAGGTGGGACTTTTTTTTTCTTCCCCCCTCCATCACCACCCCCCACTCGCTGGCTCGCTGACGCCTCCACCTCCACCTCCACCGGGGCCTTGCTTGGACCCAATATTATATGGGGTCGACCAGAGGTCCCCGTCACACTTAGTCTCTGTGGGGCCGGCCCCAACAACGATATGGATGGGGTCGCGACAAGAGGGCTGTGCGGTTGCGGCCTTCTAGACTCCCTGTCCCTCCATACCTCACTAAGTGTCCAATGGAGTGACTTTTTTTTCTCCCCCCCTCCACCACCGCCCGCCCGCTGGCTCGCTCATGCCTCCTCCTCCGCCTCCGCTGCCACCTCCACTAGTGCCGTGCTAGGACCCCATGTTCCATGCGGTAGACTAGATGTCCCTGTCACACTTAGTCTCTGCAGGGCTGGCCTCGTCAACGCTATGGAGGAGGTCGCCGCCAGAGGGCACTGTGGTTGCGGGATTCTGGACTCCCTCTCCCTCCGTAATTCCCTACCTGTCCAAAGGTCAGACTATTTATTTTCTCATCCCATCCACCAGCACCCCACGCCAGCTGGCTCGCTGACGCCTAAGCATGCACCTCCACTGCCACCTCCGCCAGTGCCGTGCTGGGACCCTGTGTTCCATGGGGTCGACCAGATGTCCCCGTCACACTTAGACTCTTTGGGCCTGGCCCCGTTGATGCTAAGGAGGGGGTCGCCACCAGAGGGCTGTGTGGTTGCGGGCTTCTCATCTTCCTCTCCAGCCGCATCTCAGTACATGTGCGAAGGTGGGCCTTTTTTGTTTCTCCCCCCCTCCACCACCACCCCCTACCCACTGGCTCGCTCATGCCTTCGCCTCCGCCTCCGTCGCCACCTCCGCCAGTGCCATGCTGGGACCCCATGTTTCATGGGGATGACCAGATGTCCCCGTCACACTTAGTCTCTCGGCGGCTGACCCCGTTCACGCTATGGAGGGGATTGCCGCTAGAGGGCGCTGCGGTTGCGGGCTTCTAGACTCCCTCTCCCTCCGTACCTCACTACGTGTCTGAAGGTGGGCCTTTTTTTTTCTCCCCCCTTCCACCACCATCTCCCCCCCCCCACCGCTGGCTCGCTCACACCTCCGCCTCTGCCTCCACCGCCACCTCCTCCGCTGCCGTGCTGGGACCCCATGTTCCATGGGGTCGACCAGATGTGCCCATCACACTTAGTCTCTGTGGGGCCGGCCCCGTTGACGCTAAGGAGGGGGTCGCCGCCAGAGGGCTGTGCAGTTATGGGCTTCTCGACTCCCTCTCCCTCCATACCTCACTACGTGTCCGAAGTGGGACTTTATTTTTCTCCCCATGTTCACCACCCCCCCACCTGCTGGCTCGCTCACGCCTCCACCTCGGCCTCCGCTGCCACCTCCGCTGGTGCAGTGCTGGGACCCTATGTTCCATGGGGTTGACCAGATGTCCACGTCACACTTAGTCTCTGCGGGACCGGCCCCATCGGCGCTAAGGAGGGGGTCGTCGCCAGAGGGCTGTGCGGTTGCGGGCTTCTCGACTCCTCTTCCACCATACCTCACTACGTGTCCGAAGGTGGGACTTTTTTTTTTTCTCCCCGCGTCCACCATCCCCTGCCCGATGGCTCGCTCATGGTTCTGCCGCAGCCTCCGCCGCCACTGCCTCTGCCGCTGCGGCCTCCGCGCGGCCATCGCCTCTGCTGCTGCCGCCGCCTCCACCTCCGCCATTGCCATTCCAGTACCCTATGGTCCATGCGGTCAACCAGATATCCCCGTTACACTTACTTTGTGCGGGCCGCCCCGTCCACGCTCTGGTGGGGGTCACCGCGAGGGGGCTCTGTGGTTTTGGGCTTCTCGACTCCTTCTCCCTCCCTTCCTCACTACATGGCGGAAGGTGTGACATTTTTGTCTCCCCCCTCGCCCCCCCCGTCCGATCGCCCGCTCCTCCTTTCTTTACTCCCCAACCCCCCACCCCCTTTTTTCCTCCACACACACGCCATTATCATGCTCATGAACTATCCTGGGACCTGGCATGACTTTCATCCAATCCGCTCCCATACACATAGAGAGACACTGCCCCCCTCGGCAGGGAGCACCCTGGCTGGTTGAACAGATGTCGCTGCTGCCCGCGGCCTCCGCATGGGTTCACTGGTTGACCAGATGTCTGGTCTGTGGCTGTCATCTTGATGGTTAGGCTTCGGGATGGATTTGATCTCTCTGGCCCCGCTGCCCCTAGTGGTCACCCTGCGATCAGCATTCTTCCCACGCGGGGCGAGGGGCACTCTGGAGCGTTCCTCTCCTCTCGGAGTTTCTGTCTGCAGTCTCTCGACTTGCTCTCACTCCCCTACTGCATGACCGATGGTGTGACTTTCTTTTTGGCCCTTTAATTTTATCTATTATCTCTTTGCCTTTTCCTGCCCGCCTTTCCACACCCCCTCTTGTGTTCATGGTTTCACATCACGCGGGTGATGTGCCGACACACCAGGAGGCCCTTCTGACACGTGTGTGTGAACACGCAATCAACACGTTTATGAACTAGAAAGGGATCTGGTGTGACTTTGCTATTATTTCCCCTCCCCTCCTCCCCGCACTGAGAATGAGTTTCCCCGGGCTCGTGTGCCCCCCTGGGAATCGGCTGCAGATGCCATGGCTCCGGGTCGACCACATGTTGCCCTTGGGTCCACCAGATGTCTCTGGCGAATTGGGGCCCTAGGGTGCTTGTGACGGTGTGGTCACTAGGTGTCGCTCTGGGCTCAGTATTCTTCCTTCTCGCTGTGACTTTGGTCTCCTTTTTTCAAAATTTCTTTCTTTCTTCCTCTTTTTCCCTGTTTCCATTTTCCATTTTTAATCTCTTTCTCTCTTTTTGTTGCTTTTTTCGTGACAGATGGGTGATGTGTGTGTGTGGAGGAAACGTGGCGTCATGGAGAAGACACATCTCACACGTGCGCGGGAACACCCGATCGTCACGCTTCTGAGTATGGACTGATGGATCTGGTACCAAATTTTTTAATAGTTTTCTTCTCTCTCTCTCTCTCTCTCTCCCCACTTCCTTCTCTTTCCTTTCTCTTCCTTCGTTTCTTTCTTTCTTTCTTCTTTCTTTCCTTCTTTCTCTTTCTTCTTTTCTTTCTGACAGAGTCTCATTCTGTTGCCCTGGCTAGAGTGCCATGGCGCCAGCCTAGCTCACAGCAATCTCAAATTCCTGGGCTCAAGCGATCCTACTGCCTCAGCCTCCCGAGTAGCTGGGATTACAGGCATGTGCCAGCATGCCCGGCTAATTTTATATATATGTGTGTATATAGATATATATATATACATACATATATATATATATTTTTTTTTTTTTGAGACAGAGTCTCACTCTGTTGCCCAGACTAGAGTGCCGTGGCATCAGCTTAGCTCACAGCAACCTCAAACTCCTGGGCTCAAGCAATCCTACTGCCCCAGCCTCCCGAGTACCTGGGACTACAAGCATGCACTACTGTGCCCGACTAATTTTTTTCTGTATATATTTTTTGATGTCCATATAATTTCTTTCTATTTTTAGTAGAAATGGGGGTCTCGCTCTTGCTCAGGCTGGTCTCGAACTCCCGACCTTGAGCAATTCACCCGCCTCTGCCTCCCAGAGTGCTAGGATTACAGGCGTGAGCCACCGCGCCCGGCGTGTACGTTCTGTATTAACAGACAAACGGAAGGAAGGAGAATGTTACCCTTTCAAAGCCTGCCGTGCTCGCCTCTCAGCCCACCAATGGCACTCTGAATCCCGTGACATTCCTTCACTCAGCTGAATTCTTCAGACCCGACCCCCTCACCCCACCCCCGTGCCACGGGAGTGCGTTCTCATGGCAGAGCCATCGAGTCTGTTGCCACACGTGTTGTAGGTGCCTAGGCAGACTGTGCCCTGGCCCCGAGGATGTACAGAATCGCCTATCGCCTTGGGAGGGAGGGACAAGATGTGTCCTTGTCCAAGGAGACATCCTGTCAGTCACGAAGAGGTCTGCAAAGGCTCATATCTGCCAGGCACTGAGCCACATGACATGAAACACCGGCGAGTTCCTTCACTTAGGTGGTGCTGCGTGTTGATACTCACAGAGGATAATAAACCCACTCGCAAGCCGGCAGACCCCCCTGTGTCTCCTCCTCTATCCACTGAGGGAAAAAACCTCAACAAAAGGTAGAAAACCACAAGATTGGGAGAGAGCCCATCGCTCTCCCTATGTGACCGTCCGGAGTGCTCGTTCAGATGGGAGGAGGTGTGTGTTTCATTGATTTTGGTGCCATCTTTTCTCTGCAGCTGCGTCAGAAGACAGCAATTTTCTGATTTTCACTCCGCTGAGTGAATTGTCTTTTGAAGAGAATGTCCACAGGAAGCCTACGGTCCTCCCGCGTGGGTGGCCCTCCTCTAGAAATGAATCTCGTTTCTTGAACGGAGGGGATTTGTTGATGCCATCATTCTTTCGGGACAATTTCTCAGATACTAGCTTTGGACCACAACATAGGTGCCCCCGACATTGCCTCAAGGGTCCCGTGGTGCCTCCTGTCAAGAGACCCCACCGACTGTCCCCAGCCTGCCCACTCAAGGGAGCCGGGCCCCTTCTGATCTATCCCCCCGCTGTGAAGCTCCCTTCCGAGGGTCAGAAAGCCCACCTGTTTCCCAGTTCGGTTGAATGATGGGGCACCCGGGCAGGGCACTGGCACCGAGTGACTCCATTCTGAGTCTGTCTGCTCTGTGGGGCGGGGGTGGGGGGGGAGACGGCAGTGGGGGGGGGCAGTTCCATCTTGACAGGTGGCCTCCTACCGACTGACTCTATGGGATGGACCATTCTCACTCAGGATCGTGTACCTTCTTGGCCTAGGCACATCCCAGCTCTTAAAGCCATTTTTGGGGGACACTCTCCCACGTACAGATAGATGGCCTGCACGAGTGCTCTTCCTTTCTTGAAACACTGGAAATCTGTCCTCAATTTTACCTGACCTACCTGACGGTGTGTCATAAAGGAGCGTAGAACCCTCAGACACCCTCCACCTTCCCGCTGTCACGAGAGACAGTGCCGAGCGTGAAATTCTATCCCTGACTCTCTGTGTCCACCGGAACGTGGCCTGACTGCAGTGACGTCAGCTACGTCAAGTCGTTCTCTGGGTAGGGAAAGAACTTAACCAGATAGGCCCTATCGGTCGCTTATGTGTTCTGATAGTTTTGTGGCAGCCATTTCTTTCCCCCTTTCTTTTCTTTTTCTGTCTCTCTCCCCCACCCCCACCCCCAAATTCTTTCTACGAAGACGTTTAGGATGTCAGATTCTGGCCACATGCCCCCCCTAGGCATAGGGGGCCAGCATAGACAAAGGTCTTCGGTACCAAGTGTTCATTCCACGGTGACAGATATTGCCACTCTTGTATTGACCAGGGCGAGATCGTGAGTGGGTCAACTCTGAAACTCCCTGTACTCTACTTCTCTCTTGGGTAGGTCCCTGCCCCAACCCTCCGGCTTCTAGCACACACCCAGTGGCACTCTCTCCTCTCTCGATAAAGTTCCAGATGATCCAATCCGCTCCAAGGAGGAAGGGGAGCTGGCTGGGCCACCCACTGTGCGCTCCACCCTCACCCCTCCCCACCCCACCCCCATCATAGGGTCAGTTCTTTTCAGGCTGACACTGGCACCGGTTGTTGGGTGTCACCTAGCGGCCACTTTGATCAGACATCGGGATCTGGAAAGTCAGGTGACATTGGGAGTTTAAGAGCTGACTCCCGGGAGGTGTGGAGGGCGGGGCGGGGTTCGGATCAGCAGCGGGGAGTAGAGCACGGTCCAGTCCCACCCTCTTCTTCCCGGGCCGCAGCTCTGGGCCCGCCTGAGGCAGCCCTAGCCTTTAGCGGGTCTCCACCCACCCGCCCTGTTGTCTGTGGGAGGCGCCCCTCCTCCCCTTCCCTGCCTCCTCCCCGACCATAGGCCTCTGCCTGTAGTTTTTTTTATTTTTATTTTTTCCCTTTTGTTTGTTTCTGTTTTATCTTGTTTTTTAGGCTTATTGAATATCATATCGTATAAAAACTTAAATCACAGAATGAATTATATTATATAACAAGATGTGGCTTTTTATCCTATGCCGAGAAAAATGAATTTTCTCTTCGTGTCCATTTTCCTGTCCTGGAAGAAAAACAAAGTTGCTCGTGATACTTCCCCATCATCTTCCAGTTTCCCCGACTGTCAACACGATGTATTCGGTCGTATATCTTTGTGTGCGCACGTGGGCGCCTGTACCTATTTCTTTTCGGCATCAGTCTCAGGTCTTTTGGTACCTAGGGGGGAGAAAGAAGAAACTAAAAAAGGACAGAAAGATGTTCTGTGGTTTTACGCCCCCCCCCCCCCCCACCACCACTTTTGGGAACTTGTAGTCTGGCCTATGTCCCCAAGGCAGGTTAAATCTTTTCTTAAAACTCTCAAGTGGTCCCCTGCCCCCCAGGTGGGCGGCCAGTAGAGTTCACAGGCTTCGTTTTTGGCAGAGCCTGGACGATTGAAATAATTAACCACAATCATCGCTAAAGCTGAGAACTCCTCCCCCCCCCTACTTTAAAAGCACTGTATTTCTGCCTAGCCCTATGTTCGGGGAAATTCGGAGGCTTGAGATGGGAAGGTCTACCCTATTTTCTCCTTTACCGGCAAAATAGACTCTCTCTTTCCTTCCTCCTCAAACAGCTTGTCCTCGTTAATCGGCCTCGTGGGCAAGTGGCCGAGCTTTCGGTAACACCAAGACTTCTAAGTTGTGTTATTGGTCTTGTTTTGTTTTTAACTTTCTTTCTTACTTTCTTTTTTTCTTTCTTTTTTTTTTTGAGAAAGGATTTCTTTCACTCTGTCCTCTCCCAGTCCACGTTGGCCTGATTGTACCTCACAGCAAGCTCCAAATCCAGGGCTTAAGTGATCCTCTCTGCCTCAGCCTTGTGAGTAGCTGCGACTATAGGCAAATGCTGCCACACCCGCCATAATTTTTCTTTTTTCTTTTTTTTTGTTGGTAGAGATGAGGTCTCATCGTGTTACCCAGGCTGGTCTACAGCTGCTGGGCTAAAGTCACACTCCCATCTCTGCCTCCCAAGTTGCTGGGATCACGGGCATGAGCCACCATGACCAGCCAGGTTATTTAAAGGCGATCACTTTGCTATCCTGATACAAAACCCCAAATGTGCAAGTTTAAGGCACCAGACGGAGGGAGTCCCCACACTACATTGTCAGGAACATTGAGGGTGGCTCACGAAACAGCTGGGATGTGGCCACACAGTAGTGATCGAGGAGATATATTCTAGTGGGATAGCAGAAATATAGAATGTCCTGAAGACACTAAATGTCGGAATGCCACAGCAGTCAATGGCTGACAAACTTCCATTCCATTGTGTCATGGTAGGCAGCTTACTTTTCTCCTGCTCCCTCGGTATGATTAAGGCCTGACGTAGAAAATGTCTATGTCTCATCCAAATCCATCGAGACGATGGAAGGGGGAACTGGGAGAGGAATAAAGAAAAACAAGAGAGGGAGAAGCAAAACAAGTATACCCTTTAAATGAATGCTTGCATCGAGGAATCAGCGGAGGGAGGGAGGGAGGGCACGATGTTTACAGGTTTACAGCTGGGTTTAAAGATTCTTTGATTTGCAATTGATGACATAAATGAACCTCTGCCTAAAGGCTTTGCATCATGTTTTCAGTTAAGGTAAGGAGGTCTGCTAATCACAGACAAACCACTGGACAGTTTAGCCAAAACTCAAGTGCTCTGTAGTTCAGTGAACAGTTGACCTGTTAAATATGCGTTAAGCTTTGTCTTGCCTGGCCTTAGGCCCGTGGGGCATTCAGTATCTCACTGTTACAAAAACTGACTCCATCAGGGAGGGGTGTCTGACTTCCCCTGTCCTTGCGGGCAGCAGCTCAGGTTTAAGGGTTTTTCTAGGGTTCCCTGGGCCAACCACGGGACGGGTCAGCTGGCGGTGGCGGGCGGGGGGCGGCTTAAGATTTTATTTTAGTTCATAGACTCTAGAAATGGTGTTTCCCTGGGAAAGATACACGAGTTCATGAAAAGCTTTCATTCAGTTGGTCTGGCTCCTCCCTGAGGTCGTCTCCCTGCCCCCCACTCCTCCCCTCCCCTGGGGCCGGAGCGGGGGTGGGGGGGGAAGGCCCAAGAGGAGAGGCGCGTGGGGGAGGTGCCGCTCCCAGAACCAGAGACTCGTCTGGGCCCCACGTAACCCAGCCACCACGACTGCTTCGCCCGAGAAGGTGCCCAGCAAGTCGTGCTTCTGCCCCTCAGGATTGCCTGCGGGCTGGGGGCGGGGTACGAGCTCCCGGCCCAAGAGGAAACCCCTAGCCTGGCCGCACAGGTGGCCGGGCCCCCAGCGGAGCCCTTCCGCCATTTTCCACCCTCCCCCACTCACCGCGCTGACTGCGCATGCGCGCTCGCACGTAGCCACCTCGGGCTTCTCTCGGGCGGAGCCGCTTTCAGCCGCCACCGCCTCGCAAGCTGCCGCTTCCAGGCGGCACAGCGCATGGGGGAGGGGACGGAGCTCTAAAGAAATCAGTCCCCTCCGTCTCCTGCCTCAGGAAAAGCCCCAAACCCTTGGAGAACTGCCACCGCTACTACCGTGTGTGTGTGTGTGTTGGGGGGCTGGGTCCTTACTTTCTGTCCTTGTGGCCCAGTACAAGGGGGCTGGGCTGCCAAACAGATCGTCTTGGGAGGGAGGCAGGAAGGGCCCAGGTCTGGACAGGGGTGGATTGGACCCCTCCACCCTGAGGTGCCGACTTGTTACCCAAAGCTCAGCTGCTTGTCCACAAGGCCGAATGACAAGGACATGTGGTATGAGGAGTAAGGAAAGAGAGAGTCTACTTTGCTGGCAAAGGAGGAAATAAATAGGGTAGAGCTTCTCGGTCTCAAACCCCCAAATTTCGTGAACATAGGCCTAGGCAGAAATACAGAGGTTTTAAAAGAAGCAGGGTTGGTTCTCAGCTTCAGGTAATTACTGCAGTTAACTGTTCTAATGGTCCTGTCTCTGCTGAGAAGAAAGCCCTTGAACTCTGTGGGCCGCCCACCCTAGGGGCCACCTGGAGTTATAACCTCCTCGGGCACCTAGCAGCCAACTTAGAACTGGTGCGGACCAGGGGAATCCGACTGTTAAATTAAAACAAAGCATCGTGAAGGCCCGCGGCGGGTGTTGACGCGATGTGATTTCTGCCCAGTGCTCTGAATGTCAATGAAGCGTGGGTAAACGGCGGGAGTAACTATGACTCTCTTAAGGTAGCCAAATGCCTCGTCATCTAATTAGTGACGCGCATGAATGGATGAACGAGATTCCCACTGTCCCTACCTACTATCCAGCGAAACCACAGCCAAGGGAACGGGCTTGGCGGAATCAGCGGGGAAGAAGACCCTGTTGAGCTTGACTCTAGTCTGGCACGGTGAAGAGACATGAGAGGTGTAGAATAAGTGGGAGGCCCCCGGCGCAACCCTGTTTCCCATGAGGGGGCGGAGTGGGGACCCCCGGCCTTGCGGGTCACCAGTGAAATACCACTACTCTTACCATTTTTTCACTGACCTGGTGAGGTGGAGGGGAGAGCAAATAATTTCAGTCTTAGACTGAAACAGGATCTGCACATTTCACCTGCCACACACGTGACCACTTCTCATCTCTGGCGACAATAAAAACAAACACCGAAATCACAGAGGGTCTGCCCCTGCCATCCCAACAAAAACGTCCCTTACAGCTACTCATTCTTATACTAAATGGCGAAAGGTGCTCTGCCTTTTAAAATGATTGAGAAAGGATGGTGGAATGATACTTAAAAGAATGGCTTCTTGCCAGGCTCCAGTACCAACTATCAGCAACAGCAAGTGAGCTAGGCCTCAGCATAGTTTTGTCTGTGGAAGCCATCTTAGGTTTAAGGAGGCAGAGATGAACCTTATCACAATTATGGTTAAAGGTGCTGCAAAAACTGGCAAATAATTCTCAACGTAGTGGCAATTTCAAAAGCTCTGTGGCATACATCTTGGAAGTAGCCACTTACCTGGGCCCATGCATAGAGGGGTCTAGAGAACCATGGTGGAATCCCAGCTGATGAATCAAATGATTGTTAAAGGAACGGGGTGAAAAGTGTGGATCCTTTTTCAGTCTAACACTGAAATAGGATCTGCACTTTTCACCTGCATACTTATACTCTCTGGGGATAATAAAAACAAACGACCGGACTGACAGAGGATCTGCCCCACCCCCCGCCACCCCACACAAAAACGTGACATCCAGTGACTCATCCTTATGCAAAGCGGCGAAAGGTGCTCTGCCTTTTAAATTAATGGAGAAAGGATGGTGGAATGATACTTAAAAGAATGGCTTCTTGCCAGGTTCCAGTACCAAGTATTGGCAACACCAAGTGAGCTAGGCCTCAGAATAGTTTTGTTTGCTTCAGTCATCTTGGGTTTAAGGAGGCAGAGACGAACCTTATCACAGTTATGGAAAAGGTGCAGCAAAAAATGTCAAATAATTCCCAACATAGTTGTTATTTCAAAAGCTCTGCGGCATACTTCTTCGACTAGCCAGTTACCTGGGCTGACGCTTAGAGGGGTCTAGGGAACCTTGGTGGATACCCAGATGATGAATAAAATGATTCTTAAAGGAATGGGCTGAAAAGTGCGGATTCTGTTTCAGTCTAAGACTGAAGGAGGATCCCCACTTTCCACCTGCCACACACATGCCCAATTCTCCTCTCTGGGGATAATAAAAACAATCCACTGGACTGCCAGAGGGCCTCCTCCCCCACCTCCTCACACAAAAATGTCCCCTCCAGTGACTCATTCTTATGCTAACTGATGAATAGTGCTCTACATTTTAAATTAATGGAGAAAGGATGGTGGAAGGATACATAAAAGAATGGCTTCTTGCCAGGCTCCACTACAAAGTATCGGCAACACCAATTGAGCTAGGCCTCAGCATAGTTTTATCCACGGGAGCCATCTTGGGTTCAAGGAGGCAGAACAAACCTTATCACAATTATGGTGAAAGGTGCTGCAAAAACTGGCAAATAATTCTCAACGTAGTGGTTATTTCAAAAGCTCTGCGGCATAATTCTTGGAACTAGCCAGTCACCTGGGCCCATGCATAGAGGGGTCTAGAGAACCATGGTGGAATCCCAGCTGATGAATCAAAGGATTCTTAAAGGAACGGGCTGAGAAGGGCGGATCCTGTTTCAGTCTAAGACTGAAACAGGAGCCACACATTTCACCTGGCACACACATGCCCACTTCTCCTCTCTGGGGATAATAAAAAGAAACCACAGGACTGACAGACGGCCTGCCACCCGCCACCCGCCACCCCACACAAAAACGTCCCCTCCAGCCACTGATTATAATGTTAACTGGCAAAAGGTGCTCTGCCTTTTAAAATAATGGAGAAACGATGGTGGAATGATCCGTAAAAGAAAGGCTTCTTGCCAGGCGCCAGTACCAAGCATGGACAACTTCAAGTGAGCTAGGCCCCAGCATAATTATGTCTGCGGCAGCCATCATGGGTTTAAGGAGGCAGAGATGAACCTTATCACAATTTTGGTGACAGGTGCTGCAAAAACTGTCAAATAATTGTCAACGTAGTGGTTATTTCAAAGGCTCTGAGGCTTACTTCTTGGAAGTAGGAAGTTACCTGGGCCCACACATAGAGGGGTCAAGAGAAGCATGGTGGAATCCCAGCTGATTAAGCAAATCATTCTTAAAGGAACGGGCTGAAAATTGTGGATCCTGTTTCAGTCTAAGACTGAAACAGGATCCGCATATTTCACCTGCCACACACATGCCCACTTCTCCTCTCTGGGGATAATGAAAACAAACCACTGGACTGACATAGGGCCTGTCCCCCACTGGCATCCCTCACAAAAACCTCTCCCCCAGTGATTCAGGGTTATGCTAATTGGCGAAAGGTGCTCTCCCTTTTAAAATAATGGAGAAAGGATGGTGGAATTATACTTAAAAGAATGGCTTCTTGCCAGGCTCCAGTACGAAGCATTGGAAACTTCAAGTGAGTTAGCCCTCAGCATAGTTTTATCCACAGCAGCCATCTTGGGGTTAAGGAGGCAGAGATGAACCTTATCACTATTAAGGTGAAAGGTACTGCAAAAAATGGCAAATAATTCTCAACGTAGTGTTTATTTCAAAAGCTCTGCGGCATACTTCTTGAAACTAGCCAGTTACCTGGGCCCACGCATAGAGGGGTCTAGAGAACCATGGTGGATTCCAAGCTGATGAATCAGAGGATTCCTAAAGGAACAGGCTGAGAAGTGCGGATACTGTTTCAGTCTAACACTGAAACAGGAGCTGCACATTTCACCTGGCACACACATGCCCACTTCTCCTCTCTGGGGATACTAATAAGAAACCACAGGACTGACAGAGGGCCTGCTGCCCACAGCCACCCTACACAAAACGGTCACCTCCAGTGTCTCGTTCTTATGCTAACTGGCAAAAGGTGCTCTTCCTTTTGAAATTATGGAGAAAGAATGGTGGAATGATACTTAAAAGAATGGCTTCTTGCCAGGGTCCAGTACCAGGTATCCACAACTCCAGTGAGCTAGGCCTCAGCATAGTTTTGTGCTTTGTAGCCATCTTGGGTTTAAGTGGGCAGAGATGAACCTTATTACAATTATGGTGAAAGGTGCTCAAAAACTGGCAAATAATTCTCAACGTAGTGGTTGTTTCAAAAGCTCTGCGGCATACATTTTAGATCTAGGCCGTTACCTGGGCCCACACAGAGGGGTCTAGAGAACCATGGTGGATTCCCAGCTGATGAATCAAATGTTTCTTAAGGGAATGGGCTGAAAAGTTCGGATCCTGTATCAGTCTTAGACTGAAACAGGATCCACACTTTTCACCTGACACACACATGCCCACTTCTCCTCTCTGGGGATAATACCATGAAACCACCGGATTGACAGAGGGCCTTCCCCCACCCCCACCACCACACACAAAAATGTCCCCTCCCGCGACTCATCCTTTTGCTAACTGGCGAAAGGTGCTCTACATTTTTAAAATAATAGAGAAAGGATGGTGGAATGATACTTAAAAGAATGGCTTCTTGCCAGACTCCACTACAAAGTATCAGCAACACCAATTGAGCTAGGCCTCAGCATAGTTTATCTGCGGCAGCCATCTTGGGTTCAAGGAGGCAGAACGAACCTTATCACAATTATGGTGAAAGGTGCTGCAAAAACAGGCAAATAATTCTCAACGTAGTGGTTATTTCAAAAGCTCTGCGGCAGACTCCTGGGACCTAGCCAGTTACCTTGGCCCACTCATAGCGGGGTCTAGAGAACCATGGTGGATTCCAAGCTGATGAATCAAATGTTTCTTAAAGGAAGGGGCTGAAAAGCGTGGATCCTGTTTCAGTCTAAGACACTTTTCAGCACCCATACACAAGCCCACTTCTCCTCCTGGGGATAATGAAAACAAATCACCAGACTGACAGAGAGCCTGCCGCACCCCCTCAGGCACCCCACTTAAAAAAATGCACTCCACCGACTCATTCTTATGCTAACTGGGGAAAGGTGCTCTGCCTTTTAAAATAATGGAGAAAGGATGGTGTAATGATACTTAAAAGAATGGCTTCTTGCCAGGCTCTAGTACCAGGTATCGGCAGCACCAAGTGAGCTAGGCCTCAGCATAGTTTTGTCCTCGGCAGCCATCCGGTTTTAGGAGACAGAGACGAACCTTATCAAAATTATGGTGAAAGGTGCAGCAAAACTGGCAAATAATTCTCAACGTGGTGGTTATTTGAAAAGCTCTGCGGCATATGTTTTGGAACCTGCCAGTTACCTGGGTCACCCATAGAGGGACCTAGAGAACCATTGTGGATTCTCAACTGAAGAATCAAAGCATTCTTAATGGAACAGGCTGAAAAGTGCGGACCCTGTTTCAGTCTAACTCTGAAACAGGATCTGCACTTTTCACCTGCCACAGACATGCCCACTTCTCCTCTCACAGGATAATAAAAACAAACCACGGGACTGACAGAGGGACTGCCCCTCCACCACAAAAGACTCCACACAAAAACGTCCCCTCCAGCGACTGATTCTTATGCTAAATTGCGAAAGGTGATCTGCCTTTTAAAATAATGGTGAAAGGATGGTTGAATGATAGTTAAAAGAATGGCTTCTTGCCAGGCTCCAGTACCAATTATCGGCAACACCAAGTGAGCTAGGCCTCAGAATAGATTTGTCCAGGGCAGCCATCTTGAGTTTAAGGAGACAGAGACAAACCTTATTACAATTATGGTGAAAGATGCTGCAAAAACTGGCTAATAATTCTCAACGTAGTGGTTATTTCAAAAGCTCTGCGGCAGACTCCTGGGACCTAGCCAGTTACCTTGGCCCACTCATAGCGGGGTCTAGAGAACCATGGTAGAATCCCAGCTGATGAATCAAAGGATTCTTAAAGGAACGGGCTGAAATGTGTGGATCCTGTTTCAGTTTAAGACTGAAACAGGATCTACACTTTTCAACTGCCACACACATGCCCACTTCTCCTCTTTGGGGATAATAAAAACAAACCACCAGATTGACAGAGGGCCTGCCCCCCCACCCCGCCACCCCACAAAAACATGTCCCCTCCAGCGAGTGATGCTTATTCTAACTGTCGAAAGTTGCTCTGCCTTTTAAAATAATGGAGAAAGGATGGTGGAATGATACTTAAAAGAATGGCTTCTTACCATGCTCCAGTACCAAGTATCAGCAACACCAAGTGAGCTAGGCCTCAGGATAGCTTTGTCTGTGGCCAACATCTTCGGTTTAAGGAGGCAGAGACGAACCTTATCACAATTATGGTGAAAGGTAATACAAAAACTGGCAAATAATTCTCAAAGTAGTGGTTATTTCAAAAGCTTTGCAGCATACTTCTTGGACATAGCCAGTTACCTGAGCCCATGCATAGAGGGGTCTAGAGAACCATGCTGGATACCCAGCTGATGAATCAAATGATTCTTAAAGGAACGGGCTGAAAAGTGCGGATCCTCTTTCAGTTCAAGACTGAAACAGGATCCACACTTTTCACGTGAGACACTCATGCCCACTTCTATCTGGGGATAATAAAAACACACCACCAGACTGACAGAGGGCCTGTCGCGCCCCCCAATCACCCCACAGGAAAACGTCCCCTTGCAATGACTCATCCTTATGCTAACTAGTGAAAGATGCTCTCCCTTTTAAAATAATGGAGAAAGGATTGTGTAATGACAATTAAAGAGTGGCTTGTTCCAGGCTACAGTACAAAGTATCGGCAGCAACAAGTGAGCTAGGGCTCAGCATAGTTTTTTCCACTGCAGCCATCTTGGGTTTAAGGAGGCAGAGATGAATCTTATCAAAATTGTCATGAAAGGTGCTGCAAAAACTGGCAAATAATTCTCAATGTAGCGGTTATTTCAAAAGCTCTGCAGCATACTTCTTGGAACTAGCCAGTTACCTGGGCCCACGCATAGAGGGGTCTAGAGAACCATGATGGATTCCCAGCTGATAAATCAAATGATTCTTAATGGAACAGGTTGAAAAGTGCCAATCATTTTTCAGTCTAAGACGGAAACAGGATCCGCACTTTCAACCTGCCACACACATGCCCACTTCTCCTCTCTGGGGATAATAAAAACTAACCAGTGGACTGACAGAGGGCCAGTTCCTCCCCAGTGCCACCCCACACAAACACGTCCCCTCAAGCACCTGATCCTTTTGCTAACTGGCAAAAGGTGTTCTGCCTTTTAAAATAATGGAGAAATGATGTTGTAATGATAGTTAAAAGAAGGGCTTCTTTGTCAGCCTCCAGTACAAAGAATCGGCAACACCAACTGAGCTAGGCCTCAGCATAATTTGGTCCGCAGCAGCCATTTTGGGTTTCAGGAGGCAGAGACGAACCTTATGAAAATTGTGGTGAAAGGTTCTGAAAAAACTGGCAAATAATTATCAACATAGTGGTTATTTCAAAAGCTCTGTGGCATACTTCTTGGAACTAGCCAGTTACTTTGGCCCAGGCATAGAGGGTTCTAGAGAACCATGGTGGATTCCCAGATGATGATCAAATGATTCTTAAAGGAAAGGACTGAAAACTGTGGATCCTGATTCAGTCTAAGACTGAAACAGGATCCGCACTTTTCACCTGCCACACCCATGCCCACTTCTCTTCTCTGGGCATAATCAAAACAAACCACTGGACTGACAGACGTCCTGCCCCCAACCCACACCACCTGAACACACACAAAAACGTCCCCTCCAGAGACACATTCTTATGCTAACTGGCAAAAGGTGCTCTGCCTTGTAAAATAATGGAGAAAGGATGGTTTAATGATACTTAAAAAAATGGCTTCTTGCAAGGCTGCAGTACCAAGTATTGGCAACACCAACTGAGCTAGGCCTCAGCATAGTTTTGTCCATGGCAGCCATCTTGGGTTTAAGGAGGCACACACGAACTTTATAAGAATTATGGTTAAAGGTGCAGCAAAAACTGGCAAATAATTCTCAACTTAGTGGTTATTTAAAAAGTTCTGCAGCTTATTACTTGGAACCAGCCAGTTACCTGGGCCCACGCATAGAGGGTCTAGAGAACCATGCAGGATTCGCAGCTGATGAATCATAGGATTCTTAAAGGAACAGGCTGAAAATTGCGGATCCTTTTTCAGAATAATACTGAAACAGGATCCACACTTTTCACATGCCACACACATGCACACTTCTCCCTCTGGGGATAATCAAAACAAACCACTGTACTGACAGAGGTTCTGCCCCCCCACCCACCTCTGACCCCAAACAAATACGTTCCCTTCAGCGACTCATTCTTATGCTAACTGCCGAAAGGTGCTCTGCCTTTTAAAATAATGGAGAAAGGATGGTGGAGTGCTACTTAAAAGTCTGGATGCTTGCCAGGCTCCAGTACCAAGTAACAGCAACACCAAGTGAGCTAGACCTCAGCATAGTTTTTTCCATGGCAGTCATCTTTGGTTTAAGGAGGCACAGATGAACCTTATCAAAATTATGGTGAAAGGTGATGCAAAAACTGGCAAATGATTCTCAAAGTAGTTGTTCTTTCAAAACCTCTGTGGCATACTTCTTGGACCGAGCTAGTTACCTGGGCCCATGCATAGAGGGGTCTAGAGAACCATAGTTGATTCCCAGATGATGGATCAAAGGATTATTAAAGGAACGTGCTGAAAAGTACAGACCTTGTTTCAGTCTAAGACTGAACCAGGATCCGCACTTTTCACCTGCCACACACCTGCCCACTTCTCCTCTCTGGGGATAAAGAAAACAAACCACTGGACTGACAGAGGACATGTCCCCCCACACCCAACCCAACCCCACACAAAAATGACCCTCCTGTGACTCATTCTTATGCTAACTGGCAAAAGGTGCTGTTCCCTTTAAAATAATGCTGAAAGAATGTTAGAAGGATTCTTAAAAGAATGGCTTCTTGCCACACTCAGGTAACAGGTATAGGCAAAACCAAGTGAGCTAGGCCTCACCATAGTTTTCTCTGGGGCTGCTAGCTTGGGTTTAAGGAGGCACAGACGAACCTTATCACATTTATGGTGAAAGGTGCTGCAAAAACTGGCAAATAATTCTCAGCGTAGTGTTTATTTCAAAAGGTCTGCAGGATAATTCTTGGAACTAACCAGTTACCTTGGCCTACGAATAGAAGGGTGTAGAAAACCATGGTGGACTATCAGCTGATGAATCAAGGGATTCTTAAAGGAACGGGCTGAAAATTATGGATACTGTTTAAGTCTAAGGCTGAAACAGGATCTGCACTTTTCACCTGCCACACACATGCCCACTTCTCCTCTCTGAGGATAATGAAAACAAACCACCAGAGTGACAGAGGGCCTGCCCCCCCACCCTCCGACCCCACACAAAATCTTCCGCACCAGCGATTCATCCTTATGCTAACTGGTGCAAATTGCTCTGCCTTTTAAAATAATGGAGAAAGGATGGTGGAATGATACTTAAAAAAATGGCTTCTTGCCAGGCTCCTGTACCAAGAACCGGCAACTCTAATTGAGCTAGGCCTCAGCATAGTCTTGTCCGTGACAGCCATCTTGGGTTTAAGGAGGCACAGAGGAACCTTATTACAATTATGGTGAAAGTTGCTGCAAAAAATGGCAAATAATTCTCAACGCAGTGGATATTTCAAAAGCTCTGTGGCATACTTCTTGGAACTAGCCAAGTTACCTGGGCCCACGCTTAGAGGTGTCTAGAGAACCATGGTGGATTCTCAGCTGATGAATCAAAGCTTTCTTAAAGAAACAGGCTGAAATGTGCGGATCCTGTTTCAGCCTAAGACTGAAACATGATCCGCACTTACCGCCTGCCTCGCACATGCCCACTTCTCTCTTGGCATAATAAAACCAAACCACTGGACTGACAGAGGGCCTGCTCCCCCACCCCCCTGACCCCACAAAAAAAGTTTCCCTCCAGCAACTCATTCTTATGCTAACTGCCGAAAGTTGCTATGCCTTTTTAAATAATCGAGGAAGGACTGTGGAATGATACTTAAAAGTATTCCTTCTTGCCAGGCTTCAGTACCAAGAATCAGCAACAGCAATTGAGCTAGGCCTCAGCATAGCTTTGTCCGTGGCAGCCATCTTGGGTTTAAGGAGGCAAAGACGACCTTATCACTGTTATGGTGAAAGGTGTTGCAAAAACGGGCAAACCATTCTCCACGTAGTGGTTACTTCAAAAGCTCTGCAGCATACTTCTTGGAACTAGTCAGTTACCTCGATTGAAGCAGAGAGGGATCTAGAGAACCATGCTGGATTCCCAGCTGATGAATCAAAGTATTCTTAAACGAATGGGCTGAAAAGTGCAGATCCTGTTTCAGTCTAAGACTGAAACAGGATCTGCACTTTTCACCTGCCACACATATGCCCACTTCATCTCTCTGGGCATAATAACAACAAACCACTGGACCTACAGAGGGCCTGCCCTCCCACACCCCACCCGACCCCACACAAAAACGTCCCCTTTAGCGACTCATTCTTAAGCTAACTGGCAAAAGGGGCACTGCCTTTTAAAATAATGGAGAATTAGGGTGGAATTATACTTAAAAGACTGGCTTCTTGCCAGGCTCCAGTACCAAGAATCGGCGACACAAATTGAGGTAGTCCTCAGCATAGTTTTGTCCGTGGCAGCCATCTTGGGTTTAAGGACGTACAGACGAATTTTATCACAATTATGGTGAAAGGTGCTGCAAAAACTGGCAAATAATTCTCAACGTAGTGGTTATTTCAAAAGCTCTGCGGCATATTTCTTGGAAATAGCCAGTTACCTGGGCCCACGCATACAGCGGTCTAGAGAACCATGGTGGATTCCCTGCTGATGAATCAAAGGATCCTTTAAGACTGAAACAGGATCCGCACTTTTCACCTGCCACACACATGACCACATCTCCTCTCTGGAGATAATAAAAACAAACCATCAGATTGACAGAGGGCCTACCCCGCCGAACCACGAACCCACACAAAAAGGTTACCTCCAGTGACTCATCCTTAAGCTAATGGTGAAAGGTGCTCTGCCTTTTAAATAATGGCGGAAGGATGCTGGAATGATACTTAAAACAATGGCTTTTTTCCAGGCTCAAGTAACAAGTATCGGCAACACCAATTGAGCTAGGCCTCAGCATAGTTTTCTCCATAGCAGTCATCTTGGGTTTAAGGATCCACAGATGAATCTTATCACAATTATGGTGAAAGTTGCTGCAAAAACTACCAAATAATTCTCAACGTAGTGTTTATTTCAAAAGCTCTGCGGCATATATATTGGAACTAGCCAGTTACCTGGGCCCATGCATAGAGGGGTCTAGAGAGCCATGGTGGATTCCCAGCTGAAGAACCAAAGTATTCTTAAAGGAATGGGCTGAAAACTGCGGATCCTGTTTGAGTCTAAGACTGCAACAGGATACACACTATTCACCTGCGAAACACATGCCCACTTCACCTCTCTGGGCATAATAAAAACAAACCACCAGATTGACAGAGGCCCTGCTGCCCCACCCCCCCGACCCCACACAAAATCTTCCCCACCGGTGATTCATTCTTATGCTAACTGGCGAAAGGTGCTCTGCCCTTTAGAATAATGCCAAAAGAATGTTAGAAGGATACTTAAAAGAATGGTTTCTTGCCATGCTCCAGTAACAGGTATCAGCAAC
The DNA here is from genome assembly GCF_041146395.1 of Eulemur rufifrons. Lineage (NCBI taxonomy): Eukaryota > Metazoa > Chordata > Mammalia > Primates > Lemuridae > Eulemur > Eulemur rufifrons. Next base: position 10,053,397 of record NC_091012.1, on the reverse strand, counting down.
ACCCAGTGTACTAGGCCTCACCATACTTTTCTCTGTGGCAGCCAGCTTGCGTTTAAGGAGGCAAAGATGAACCTTATCACAATTATGGTGAAAGGTGCTGAAAAACTGGCAAATAATTCTCAAAGTAGTGGTTATTTCAAAAGCGCTGTGGCATACTTTTTGGAACTAGCAAGTTACCTGGGTCCACGCATAGAAGGGTCCTGAGAACCATGGTGGTTTCCCAGCTGATGAATCAAAGGATTCTTAAAGGAATGGGCTGAAAAGTGCGGAACCTGTTTCAGTGTAAGACTGAAACAGGTTCCGCACTTTTCAACTGCCACACACATGCCCACTTCTCCTCTCTGGGCATAATGAAAACAAACCACCGGATTGACAGAGGGCCTGCCCCCGCCCCGCCACCACCCCAGAAGAAAACGTCCCCTCAAGCAACTCATCCTTATGTTAAATGGCGAAAGGTGCTCTGCCTTTTAAATTAATGGAGAAAGGATTGTGGAATGATACTTAAAAGAATGACTTCTTGCCAGGTAGCAGTATCTAGTATTGGCAACACCAATTGAGCTAGGTTTTTCCGCTGCAGCAATCTTGGGTTTAAGGAGTCACAGATGAACCTTATCACAATTATGGTGAAAGGTGCTAAAAAAAACTGGCAAATAATTCTCAACGTAGTGGTTATGGCAAAAGTCCTGTGGCATACTTCTTGGAACCAGACAGTTACCTGGGCCTATGTATAGAGGGGTCTAGAGAACCATGGTGCATTTCGAGCTGATGATTCAAATGATTGTTAAAGGAACGGGCTGAAAAGTGAGGATCCTCTTTCAGGCTAAGACTGAAACAGGATCCGCACTTTTCACCTGCCACACACATGCCCACTTCTCCTTCTGGGGATAATAAAAACAAAGCACCGGATTGACAGAGAGCCTTCCCCACCCCCCAGACCTCAAAAAACACGTCCCCTCCAGTGACTCATTCTTATGCTAACTCGCGAAAGGTGCTCTGCCTTTTAAAATAATGTAGAAAGAATGGTGGAATGATAATTAAACTAATGGGTTCTTCCCAGGCTATAGTAACAAGTATCGGCAACACCAAGTGAGCTAGGCCTCAGCATAATTTTGTCCGTGGCAGCCATCTTGGGTTTAAGAGGAAGAGACGAGCCTTATCACAATTATGGTGAAAGGTTCTGCAAATACTGGCAAATAATTCTCAACGTAGTGGTTATTTCAAAAGCTCTGTGGCATACTACTTCGAACAAGCCAGTTACCTTAGGCCATGCATAGAGGGGTCTAGAGAACCATGGTGGATTCCCACCTGATGAATCAAAGCATTCTTAAAGGAACGTGCTGAAAAGTGTGGATCCTATTTGAGTCTAAGACTAAAACAGGATACGCACTTTTCACCTGCCAAACACATGCCCACTTCTCCTCTCTGAACATAATAAAAACAAACCACTGTACTGACAGAACACCTGACCCCACCCCACCCGGACCCCACACAAAAACTTCCCCACCAGTGACTCATTCTTATGCTAACTGGCAAAAGGTGCTCTGCCTTTTAAATAATGGAGAAAGGATGGTGCAATGATACTTCAAAGAATGGCTTCTTGCCAGGCTCCAGTAACAAGGATCCGCAACAACAAGTGAGATAGGCCTCAGCATAGTTTTGTCCATGAAAGCCATCTTTGGTTTAAGGAGGCAGAGACGAACCTTATCACAATTATGGTGAAAGCTGCTGCAAAAATTGGCAATAATTCTAAACGTAGTGGTTATATCAAAAGCGCTGCGGTATACTTCTTGGAAGTCGCCAGTTACCTGGGCCCATGCATAGAGGGTTCTAGAGAACCATGGTGGATTCCCAGTTCATGAATCAAATGATTCTTAAAGAAATGGGCTGAAAAGTGCAGATGCTGTTTCAGTCTAAGACTGAAACAGGATCTGCACTATTCCCCTGCGACACACATGTCCACTTCTCCTCTCAGGGCATAATAAAAATAAACCAGCGGACTGACAGAGGGTCTGCCCCCCCTCACCCCACCCGTCCTCACACAAAACATTCCCTCCAGCGACTCATTCTTATGCTAACTGAAAAAAGGTGCTCTGTCTTTTGAATTAATGGAGAATGAATGGTGGAATGATACTTAAAAGAATGGCTTCTTGCCAGGCTCCAGTAACAAGTATCGGCAACACCAAGTGAGCTAGGCCTCAGCATGCTTATGTCTGTTGCAGCCACATTGACTTTAAGGAGGCAAAGACGAAACTTATCACAATTATGGTTAAACGTGCAGCGAAAACTGGCAAATAATTCTCAACTTAGTGGTTATTTCAAAAGCTCTGTGGCATACTTCTTGGAACTAGCCAGTTACCTGAGGCCATGCATAGAGGGGTCTAGAGAACCTTGGTGGATTCCCAGCTGATGAATCAACGGATCCTTAAAGGAACGAGTGGAAAAGTGTGGATCATGTTTCAGTCTAAGAATGAAACACGATCCGCACTTTTCACCTGCCACACACATGCCCTCCTCTCCTCTCTGGGGATAATAAAAACAAAGCACCGGATTGACAGTGAGCCTGCTCCTGCCGCACCACCACGTCACACAAAAACATCCCCTCCAGCGACTCATCCTTAAGCTAATGGCTAAAGGTGCTCTGACTTTTAATATAATGGAGGATGGATGGTGGAATGATATTTAAAAGAATGGCTTCTTGGCAGGCTTTAATACGAAGTATTGGCAACACCAAGTGAGCTAGGGCTCAGCATAGTTTTGTCCGTGGCAGCCACCTTGGGTTTAAGGCAGCACAGACGAACCTTATCAAAATTAGCGTGAAAAGTGCTGCAAAAACTGGCAAACAATTCTCAACGTAGTGATTATTTTAAAAGCCCTGCGGCATACTCCTTCCAACTAGCGAGTTACCTGGGCCCACGCTCAGAGGGGCCTAGAGAACCATGGTGGATTCCCAGCTGATGAATCAAATGATTCTTAAAGGAACGGGCTGAAAAGTGCGCATCCTGTTTCAGTCTAAGCCTGAAACAGGATCCGCACTTTTCAACAGCCACACACATGCCCTCTTCTCCTCTCTGGGGATAATAAAAACAATGCACCGAACTGACAGAGGGCCTGCCCCACGAGCCCCCCCCCCACCCCAAACAAAAACATCCCCTCCAGCGACTCATTCTTATGCTAACTGTCGAAAGGTCCTCTGCATTTTAAAATAATGGAGAAAGGATGGTGGAATGATACTTAAATGAATGGCTTCTTGCCAGGCTCCGGTAAAATGTATTGGCTACACCAAGTGAGCTAGGCCTCAACATAGTTTTTTCCGTGGCAGCTATCTTTGGTTTAAGGAGGCAGAGACAAACTTTATCACAATTATGGTGAAAGGTGCTCCAAAAACTGGCAAATAATTTTCAACGTAGTGGTTATTTCAAAGGCTCTGTGGCATACTTCTTGGAATTAGCCAGTTACCTTAACCCACTCATGGAGGGGTCTAGAGAACCTTGCTTCATTCTCAGCTGATGAATCAAAGGATCCTTAAAGGAATGGGGCTGAAAATTTCTGATCATGTTTCAGCCTAAGACTGAAACAGTATCCGCACTTTTCACCTGGCAAACATATGCCCACTTCTCGTCTCTGGGAATAATAAAAACAAAGCACTGGACTGACAGAGGGCCTGCACGCCCCCCACCCCATTGACCCCACACAAAAACGTCCTCTCCAGTGACTCATTCTCATGCTAACTGGCGAAAGGTGCTCTGCCGTTTAAAGTAATGGACAAAGGATGGTGGAATGATACTTAAAAGAACGGCTTCTTACCAGTCTCCAGTAACAAGCATCAGCAACACGAAGTGAGCTAGACCTCAGCATAGTTTTGTCCATGGCAGCCACCTTGGGTTTAAGGCAGCACAGATGAACCTTATCACAAATACGGTGAAAGGTGCTGCAAAAACTGGCAAAAAATTCTCAACGTAGTCATTATTTCAAAAGCACTGCGGCATAATTCTTGGAACTAGCCAGTTAACTTGGCACATGCATACAGGGGTCTAGAGAACCATGGTGAATTTCCAACTAGTGAATCAAAGGATTCTTAAAGGAACGGGCAGAAAAGTGCGGATCCTGTTTCAGTCTAAGACTGAAACAGGCTCCGCACTTTTCACCTACCACACATATGCCCACTTCTCCTCTCTGGGGATAATAAAAACAAACCCCCAGATTGACATAGGGCCTGCCCTTGTGCCTGACCACATAGGACAAAAAGGGCTCCTCCAGCTACTCATCCTTACGCTAATTGGCGAAAAGTGCTCTGCCTATTAACATAAGGCAGAAAGGATGGTGGAATGACAGTTAAAACAATGGCTTCTTTCCAAGCTCCCGTATCAAGTATCGGCAACACCAAGTGACCCAGGCCTCAGCATAGTTTTGTCCATGGCAGCCTTCTTGGGTTTAAGGAGGCACAGAAGAACCTTATCACAATTATAGTGAAAGGTGCTACAAAAACTGACAAATAATTCTCAAACTTGTGGTTATTTCAAAGCTCTGCGACATACTTTTTGGAACTAGCCAGTTAAAGGAGCCCTCACATCGAGGGGTCTAGAGAACCATGGTGGATTCCCAGCTGATGAATCCCAGGATTCTTAACTTAATGGGCTAAAAAGTGCGGATCCTGTTTCAGTCTAAGATTGAAAGAGGATCAGCACTTTTCACCTGCCACACACATTCCCACTTCTCCTCTCTGAGGATAATAAAAACAAACCACCGGAGTAACAGAGGGCCTTCCCCCCCACCCCACCCCTGACCCCCCACAAAAAAGTTCCCTCGAGCGACTCATTCTTATGCTAACTGCCGAAAGGTGCTCTGCCTTTAAAAATAATGGAGAAAGGGTGGTGGAATGATACTTAAAAGAATGGCTTCTTGCCATGCTCCAATACCAAGTATTGGCAACACCAAGTGAGCTAGGACTCAGTACAGTTTTGTCCATGGCAGCCATCTTGGGTATAAGTAGGACCAGGCAACCCTTATCAAATTTATGGTGAAAGGTGCTGCAAAAACTGGCAAATAATTCTCAACGTAGTGGTTATTTCAACAGCTCTGCAGCATACTTCTTGGAGCTAGCCAGTTACCTGGGCCCACGCATAGAGGGGTGTAGAGAACCATGGTGGATTGTGAGGTGATGAACCAAAGTATTCTTAAAGGAATGGGCGGAAAAGTGCGGATACTGTTTCAGTCTAAGACTGAAATAAGATCCACTATTTTCACCTGCCACACACATGCCCACTTCCCCTCTCTGGGGATAATAAAAACAAACCACCAGTTTGACAGAGGCCCTGCCTCCTCACCCCGCAGACCCCACACAAAAACGTCCCTTCTAGCGACTCATTCTTATGCTAGCTGCCGAAAGGTGCTCTGCCTTTTAAAATAATGGAGAAAGGATTGTGGAATGATACTTAAAAGAATGGCTTCTTGCCAGGCTCCAGTATCAAGTATTGTCAACACCAGTGAGCTGGGCCTAAGCATAGTTTTGTCCGTGGCCGCCAGCTTGGTTTAAGGAGGCACAGATGAACCTTATCACAATTATGATGAAAGGTGCTGGAAAAACTGGCAAATAATTTTCTACGTAGTCTTTATTTCAAAAGCTCTGCAGCATACTTCTTGGAACTAGGCAGTTACCTGAGCCCACGCATAGAGGGATCTAGAGAACCATGGTGGATTCCCAGCTGATGAATCACAGAATACTTAATGGAATGGACTGAAAAGTGCAGACACTCTTTCAAGCTAAGACTGAAACAGTATCTGGACTTTTCACCTGCCAAACACATGCCCACTTCTCCTCTCTGGGGATAATAAAAACAAACCAGCAGACTGAGAGAGGGCCTGCCCCTCCACCCTCCCTGACCCCACAAAAAAAGTCCCCTCCAGTGACTCATTCCTGTGCTAACTGTGAAAGGTGCTCTGCCTTTGAAAATAATTAAGAGAGAATTGTCGAATGATACTTAAAAGAATGGATTCTTGCCAGGCTCCAGTACCAAGTATCAGCAACACCAATTCAGCTAGGGCTCAGCATAATTTTCTCAGTGGCTGCCATCTTGGATTTAAGGAGGCAATGACGGACCTTATCACAATTATGTTGAAAGATGCTGCAAACACTGGCGAATAATTATCAAGGTAGTGGTTTTTTCAAAAGCTCTGGGGCATACTTCTTGGAAGTAGCCAGTTACCAGGGCCCACGCATAGAGAGGTCTCGAGAACCTTGGTGGATTCCTAGCTGATGAACCAAAGTATTCTTAAAGGAACGGGCTAAAAAGTGTGAATCCTGTTTCAGTCTAAGACTGAAACAGGATCCACACTTTTCACATGCCACACACATGCCCACATCTTCTCTCTGGGCATAACAAAACAAACCACTGGAATAACACAGGGCCTTCCCCCTCACACCACACCCTACCTCACACAAACACGTCCCCTCCAGCGACTCATTGTTATGCTAAATGGCAAAAGGTGCTCTGAATTTTAAAATGATGGAGAAAGGAAGGTGGAATGACACTTAAAAGACAGACTTCTTGCCAGGATCCATTGCCAAGTATCGGCAACAGCATAAGCTAGGCGTCAGCATACTTTTCACTGTGGCAGCCATCTTGGGTTTAATGAGGCAGAGATGAACCTTATCACAATTATGGTGAAAGTTGCTGCAAAAACTGGCAAAGGATTCTCAACTTAGTGCTTATTTCAAAAGCTCGGCGGCATACTTCTTGGAACTAGCCAGTTACCTGGGCCCATGCCTAGAGGGGTCTAGAGAACCATGGTGGATTTCCAGCTGATGAATCAAAGGATTCTTAAAGGAATGGGCTGAAAAGTGCAGATCTGGTTTCAATCTAAGACTCAAACAGGATCTGCACTTTTCCACTGCCACACACATCCCACTTGTCCTCTCTGGGGATAATAAAAACAAGCCACCAGACTGACAAATGCCCTGCCTGGCTACCCCCACCCTGAACCCACACAAAAACGTCCCCTCAAGCGACTCATTATTATCCTAACTGGCAAAGGGTGCTCTGACTTTTAAAACAATGGAGAAAGGATGGTGGAATGGTACTTAAAAGAATGGCATCCTTCCAGGCTCCAGTACCAAGAATCGGCAACACCAATTGAGCTCGGCTTCAGAACAGTTTTGTCCACAGCAGCCATCTTGCGTTTAAGGAGGCACAGACAAGCCTTATCACAATTATGGTGAAAGGTGCTGCAAAAACTGGCAAATGATTCACATCGTAGTGGTTATTTCGAAATCTCTGTGACATACTACTTGCAACTAGCCAGTTACCTGGTCCCACACATAGAGGGGTCTAGACGAACCTTATCACAATTACGGTGAAAGTTGTTGCAAAAACTAGCAAATAATCCTCAACGTATTGGTTATTCAAAAGCTCTGGGGCATACTTCTTGGAACTAACCAGTTACCTGGGCCCATGCATAGAAGTGTCTAGAGAACCATTGTGGAATCCCAACTGCTGAATCAAGGGATTTTTAAAGGAACGGGCTGAAAATTACTGATCCTGTTTAAGTCTAAGACTGAAACAGGATCCGCAGTTTTCACCTGCCACACACATGCCCACTTCTCCTTTCTTGGGATAATAAAAACAAACCACCGGACTGACAGATGGCCTCCCCCCCCAACCCCCCCAACCCCACACAAAATCGTCCCCTCAAGCAACTCATTTTTATGCTAACTGGTGAAGGGTGCTCTGCATTGTAAAATAATGGAGAAAGGATGGTGGAATTATGCTTAGAAGATTGGCTTCTTGCAAGGCTCCAGTACAAAGTATCAGCAACACCAAGTGATTTACGCCTCAGCATAGTTTTGTCCATGGCAGCCATCTTGGGTTTAAGGAGGCATAAACGAACCTTATCATTATTATTGTGTAAGGTGCTGCAAAAACATGCAAATAATTCTGAACGTAGTGGTTATTTAAAAAGCTCTGCGGCATACTTCTTGGAACTATGCAGGTACCTGGTCCCACGCATAGAGGGGTTTAGAGAACCATGGTGGATTCCCAGCTGACGAATCAAAAGATTCTTAAAGGAACGGGCTGAAATGTGCGGATCCTGTTGCAGTCTAAGACTGAAACAAGGTCCGCACTTTTCAACTGCCACACACATGCCCTTCCTCTTCTCTGGGGACAATAAATGCAAACCACTAAACTGACAGAGGGCATGTATCCCCAGGCCCCCCAATACACACAAAAACGTCCCCTCCAGTGACTCATTCTTATGCTAAATGCCGAAAGATGCTCTGCCTTTTAAAATAATGGAGAAAGGATGGTGCAATGATACTTAAAAAATGGCTTCTTTCCAGGCTCCAGTACCAAGTATCGGCAACACCAAGTGAGGTAGGCCTAAGCGTAGTTTTGTCCATGGCAGCCATCTTGAGTTTAAGGAGGCAGAGATGAACCTTGTCATGGTTATGGTGAATGGTGATGCAAAAACTGGCAAAAAATTCCTAATGTAGTGGTTATTTCAAAAGCTCTGTGGCATACTTCTTGGAACTAGCCTGTTACCTGGCCCCACGCATAGAAGTGTCTAGAGAACCATTGTGGATTCCACCTGATGAATGAAATGATTCTTAAAGGAGCAGGCTGAAAAGTGCGGATCTTGTTTCAGTCTAAGACTGAACCAGGGTCCGCACTTTTCACCTGCCACGCACAGGCCCACTTCTACTCTCTGAGGATAATAAAAACAAACCACCGAACTGACCGAGGGACTGCCCCCCCAGCCCACCCGACCCCACACAAAAACATGCCCTCCAGCCACTCCTTGTTATGCTAACTGCTGAAAGGTGCTCTGCCTTTTAAAGTAATGGCTAAAGAATGGTGGAATGATACTTAAAAGAATGGCTTCTTGCCAGGATCCACTAACAAGTATCAGCAACATCAAGTGAGCTAGGCCTCAACATAGTTTTTTTTCCGTGGCAGCCATCTTGCGTTTAAGGAGTCACAGAGGAACCTTATCACAATTATCGAGAAAGGTGTTGGAAAAACTGGCAAATAATTCACAACATAGTGGTTATTTCAACAGCTCTGCAGCATACTTCATGGACCTAGCCAGTTACCTGAGCCCACGCATAGAGGGGTCTAGAGAACCATGGTGGATTCCCAGCTGATGAATCAAAGGATTCTTAAGGAACGGGCTGAAAAGTGCGGTTCCTCTTTCAGTCTAAGACTGAAACAGGATCCGAACTTATCACCTGCCACACATGTCCACTTCTACTTTCTGGGGATAATAAAAACAAACCACTGGACTGACAGAGGGCCTGCCCACCCAACAACCAATAAGCCACACAAAACCTCCCCTCCAGTGACTCATTCTTATGCTTACTGGTGAAAGGTGCTCTGCGTTTTAAAATAATTGAGAAAGGAGGGTGGAATGATACATAGAATTCTGGTTTCTTGCCAGGCTCCAGTACCAATTATCGGCAACACCAAGGGAGCTAGACCTCAGCATAGTTTTTTCTGTGGAAGTCAGCATGGGTTTCAGGAGGCACAGATGAACTTTATCACAATAATTGTGAAAAGGGCTACAAAAACTGGCAAATTATTCTCAACATAGTGGTTATTTCAAAAGCACTGCGGCATTCTTCTTGGAACTAATCAGTTACCTGGACCCATGCACATGGAGGTCTAGAGAACCATAGTGGATTCCCAGCTGATGAATCAAAGGATTCTTAAAGGAACAGGCTGAGAAGTGCGGATCCCGTTTCAGTCGAAGACTGAAACTTGATCCGTACTTTTCACATAACACACACATGCCCACTTCTCCTCTCTGGGGACAGTGAAAACAAACCACCAGATTGACAGAAGGCCTGCCCCCGCTTCCCCACCACCCCAAACAATAACGTCACCTTAAGCGACTCATCCTTATGCTAAATGGCGAAAGGTGCTCTGCCTTTTACCATAATGGAAAAAGGATGGTGGAATGATACTTAAAAGAATGGCTTCTTCCTGGCTCCAGTACCAAGTATTGGAAACACCAAGTGAGCTAGGCATCAGCATAGTTTTGTCTGCAGCAGCCATCTTGGGTTGAAGGAGGCAGAGACGAACCTTATGAAATTATGATGAAAGTTGCTGCAAAAAGTGGTAAATAATTCTCAATGTAGTGATTATTTCAAAAGCTTCACGGCATACATGTTTGAACTAGCCAGTTACCTGGGTGCACGCATAGAGGAGTCTAGAGAACCATGGTTCATTCCCAGCTGATGAATCAAAGGATTCTTAAAGGAACGGGCTGAAAAGTGCGGATCCTGTTTCAGTCTAAGACTGAAACAGGATCTGCACTTTGTACCTGCCACACACATGCCCACTTCTCCTCTCTGTGGATAATAAAAACAAACCAACAGATTGACAGAGGGTCTGCCCCCGGCCCCACCCACCCTCCCACACAAAAACGTTCCCTCCAGCAACTCATTCTTATGCTAACTTGCCAAAGTGCTCTTCCTGTCAAAATAATGGAGAAAGGATGGTGGAAGGATACTTAAAAGCCTGGCTTATAGCCAGGTTCCAGAACCAAGTATTGGAAAACCAAGTGAGCTAGGCCTCAGTATAGTTTTGTCCGTGGTAGTCATCTTTGGTTTAAGGAGGCAGAGGCGAACGTTATCACAATTATGGTGAAAGGTGCTGCAAAAACTGGCAGATAATTCTCAAAGTAGTGGTTATTTCAAAAGCTCTGCGGCATACTTCTTGGAACTACACAGTTACCTAGGCCCATGCATAAAGGGGTCTAGAGAACCATGGTGGATTCCCAGCTGATGAAGCAAAGGATTCCTAAAGGAACAGCCTGAAAAGTGCGGATCCTGTTTCAGTCCTTGACTGAAACAGGATCCGCACTTTTCACCTGCCACACACATGCCCACTTCTCCTCTCTGGGGATAATAAAAACAAACCACTGGCCTGACAGAGGGCCTGCCCTTCCACCCCCTCTGACCACACACAAAAACGTCCCCTCCAGTGACTTATTCCTATGCTAACTGGCGAAAGGTGCTCTGCCTTTGAAAATAATGGAGAAAGGATGGTGGAATGATACTTAAAAGAATGGCTTCTTGCCAGGCTCCAGTATCAAGTATCGGCAGCACCAAGTGAGCTAGGCCTTAGCATAGTTTTGTCTGTGGCATCCATCTTGGGTGTAAGGAAGCAGAGACGAACCTTATCACAATTTTGGTGAAACGTGCTGCAAAAACTGGCAAATAATTCTCAAGTTAGTGTTTATTTCAAAAGCTCTGTGGCATACCTCTTGGAACTAGCCAGTTACCTGGTCCCACGCATAGAGAAGTCTAGAGAACCATGGTCGATTCCCACCTGATGAATCAAAGTATTCTTAAAGGAATGGGCTGAAAAGTGCGGATCCTGTTTCAGTCTAAGACTGAAACAGGATCCGCACTTTTCACCTGCCACACACGTGCCCACTTCTCCTCTCTGGGAATAATAAAAACAAACCACCATATTGACAGAGGGCCTGCCCCCTAACCCCCAACACGCCACACAAAAACGTCCCCTCCATTGACTCATCCTTAAGCTAAAGGACGAAAGTTGCTCAGCCTTTTAAAATAATGGAGAAAGGATGGTGGATTGATACGTAAAAGAATGGCTTCTTACCAGGATCCAGTAACAAGTATCGTCAAAATCAAGCGAGGTAGGCCTTTGCATAATTTTGCCGTGGCAGCCATCTTGGGTTTAAGGAGGCACAGACGAACCTTATCACAATTATGGTGAAAGGTGCTGCAAAAACTGGCAAATAATTCTCAACGTAGTGGTTATTTCAAAAGCTCTGCGGCATACTACTTGGAATTAGCCAGTTACCTGGGCCCACGCATAGAGGGGTCTAGTGAACCATGGTGGATTCCCAGTTGCTGGATCAAATGATTCTTAAGGGAACGGGCTGAAGAGTTCGGATCCTCTTACAGTCTAAGACTGAAACAGGATCTGCACTTTTCACCTGCCACACACATGCCCATTTCCAACCATGGGGTAATAAAAACAAACCAGCGGATTGACAGAGGGCCTGTACCCCGACCCCAACCGACACCCCACACAAAAACGTCCTCTCCAGTGACTCATCCTTATGCTAACTGGCGAAAGGTGCTCTGCCTTTTAAAATAATGGAGAAAGGATGGTGGAATGATACTTAAAAGAATGGCTTCTTACAAGGCTCCAGTACCAAGGATCAGCAACACCAATTGAGCTAGGCCTCAGCATAGTTTTGTCCGCAGCAGCCATCTTGGGTTTAAGGAGGCACAGATGAACCTTATCACAATTATGGTGAAAGGTGCTAAAAAAAACTGGCAAATAATTCTCAACTTAGTGGTTATTTCAAAATCCTGGTGGCATACTTCTTGGAACTAGCCAGTTACCTGGGCCCACGCATAGAGGGGTCTAGAGAACCATGGTGGATTTCCAGCTGATAAATCAAAGGATTCTTAAAGGAACGGGCTGAAAACTGAGGTTCTCGTTTCAGTCTAAATCTGAAACAGGATCCAGACTTTTCACCTGCCCACACATGCCCACTTCTCCTCTCTGGGGATCATAAAAACAAACCACCACACTGAGAGAGGTCCTGCCCCCCCTCCCCCCCGACTCCAATAAAAGTCCCCTCCAATGACGCATTCTTATGCTAACTGCCAAAAGGTGAACTGCGTTTTCAAATAATGGAGAAAGAATGGTGTAATGATACTTAAAAGAATGGCTTCTTGTCAGGCTCCAGTAACAAGTATCAGCAACACCAAGTGAGGTAGGCCTCACCATAGTTTTGTCTGTGACAGCCATCATGGGCTTAAGTAGGCACAGGCAAACCTTATCACAGTTTTGGTGAAACGTCCTGCAAAAACTGGCAAATAATTCTCAACGTAGTAGGTATTTCAAAACTGTGCGCCATACTTCTTGGAACTAGCCAGTTAGCTGAGCCCATGCTTAGAGGTGCCTAGAGAACCTTGGTGGATTCACAGCTGATGAATCAAAGGATTCTTACAGGAACAGGCTGAAAAGTCTTAGACTGAAACAGGATCCGCACTTTTCATCTGCCACACACATGCCCAGTTCTCTTCTCTGGGTATAGTAAAACAAACCACCGGACTGACAGAGAGCCTGCACCCCCAGCCCCCCGACCCCACACAATAACATCCCCTCCAGCAAGTCATTCTCATGCTAACTGGCGAAAGGTCTTCTGCCTTTTAAAATAATGGAGAAATGTGGAATGATCCTTAAAAGAATAGCTGCATGTCAGGCTCCAGTATCAAGTATCAGCAACACCAATTTAGCTAGGCCTCAACAGTTTTCTCCGTGGCAGCCATCTTGGGTTTAAGGTGGCAGAGACGAACCTTATCACAAATATGGTGAAAGGTGCTGCAACAACTGGCAAATAATTCTTAAGGTAATGATTATTTAAAAAACTCTACAGCATACTTCTTGGAACTAGCTAGTTACCTGGGCCCACGCATACAGTGGTCTATGGAATCATGGTGGATGCCCAGCTGAAGAATTAAATGATTCCTAAAGAAAGGGGTTGAAAAGTGCGGATCCTGTTTGAGTCTAAGACTGAAACAGGATACACACTTTTCACCTGCCAAACATATGCCCACTGCTCCTCTACGGGGATAATAAAAACAAACCACCGGATTGACAGAGGGCCTGCCCCTGCCGTCCCACCACCCCACACAAAAACACCCCCTCCAGCTATTCATTCTTATGCTAACTGGCAAAAGGGGCTCTGCCTTTTAAAATAATGGAGAATTAGGGTGGAATTATACTTAAAAGACTGGCTTCTTGCCAGGCTCCAGTACCAAGAATTGGTGACACAAATTGAGGTAGTTCTCAGCATAGTTTTGTCTGTGGCAGCCATCTTGGGTTTAAGGAGGGACATGATGACACAGGGACATCAGATTGGCAAAAAATTAACAGAGTGTTAACATCCAGGGGAGTCTGGATGTGGAGAAGCAGCTACATTCAGAAATTGCAGGTGACAATGTACTGGTCACAGCACTTTTTGAAAGTAATTTGGCTGTACCCATTAAAATTGTACATATTCATATCATTTCTCTTAGTAGTCCCTTTCCTGGGAGTCTGTCTTCTGTAGGGGATTAGTATACTTTATGTGATAAATTTTGTACCCTCCCCAAATTCATATAATAATGTTCAAACACCAAGTGCCTCAGAATGTGATTGTATTTGGACATATGTTCCTGAAAGAGGTAATTAAGGTTAAGTGAGTTCATTGAGTTGGGCACTCACTCATCTAAAAGGACTGGACATTTTATGAGTAGTGGCAGTAAGGACACAGAAGCACAAACGATGACCCTGGGAACATCAAGACAGGAGCAGGACGTCTAAAAGCCAAGGAGTGAGGCCTCAGAAAACACCTCAGAACAACAGCTTGATGTGAGATATCTAGACTACTGAGTTGTGTGAAACTAAATTTCTGTTGTTAAAGCCCTTCATTCTCTGGTGCTGTGTTATGGCAGCCATCACAAACTGTCACAGCCTATTAGGACACACACAGGATGTTCCCTGCAGCACAGCTCACATGGAAATAGAATTTTATGTCAGGCTCTACCAGATTTGAATGGCTGAAATTTGGTGGGAATTGACCTCCCTCATGGAATACAATGCAGAGATGTGAGGGAACAGCTCCTGCCCTGGTGAGGCTACAGGGATGAGTACTGTGAGATGATACATTGCAGACAAATGTATAGAACAGTTTAATACCCCTTTTGTGTAAAAAGTTCCCTAGTAAGAGTGTTGATATATAAATCTTAAAGTAGGTCTGGCAGGGCAGTGGTGCTGCCTACTACTGGGGATACCTGGGGTGGGTAGCTAAACACGAAAGCAGTAGCAACATGCAAACATACTCATAGTCTAGTCTAAACTGAAAACAACACAGAAGTGTTGTTTTTTTCCCCTGATATTGCTATCAGTATGTGGAAAGGAACTGTACACTTAACCAAGTTTCCACTGGGGACTAATGGAGGCCAGATTCCCTTGGGAGGGGACTTTCAGTCACTCAAGTCAGAAAACTGTAGGATGGAGCCAAGGGAGTCTTCCTTTTCAGGTTCAGGTCCTTAACCCATCCTGGTCTTCTTGGGTCCCTAGCTGTGGAGACCTCTCTGTGCTGGCTCACAGCCTGTTTAGCACTGGCTATGGTTGGTGGCCTGGTACACTTGCTCTTCATCTGAGGAGATGAAGGATTTGGACCTATCAAACAGATTCTCACTGATCTTTGGAGTGGAGCTCTGCAAAGAGAGTGCATGGCAGCTGGGCCAAGAGGCATTGATGGCCTATGTGGCTAGCCCCAGAGGGGAACACTACCATTGGAAATTCTGTTCCCCCAATCAGAAACATAGGAGATCTACATAGACATCCAGCCAGGAAGGAAACCAGATGACAGCTTGAAATCTTGTAATTCAAATCTGAGCAGACACACTTGGTGCCTAACACTCATCTCCCTTTCTGGGGTATAAACCTGTCAGACCCCCATGTCTTCCAACACCTGGCCACTTGCTCTTGTCCAGGAATGGCCCCCATATCTCTTCCTTTCCTAACACATGATAATGGGTAGGAATGTGAGGCTGCCCAGATGGAATTACAGTTGAGGCCTGTTTGGATGAGCCTGCCCTGGTGGGTGTCCCCTGTCAATAACCAAGATCAGAGCACAACTAAATGAAATCAATAAAAATAAAACTGTATGGAAGATTAATAAAATAAAAAGTCAGTTCCTTGAAAAAATAAACAAAATTGATACACTTCTCACTAGATTAACCAGAACCAGAAAAGGAAGGATTCTAATAAGTTCAATCAGGAATGAAAATGGAAAAATTACAACTGATACCACAGAAATACACAATATCATCTATGAATACTATAAAAATCTCTATGTACATAAACTTGAAAATGTGGAGGAAATGGACAAATTCTTAGAAACACACAACCTCCCTAGGCTCAGTCAGGAAGAAATAGAATTCCTGAACAGACTGATATTAAGTATTGAATTTGAAGCAGCAACAAAAATCCTTCCAAAAGAACAAAAAAAGAAAAAAAAAAAAAAAAAGGGCCCAGACCAGATGGTTTCGCACCTGAATTTTACCAGACTTACGAAGAAGAAGTGGTGTCTATCCTTCAGAAATGATTCAACAACATCAGGAAGGAAGAAATCCTCCCCAGCATGTTTTATGAAGCCAACATCATCCTGATACAAAACCAGGAAAGGACTCAGCGGTAACAAAAAAAGAAAACTACAGACCAATATCCGTTATGAATTAGATGCAAAAAGTCTCAATAAAAATCCTGGTAAACCAAATTCAAGTGCTCATCAAAAAAGTAATCCATCACGACCAAGTGGGCTTCACCCCAGAGATGCAGGGATGGTTCGACATACACAAATCTACAAATGTAATTCATCCCATAAATAGTAGCAAAAACAGACCATATGATCCTCTGAATAGACACAGAAAAAGCAGTTGACAAAATTCAGCACCCTTTTATAAGGACATTTAAAAAAATTAGGCATAGATGGGACTTATCTCAAAATGATAAAAGCCATATACAACAAACACACAGCCAACATCATACTGAAGGGGGAAAAATTGAAAGCATTCCTGCTTAGAACTGGAACCAGACAAGGCTGCCCTCTATCACTAGTTCTATTCAACATAGTACTGGAAGCCCGAGCCAGAGCAATCAGATAAGAGCAAAGGGCATGTCAAATGGGGACAGAAGAGGTCAAACTATCGCTCTTTGCTGACAATATGATCTTACATCTAGAAAAATCTGAAGATTCTGCCATGAGGCCATTGTAATTGATAAACAAGTTCAGCAAAGTCTCAGGTTACAAAATCAATGTACACAAATCAGTAGCATTCATATACACCAACAACAGTCAAACTGAGACCCAAATCAAAGTTTCAATACCATTCACAATAGCAACAAAGAACATAAAATACCTAGAAATATATTTAACTTAAGAGGTGAATGACCAATATAAAGAGAACTATGAAACAATGAGGGAGGAAATAACAGAGGATGTAAACAGATGGAAAACCATATCATGCTCATGAATTGGCAGAATCAACATTGTTAAAATATCTATACTACCTAAAGTTATCTATAGATTCAATACAATACCTATTAAAATACTAAAGGTAGATTTTAAACATTTTCACCACAAAACATATGAGGTGATGCATTTGTTAATTAGCCTGATTTAATCATTCTACATCTCAAACATATCAAACATCATATTATATCATAAATATATATAATTATTATCTGTCAATTAAAAATAAAATAAAAGCAATGTCTTGTTATTGTTTACTTCTCCTACTATGATTCAGAACAATATGCCAGAAGAATGATTACAGATGCAAATAATTATGGTTCCTTAGAGACACTTCGAGTTCAATATCTCTACAAGAATTAAAACTGAAATTTAAAGGAAAATAAATGGCTGTTTTTAGGGGCTCACCATGTGATTCTTTGAAGATAGTGGCTGTGATATAGGTTTCCATTTTGGCACACTTTGATAAATTTACCCAGACTTCACTCCAATTGACTAGCCAAGTGGATGTGGTGGAAGTTAGTACTTTAAAAGTATTTTTTTCTGTGCGGTATCTGCTCCATTTAGAATAAATTTCAGTTCTCATTTATAGGTCTGGTAAAATTGGGGTGTGAAACCGTCTGGTCTGGGCCTTTTTTTTTTTTTTTGTAAGGCTTTTTATTGCTGCTTCAATTTCAGTATTTGATATCAGTCTGTTCAGGAATTCTATTTCTTCCTGATTAAGCCTAGGGAGGTTGTGTGTTTCTAAGAATTTCTCCATTTCCTTCATGTTTTCAAGTTTATGTGCATAGAGATGTTTATAGTATTCGTGGATGATATTTTGTATTTCCATAGTATCAGTTGTAATTTTTCCATTTTCATTCCTGCTTGAGGCAATTAGAATCCTTTCTTTTCTGGTTCTGGTTAATCTAGTGAGAAGTGTGTCAATTTTGTTTATTTTTTTAAGGAACTGACTTTTGAGTTTATTAATCTTCCATATAGTTTTATTATTATTGATTTAATTTAATTCTGCTCTGATCTTGGTTATTTCTTTTCTATTGCTGGTTTTGACATTGGCTTGCTCATCCTTTTCCAGTTCTTTGAGATGATTCATTAGATTGTTGATTTGTAATCTTTCTGTCTTTTGTATGTAGGCATTTATAGCTATAAATTTTCCTCTCAGGACTGCTTTAGCTGTGTCCCAGATTTTGATAACTTGAGTCCTCTTTATCATTTAATTCAAAGAATCTATTGATTTCCATCTTAATTTCTTCCGTTAAACAGTAATCATTCAGCAGAAGGTTGTTTAGTTTCCATGACTTTGTTCAGATTCTTTTCTGTGTTCTGGCCCTGGAATGGCTATGATGATCTATTCTACCCCTCTCTGATCACTGACTCCTATTTCTCTCCTTCCTCAGTGCTTGGAGGATTTGGAAGTTTGTTTTGTTTATTTGTTTGTATTTTATTTTTTATTATTATTTCAGCATATTGTGGGGGTACAAGAGTCTAGGTTACGTGTATTGCCCTTACTCTCCCATCACCCAAGTGGCTTCAAACGTGTCCATCCCCTAGACAGTGCGCATCACCCTGTTTATGTATGTATACACCCATCCCCTCCAATGCCCACATCTGCCCGATACCCGATTAATGTTATTCCTGAATGTGCTCTTAGGTGATGATCAGTGAAACCAATTAGATTGTGGGTACACATGGTACATATTTTTCCACTCTTGGGATACTTCACTTAGCAGAATGGATTCCAACTCTATCCAGGAGAACATAAGAGATTCTATAGCCTGTTATTTCTTATAGCTGAGTAATACTCCTTGGTATACCTATACCACATTTTATTAATCCACATGTATGATGGGCACTAGGTTTGTTTACACATATTTGCAATTGTGAATTGTGCTGCTATAAACATTTGGGTGAAGATGTCTTTTTTATACAATGTCTTTTGTTTTTCTGGGTAGATGCCCAATAATGTGATTGCTGGATCAAATGATAGGTCTACTTGTATCTGTTTAAGGTATCTCCATATTGCTTTCCACAGAGCTTGCACTAGTTTGCAGTCCAACCAGCAGTGTGTGAGTGTTCCTGTATCTCTACATACATGTCAACATTTATTGTTATTGGACTTCTTGATAAAGGCCATTCTCACTGTAGTTATGTGATATCTCATTGTGGTTTTGATTTGCATTTCTCTGATGATTAGAGATGTTGAGCATTTTTTCATATGTTTGCTGGCCACTCTTCTGTCTTCTTTTGAAAATTTTCTGTTCATGTCCTTTGTCCACTGTTTCATAGGGTTGTTTCATTTTTTCTTGCTAATTTTCCTGAGTTCTAAATAGATTCTAGTTATCAGTTCTTTGTCAGATGTGTAGCATGCAAAAAACTTTTTTCCATTCTGTGGTTTGCCTATTTATGCTCATGACAGTTTTTTGGCCATGCAGAAGCTTTTTAATTTAATCAAGTCCCATTCATTTATTTTTGTTGTTGCTGTGATTGCCTTTGGGGTCTTCTTCATAAATTCTTTCCCTAGGCCAATGTCTATAAGAGTCTTTCCCACATTTTCTTCTAGAATTTTAATCATTTCACACCTAAGGTTTAAGTCTGTTATCCACCGTGATTTGATTTTTGTGAGAGGTGAAAGCTGTGTGTCCTGTTTTAGTCTTCTACATGTGACTATCAAGTTTTACCAGCACCATTTACTGAATAAGGATTCTTTCCCCCAGAATATGTTTTTGTCTACTTTGTCAAAGATTAGATGGCTATATGTGGATGGTTTTATATCTGGATTCTACATTCTGTTCCACTCGTCTATATCCCTGTTCTTGTGCCAATACCACACTGTTTTAATAACCATAGCTTTGTAGTATGGTTTGAAGTCTGGTAAATTAATAGCTCCCAATTTGTTCTTATTGCCTAAAATTGCTTTTGCTAAATGTGATCTTCTCTGGTTCCATACAAAGTGTAAAATTATTTTTTCTCTACCCGTGAAAAATGATGTTGGTAATTTAATAGGGATTGCATTGAATCTGTAGATCACTTTCGGTAGCATAGACATTTTAACAATGTTGATTCTTGTGATTCACGAGCATGGTATGGTTTTCCACCTGTTTATGTGCTCTGCAATTTCCTTCTTCAGGGTTTCATAGTTCTCCCTGTAGAGGTCTTTTACCTTTTTAGTTAAATATATTCCTAGGTACTTTATTTTCTTTGTTGCTATTGTGAAGTGTAATGAGTCTTTGATTTGGTTCTCAGTTTGACTGTTATTGGCCTATACGAATGACTCTGCTTTGTGTGTATTGATTTTGTATCCTGAGACTCTACTGAATTCATTTGTCACTTCCAGTAGTCTCTTGATTCAATCCTTGGGTTTTTGAGATATAATATCATATCATCAGCAAAGAGTGAGAGTTTGATCTCTTCTGTCCCCATTTGGACACTCTTGATTCTGCTCTCTTGCCTGATTGCTCTCGCAAGGACTGCCAATACTATATTGAATAGGAGTGGGGACAGTGGGCAGCCTTGTCTGGTTCCAGTTCTGAGTGGGAATGCTTTCAATTTATCCCCATTCAATATGATGTTGGCT
Source organism: Eulemur rufifrons (assembly GCF_041146395.1). NCBI lineage: Eukaryota > Metazoa > Chordata > Mammalia > Primates > Lemuridae > Eulemur > Eulemur rufifrons. The sequence continues at coordinate 10,032,753 of NC_091012.1, read as the reverse complement.
GTGGGTTTGTCATATATGGCTTGTATCATTTTTAGGTAAGCCCCATCTTTGCCTATTTTGTTAAGCATTCTTATCAAAAAAGGGCGTTGCATATTGTCAAATGCTTTTTCCATGTCTACTGAGAAGATACTATGGTCTTTGTTTTTGCTTCTATTTATGTGGTGAATTACATTTATAGATTTGCATATGTTGAACCATCCCTGCATCTCTGGGATGAAGCCCACTTGGTCGTGATGGATTATTTTATTTATAAGCATCTGGATTCAATTTGCTTACTATTTTATTGAGAATTTTTGCTCGTATATTTCATAAGGGATATTGTTCTGTAGTTTTCTAATTTTGTTGCTTGCTTTCCTAGTTTTGGTATCAGACATATGTTTGGTTCGTAGAATGTGTTGGGGGGGAGTCCATATTTCTCAATATTGTGAAATAACTTTTGTAGGATAGGCGCCAGTTCTCCTTTGTAGGTGTGGTAAAATTCAGGTGTGAAACCATCTGATTCTGGGCTTTTCTTTTGGGGGTGGGTTTTTATTGCTGTTTCGATTTCAGTTCTTGATATTGGTCTGCTCATGAATTCTATTTCTTCCTGGTTGAGCCTAGGGAAGTTGTGTGTTTCTAAAAATGTGTCCATTTCCTCCACATTTTTCAGTTTGTGTGCATAAAGGTTTTTGTAGAATTCATAGATGATATGTCGTATCTCTGTGGCATTAGTTGTTATTTCTCCTTTCATGTTCCTGATGAAAGTTATTAGAAATTTTTCTTTCCTGGTCTTAGTTAGTCTAGCCAAAGGCGTGTTGATTTTGTTTGTCTTTTCAAAGAACCAACTTTTTGTTTTATTAATCTTCCATATAGTTTTCCTGTTGCCCATTTCATTTAGCTCTGATTTGATCTTATTAATTTCACTCCTTCTGCTGGGTTTGGAGTCAGTCTGTTCTTCTTTCTCCAGCTCTTTGTGTCTATGCATTAGGTCTTCTATTTGTAAATTTTCTGTCTTTTGGATATTGACATTTATGGAAATAAACTTTCCTGTCAGGACTCCTTTAGCTTTATCCCACACATTTGGATAACTTGTGTCTCCTTTGTCATTTAGTACAAAGAATCTTTTGATTCCCTCATTTATGAAATGATCATTCTGTAGAATGTTATTTAGCTTTCATGACTTTCAGTAGAAATGAGAATTTCTGTGAGGGTTGATTTCTAATTTTATTTTGCTGTGATCTGAGAAGATGCATGGTATAATTTCTACTTGTAAAAAATTATTAAGACATACTTTGTGTCCTACGATATGGTCAATCTTAGAGAATGTCCCATGAGCTGATGAGAAGAACGTATATTCAGTGGTTTTTGGGTAAAATGTCCTGTAAATATCAGTCAGGCCCATTTTTTTCTAGAGTTCTGTTTCAGTCCATTATTTCTTTGTTTATTTTCTGTTTGGAGGATCTGTCCTGTTATGTCAGCTGGGTTTTGAAGTCTCCAGCTATTATCGTGTTGCTGTTTATCATTTGGTTTAGATCAAGTAGGGTTTGCTTTATGAATCTGGGCGCACCTAAGTTGGGTGCATACATATTAAGTATAGTTATGTCTTCTTGTTGAACTATACCCTTCAGCATTATATAGTGACCATCTTTGTCTTTCATCACTTTTGTTGATTTAAAAACTAAGTTATCTGAAATTAAAACAGCCAAACCAGCCTTCTTTTGACTTCTGTTTGCTTGAAATATTGATTTCCATCCCTGTATTTTCAGTCTAAATGCATCTTTGCAGGTTAGATGAGTTTCCTGGCGAGAGCAGATACTTGGCTTGTAGTTTTTTATCCACTGGGCCAGCCTATGTCTCTTGAGTGGAGAATTCAAGCCATTCACATTTATTGAGAGAACTGATAAGTGAGACAGATGTCTGTTCATCTTTTTGGGTAGAACTTCATTGTTATGTTTTCTCTCTTGAGTCATTTTGG